>NC_092827.1:44418986-44728430 GCF_039878825.1 Excalfactoria chinensis
TCACTGGATTTAATTTAAAACTTAAGACCAGGGCTTTTGTGGCATTTTGAGAACAGGTGAACTCATCATAACAAATAATTTGTACCCCCAGGGAAATCTAGCTAAGCAAAATCAATGTTTTCTTGAGGCATCACTGACACCCAAACCCAAACTCTGGACCAATGAAACATGAGTGCCTATTTCTGCAGCAATACTCAGAATAGCTTCAACTTTCTCTTTCAGAATCTGAACAGTAACAACAAAAATCTTAGTGGTTGCTGCTATGCATTTTGGCAGTTCTCATTTTTCACTGAGTATGGTGACTTTTCCTTACCGCTTCAGTGTTAAAGAAATAAAACATTTATACCTGGTATTTTGAATTGACTCACAGTAAAACTGTCTTTGTATTGGTTTGCATAGCTTCCTCCAGTTCTGGCGTTTTATCTGACCTAACCTTCCAATCACTCCTTATGAAGAGTGTGAAATACCATTGTTTACTAATCTATTTCATGACCTCCAGGTCTTGAATTTCCTGCTCACCTGAATGTTCTAAGATAAATAGGTAAGAGGAATGAATTTTGAATGGCTTTATTTGATCTCTTTGTGTATTGTCCTCCTTCCTTTTTGAGTCTAAACTCATTGTCATTATAATCTACCACTGAGATTATTTACTTTTACTGTTGACTCAAAAATTCTTCTCTCACACATATGCTGCTTTAACCTTTAGAAGAGAGAGAGAAAAATCAGGCTCTGTAAAGACCTATGTCTTAACCATCAAGAAAATATATTATCAGGACACAGAATAATAAAGCACTCTGCTGTTTTGCAGTTCCGAGAACTGACAAACATCTTTTTCCTTTTTTTTTAATCTCACTGGACAAAGGTAAATCCACACATGAATCTTAAGTTGTATTTAATCAGAAAATAACTAAAGATGTACCAGTACCTGCATGAGTACATGGGTTTTGGAAACTAGTTTATACAAGTTCCTTCATTTGCTCAGACTGCAGACTACCTCCTGGTGAATGCAGACTAAGACAAGGACAGATCTGACTACAGATTCATTCTTGCTCTGCCAATGCTCCAGGCTGGCCTGCCTCAAGTTTGCTCCAATACAGAGAGCAGAGGAATGTCATGGCAGAAAGAACAACACATGTTTAATGAGCTCCTTCAGTGCAGAACAGGAGTCTGCTAAATTCTCTTTGTGTTCATTTTTTTTTTCCCCTCCAGGACATACGTGCACCACATGAAAGAACAGAGACAAGATCCAGTTTTGTATGTGGAATTATTGCTGAAAGAGGACCTTCTTTTGGGTCCTTTTTGGGATCCAAAACCAGGTGGGTGCCTGCAGAAGCCTTTAGCAGATGTGCCAATTGAGTGAAAGAAATCACAGGTGCTCTGCTGCCCTCACTATGGGAGTATTGCTACAGAAGTTCCCAGACTAGAGCCAGTCTCCATCTGCGAGATTCAGAGAAGGTTGGAAGAGTTTAATGCTGCATTGATCTAAGTATACATGTGCTTTAGGATGCGTTTTTTTTTTAAGTGTTTCAAAGAAGGAAAAGCTATAACAACAAAAAGAAACACAAAGTTAGTATAACTTTCACATCCAAAATCAAGTGCTACTTGTGAATTTATAAAACTTTCTCATGGCTTACTCCTTCTCCTATAAAGAAAACATAGCATTTCTGTGCCCTTTCCTACTAATATTTTTGACACAGATATCCCTCATTTATGAAAATTTTATGAGAGAAAATATCAAGGGCAGCTCAGGGTCTGTACCACATTATAAAAAGTCACAGTACATCATTTAGGAAAGACAGGTAAATATTCTCATTTACAGAATCCTGGCAGTAAACATATAAATGCATAACTGTCTGCCCAGTTGAGAGCAATTCACTGGTAATAATTCACCAAATTTCAAGACAGTGTCTTTGCCAGAAAAAAATAAAATAAAAAATAAAATAAAAAAAAATACAAAAAATACACAAAGAAAAAAAACAAACAGGTCTGTCAGAATTGATAAACACGTTTCCTCTTTTTCTTTCCCTCTCTGTGACTTTTTTTTACCCATGGACTACATAGAAACAGCAGCCTTTTGGAAATTTTTCCTGATTCTTTAAGAATGCTTCTCAGGAGCAATGCACTGACCTCCAACCAATGTGGATCACTTCCAGACAGAGAGCTTTACTCAGGTTTCAAACCTGCTTTCTTATTACTCTCACTGATGACAATTGGTTCTCTGACCTAGTAAAACAACTGAATTTCTTCCCCTGCCTCTCAATTCTGTTTATCACCTGGTGCATAGGACATCAGAAATGGAGAAACATCACCAGGTTTGTACTGGTCATCTTTACGGTTATCTTAACAAATGCTTGGAGACCAACTGATTTTCAATAGTCTCTGGTGCAAGATTGCAGGAATTAGTGTACAAATCAGGCTGTGTACATTCACTGCCTACAGCAAGGCAGCTGCTATTCATATGCTGGCAACTAATTTACACATATGCTGCAGAGCTAATGTATCCTAAAGATATTGTGCTCTGTGTAAGAGAGACCAATTTTCACCTGTGTTAGCTGTGATTTATCCTGGCTTTCTCAGGGTTATTTCACCCATGCAATAAATATTTTCACAGACAGCAATCACTTTCTGATGTGCCAGGCTCTTTCAGTCAGATAAGCAGCAATCTGTACATAAGGGCACCAAATATGATACGGATGGAAATTTGTTCCTCACAGCCTCTGACTATTAGTATTTACTATTGTACACAGACCTTCAGATAATCTGGCCCAAGTTCCTTTCAGCCCCTCTCTGCTTAATTCCTAAAGAGACTGTCCCTCTACTAGAGATTTCTTTAGCTGTAATTGTCTGTGGTCTGAGCCATACTCAAGAAACTCTTCCACAGAGAGGATGGGGGAAGGAGTGTGTTACCTCAAATAGTGTCTTAAGCCTTTGCCCTATGGGCTAGAGGCTAAGAAATTTATCAAGGTCTTGAAGATCTCTTTTCACAAGATCATCACAGCTTTAGAGATGTTTAACATTCAGTCATCTGGTAAATTAAAATGAATAACAGCACTGAAATCAGGCATTTCTCAGTAGTTGGGGTGAACTTAAAGAGCAATCAATGTGTTAGTCTGTTCCAGGTCGTAAAACTTCATTTTTGATTATTATTTGCCTTCAGAAGAGCACACTGAAGTGCTCTTGATAAAGCACTCGATAACATAAGTTAGGAACAAACTCACAATGAAAGACTAACCCTGCTTGATCATAGATTTCAAAGATGTTAAGTACAGTTTGTGGAAATGCCTCCATTTTGTGTCAAGTATGATGACCTCTCTCTTTCCATGCTTTTTTTTTTTTTTTTTTTTTTTTTTTTTTTTATTTGTCGATGCATGTTCCTATCTATTTGTAAAACTGGTGAAAAAATGTCTCAGATGGTAAGAATCAAACTTTGAATGCCATTCTATCCTACTTCTCCAATACTTTGACACGTCAAAAATTCATAAACCTCTTCCTCTTTTCTCATCCTCAAATATAGCAAATAATGCAGTTTTTCATATTAAATCAAGTGTTGTACTTCCATCTTTCATATCAGCTTGTTTACCAAACTGAAAGCCATGACACCCCTTGAAATGAGTTTATAGCTATATGCTTACTTTGAAGGTATTCTATAAGACTTCCATATTTCATCAGCTCTGTAACAATATAAATTGGGTCCTCCAAAGTGCAAACAGCATAAAGTTGTATAAGCTTTGGATGCCTCAAGTTCTTCATTATTTGTGCTTCCCTCAGAAAGTCCTTTGGATCCATTGAACCTGAAACAACAACATATAACAAAACGTAAGCTAAGGTTATAGGGACATTCCTACCAGCCTGGCAATCTTACAGGAATAACCACGATTGTTTTCTCTTTCTCAAAGTACATCAGCATCTCAAGTCTTCACAGTTCCCAGAGAAAACAGACAGCACAACAATTAATAAGTGAAATATGCTGTTGCACAGGGACAGAGAACATACTTGTTCTGGCCCCCAGGAGTAGAAGGGCTAAGATTAACCTCCCACAGGCCTCTCCCAGGCAGAAAAAATAGGTGAGAGTAGAATGTTAAATGATACAATTTATACAAATAAATTATGTTACCTCTAGTAAACAAAATGCCCAGAAACTGAGGTAATAGTAATGAACATAGAATTTCTGACAGAAAAAAACAGTCCTGCACTAAGAATCTGCTGCACTATTTTTATCAGCTACAGCAAGTAAACAATGAGAGCATTGAATGCACTTTAGTATATAGGGAACATCCATGCAATTTATATACATAAAAGCAAATAGCTACTTATAATGTTTACCAATATAGAAATACATCAATAAATATATATATTTTCTTTGTGAATACATAAAACTATTTTTATACTCCCTTTAATGCCTAGTTATCTTAACTGCTAATGATCCCAACATTTTAAGTACTACATAAGGTCATACTACCTCTAGTTCTATTCACATATGCAGTGGATCAATTTATAAACTAAGTCAAATAAACAATGTAGAAATGGCACAGGGAATTGCTGTAAGTGGCAAAGCTAAGCTTAGATTTCATACTTCCTGAGTGGGGGATTGATTAGGAAAAGATATGCATAAATGAAGAAAAAATGTTATGTTTATGGATTATCCAATAGTGATTAGATATTCTCAGAGGTTTGAGGAAAACAATAAATAACACCTTCTTCATCATACTTGTAAAAACAAATATGAAATTATCCAGCCACTCAAATGTTTTCTTCTTACTGAATCAAATTAAACTCATTAAGAAGAGACTACAGGGAAGAGACAAAAACAAAACAAACAAAAAAACCAACAATACAAGCTTAGTCTGTTCTATGTCATGTTTAAAAACAGGATTTTTTTCTTAGTGTAAGCAGACTGAGTCATTTAACAAACCAGGCATACAAGAGTAAGAATCTTTATTTCATTTTCTTGAACATTAACATTAGGTAACTGACAAGGTTCATTTGGGAGCTTGGCTCTGCTTCAAACATGGATGTTTAAATGGAGTGAAATGCTGTGAGGAAGCTAAATGGCTCAGCAATAAAACTCCACCAGAAAATCTGTTCTACAGAATGAACTGGTAAATCAGCCTGGGTCACTTCACCCAATACCTACCTTGAATGCTGCCACCTGAGCAGTTCTTCAACCTATTTCCCAAAACATAACAGTGATGTGTGGTTTCACATCCTTGCACCAGTGCAATGGAAATGACTGAAAAATGCTGCTGACTTATGTTGTGAAAAGAAGAAAAATCCACTTGACACTGGAACCTGAGAGAGCAAAGACTGTTGCAAGGGGTAAGTGCTTCTCTTCACTGGTGTTCTCATACTTTACTAGGCAATCTCACAGGCTCCAATTTGACAATATTTTACAGGATGTCATTAGAAGGGGGTGGCGAAAGGCAATGGATTTCCATGTCATCAATAAGTGGATGGCAGCCAATAATACATCTCCTTAACTGGTACAGGCTATACTCATTTCTATTTGTCACTATCAGAGGAAAATGGGAAACTGGATGAACAGTAGATTACTGATGGATGTTCTCTATAAAGAAGAGATGATGAGAGTCAGATGGAAAAAAATAAATATCTCTAATGCAACCCTATGTCTTTTTTTTTTTTTTATTTAGAGCAGCACAGTCTTTATTTGAACCTACCACAGATCCTACATCTCCAGTCAATAAAAAGAAACAAATGACAAAAAAAAAAAAAAAAAAAAAAAAAAAAAAAAAAAAAAGAAATTCCAACCAAGTAGAGTTCTTTTTAGAGGGGTTGGGCTCACTTTGACACTTCTTCTAATTCTGTGATGAACATGCTTTCTCATTTCAAACTATATGAGTTCATCATGGAAACCAAGCTAAAGCCAACAGAGAAGCTATGTGATTGTGACAGTGTGCTTTTCCTGGCATGCCCCTCCTCTTCCCTCAGCTTCCTTCAAACCCACCCTGGCACAGGAAAACAATAAGCAACAGTAATAACAATAACCACAAATTTGTCTCAAGCAAAGTAGAGCTGAATAAACTGATAGCAGACACCTGATTCACCAGCTGAGAAACAATTGATCTCGCACCTAAAAAGTAACCTGTTCCTATGCATCAATCATCCCATAATTAGGGAGCGTGGCAGTCTTTCTCTTGAGTAGTAAGTAATACATTGCAGGGTTATACCTCTATAGAGGTATGTCTTGATATCAAGATGCCTTGATAATACAGTTTCTGAGTAGATGACTAATAGAGTGTTTTAGTTTTTATTAGGTTTGATAGGATCATATATTTGATTATGCACAGATAATTCCATAAAAAATACTTTTGATCAAGTCTGGGCCTAGGAAAAGATCTAGCTACATCTATGGCCCTTACTGCTACTTTTCAGGGAGTTTTGAAAGCAAGGGGTCCATTCTGAACCTTGTGACACAGAGGGAGGGCCTCCACATTGTGCGTTTAACTTTACACTCCATGCACTAAATAATCAAGAGTATCCAGTCATCTTCAGTCTTGTTAGGTTGCTTTTAGATCACTGTATTATATCTGCATTGTGTCAATAAGTATATTTCTGCTTATTTTTCAAGATAAGTAGACAGTGTAGTAGTTTTTATTTCTGACAAAAGTGTGGGGACTCTGTCTCTCAAAGTATATGTATAAACCTGAGTAGTTACTTAGCATCAAAGCTAAAATTTGATGTCTTTATCCGAAAAAGGTTAACTTGGAGTCTATGAAACCACTTGCTCTTGGTGGATCATTATAAGAGAATCTTCACATCATAAAGAATAATAGTCTGATTTGTTTCTAATGTCAAATTTTACCTATAAGTTATCTCTCAGTTTAATCATACTATAAACTTCCTATGAATTCAAATTAAGCAGTATGTTTTTCATGTATGTCATCCTCCAATAAAGTGATCAAGAGGGAAGAGTTCTGCTAGCTGAATAACAGTAAATCCTTCTTACCCTGTCCGTTAATATTAATAATCATAATAGTAATGATGATATGCAAGTTACCAGATTAGTAAATTCTTCATTTTTCTTAGCCAATATGTTTAACATATGTTAGTGAATTTTTTGAGTGCCATCTACAAAAAGGGAGAAGAAACTAAGCCTGTCATAATAGCAACAAGAACAGTACATTTCTTTGAGGATGTTGGTGTAAATGAAACGTGTAAAATACAAAAGCCAAATGAAGTTTCATTTATTTATTTATTTATTTTAACTTGGTCATTGAATTACATGTTTCTGAAGAAGTTATTGGCAAATAGAATGTGAGCAGCAAAGTACTGTAGGCAGAAACTGCTTGATCAAAAAAGTATGTAGTTAATGTGTCTTTTCATAAGATGCCAATTTGAGACTAGGTTGATCACTACTTGAAGAAACTACGCATTAAATAAGTACTTTTTTGAATGATTTACAAATTGGTAAACACCAAAGTCCTTCTTGAGAACCAAATGTTAGCATGTGTTTATTTGATATACTTTCTGATGTGTTTCTTTGTCAGAAAATTCTAATTCAAGCCTACTTAAAGTGGACATATCTCTACTAATTACTTGTTCTAGAGTTGAGGTAACTTTGCATTATAAGATAGACATTGATTAATTGAAAATGAGTTAGAAAGAAAGGTCAGTTATTTCTATCTAGTTTCCACTGGCCTAAATGTAAGTGGTCCTTAAATATTTGATAAGCCCTTCTGGACAGACTTTGCAACTTCTGATAAACCTTCATAAACGACTTCAAAGTAACCTTGTACTTCAATGAACTTGTGCAGAGATTTCACTGGGCATTATTATGATCTTCTGAATAAGTTTGTGTATAACAAATAACATTTAAAACTACATGTTCTTATTAACAAATAAGAATGAGTGTAAACTTTTCAACAATAGGAGAATACAGGTATCCAGCAACCCTTAGTCAGTGTTCTGACCATACACAAGTGAACTTATAAGGTAACGTAAGGATATGTACTGAAGTAAATAGAGAAAATAATATCTTTGTTTAGGAAAACAGAAAATTTCCTGAGTGTAATTTTTTTTCATTGTATAAGCATTAAATATGTTACATACTAAAGAAGTGAAATTATTACTAAAGCCTCTCATATGACTACCAACCCAAAGACTATTTTGGGAATGCTTCCTAAACAAACTGCTTGGGAAGCTTCCATGAAAAGAGAGAAACTTGGGAGATGGTTTACAGTATGATAATGACAAATACATCTGTCAACTTGAGCAGGCATAAGGAACTTTCTCAGATATGATTAACTGGTGATGATAGATGTCTGCTTTATGTGCTGACAGTTGGAGAAGCAAGCTAAGCCCAGGAAATAAGTTCTAGAGAATCCATCATGCTCAGCATAGGACAAAGTGCAAATCCCTGCTGCAACATTTTCCACTTAAATAGAAAAAAACAATGTCTCAGCAAGGAAATAAAAACAAAAATGTGAAGTAACATGCTCAGGAGTCTACAACAAGACAGTGTTGTGCAGAGCCAAGAACAGGAAAAGTAATTGCTGCCTTTTAGACCATTTTCTTATCTCTGATCTCTACACGTTTGACTGTGGGTCAGCAATTCAGACATCTGAGATGATGTTCTTTAAAGACATATTTTTTTCTCTTTGATTTTTTTTTCATTCATAAATCCATCTTTTTTTTTTTTCTTTTTTTTTCTTTTTTTTTTTTTCCTTCTAAAATGTCACAAATACAGCCAAAGCAAAATGGACCAAACACCAGACAACTAAGTATAGGCATCACATTACTACTGCTGTTTCTTACAGCCACAGTCTCAAAGATCTATAATTCTGTTCCTTCTAGATTAGAAGCCATAAATTTTAGTCATTGCAACCTACAAAAATTAATGTTTCCAACTTACTCCCAGCTGAACTGTGTGTGTTCAGAGTGCTGCTGAATCACTTGAGCAGTTTGCTTCTGGAAGCATGAAGGAGGATGCCACTGGCTTACAAAATGCATTTCTTCACTCACTGTGGAAAAGTAGTTCTCCATAGTGCAGTGGATGTAGAAAAACAATCAAAGAAACAAAAAACTATGCTGCTGATTTCTTTATTTTTTTTAGCTGAAGTTTGATATAATTGGATCCTCAGCCATGCACCTGCAAAATTTGCAGCTTATATTGCCTTTCTTTTTAGGTTTAGTGTTAAGAATGTTTGCAGATATTTGAAGGTATACTCATGGAATTCTCCTCTGAAGGAGTGTCACTTTTCATGAGCCATGACTAAATCCATGAGTCAATTTATCCATATTGCCAAGAAGACCAAAGTTACCCTAGGCTGCATTAAACACATAAAATATCTGAGCTACTTGAAGAATACTGCTTGTAGATTCAAGGAGAAAAGATCTGGGTTTAGACTTCTTGTTTCAGATGGATCCTTGCCAAGAAAAACTTAGCACTGGGAATGTCTTAGAACAGAGAAATGGACAGAGATTTCAAAACAACTTACGTGTTTGCTAGATCAGTATGGAGATGTATCAGCTCACTGAAAATGTATGCTGTTTTTTATACTAACTATAGGAGGTCTTTAATCTGAACATTTTTTCTGCTTCAGCAGAAAACATGCTTTCAACTTGCAAGTCCAAAATCAATATTATTATAAGATAGTCCTAAATTGTACTTTAGATTCTTCCCTTTTCAGGAAATCATTCTTCTCAAGTAGAGCTCAAGAATATCTAGTTGTTCTGTTGAACCAAAGGTCCCAATCTATTTTGCTTCCTGAAACTGAATCATTAATGCTTAACATGAGCTTTCTCTGTTTATGACAACAAATTTTAATGTTATCTTTTACAAAATGTAAATGCCACTCACACTGCCTTTCTTCTCTATGGGATTTTGCCATCTGCTGGCAGTTGTTTTACTTTGTCAATTTAAAATGCATAGATTACTTTAAGGTAATGAAAAATAATGAAGAAAAAATGTTAAAGGCTGTCTTAATCACAAGGTTATATTGTATTCAAATATTGTATATTAGTGTTGTTTGTCAAAACATGATAACATGTATTTAATCATTATTAATATAGAAGTACTTCTTAAATGTGATGAGCTTAACATGGTGCATATTTCATATCACCAAAGGAAGCCTTATAATATAGCACCTAGTTACTATGAAAAATTCTAGTGACAACAAACCAGAATTAAATGGATTACTTCATCTACAGATTATACTTGGTCACTCAGTTCTATTCCAGCAATACAGTAGCATACCAACAAGGGTAGATGGTCTGGCTGGGTCACTTTTTTGAGTACTAGAAGAATTTTTGTGTAATATAATAATTCTTCTAGCTCACATAGAAACAGAAAACTATATTAAGTTGTCATTCTAATGCATTGAATCATAAAATGTCTTGGGTTGGAAGGAACCCCAAGGACCATCAAGTTTCAAACCCCTGCCACAGGGAGGGCTGCCAACCTCCAGATCTGGTACTAGACCAGGTTGCCCAAGGCCCCATGCAACAGGGTCTTGGACACCTCCAGTGATGGAGCACCCACAACTTCTCTGGGAAGCCTGTTCCAGCACCTCACTGCTCTGCCTGTAAAGAACTTACCCCTGACATCCAAATATCAAACAAGATCTAGACACTGAGATTTATTCGCCTAAATACAACAGTTTTAAAACAGCTACACATAGGGATAGGATCTATTTTTAGTAGCTTTGGAAAAACAATAAAGAAAATTTGGCAACAATACACATTATTAACATTTAAGAGCAATTCACATACCTGGTTTTAATGTTTTGATTGCCACTGGGGTGGTATTATTCCATAGTCCTTCCCATACTTCACCAAACTGACCAGATCCTAACTTTTTCAAGAATTTCAGAGATTTTCTGTCTATCTCCCACTGATCAACAGTTTTATATGACAAATCAAAAGTAGAAGGAATTTGTACCTGGTGAAAGAAATTAAATAAAACATTTATATTTCCTTTTTTTTTTTTTTTCAACAGAATGTATCATTTTTTTTTTACAATGTTAAGTTGAAACAGACATGAGTGTTTCCTGACAGCACATATGAAGTAACTTGAGAACATAAAATAAATTTGGTATTTTTATCCAGAAATAAGGAATTTTCTAAAGAAAATACCCTGAAAGTAAAAATTAGAAATCATCCCCTAGAAAGCTTTTTGAACAATCATGTCTTTCTTGCCTGAACCTTGTGGTTTTGCCTCCATAATTACTTATAGACAGCTGAAGTTATGAATCTGAAGATTTTATTGCCATATACATCTATTAAAAAGTGGTGTTAATAAATCATGATTTGGAACCTTTTCTCCTCTAACCTGTTCAAAATTAACACTTCAGCTTCAGGAATGAGTGTATAACTATCTAAACATTTGGAAAACAAGCAGATCATCACCATTCCAATTACATAAGCAGATATGTGGCTAGCACTTTCTAGATGATACTGCAGACATAGCTTACGAAAATATGTGCATACATATTCACTCTTACCTTCGGACATGGCTTCCCAAGCACCACACAGAGGCCATCACTGTTCTTACTGTAATAGTCAACAAACTCATTTAGAGTTTTGAAAGTTTTCATTCTACTTAAGAAAAAGCCTCCTCCATCCAGTCTTCTGATCCTGTAGTGCTTCACTGATTCACCGTCAAACACTAAGAAGATTTAAATATATTAAGTACAATATAGTTTATGAACAAATAAGCAAAAGGAGCATTAGTTCCTAGAGGTTGCAGAGAGGAAATTAAAGCAAATTCTTTTAGTTTCAAAAATGGCAATGGTACAAATTCTTTTCCAAACCACAGCTCACTATTTAGATACCTTAGCATATCCAGTCTGCCATTAACTATTCAGATTTGGAGATTCTTGTTATCACCCTGTGATGTGACACAAAAAATATTTAAGGACATAATTGTTGAGGCAGTTTGTGTTTTCCATCTTTTAAAACACCAAATCTTCCAAGAGAATCTAATTCAAAGTAATCATTTGATCAATTTTTAAGATTTCATTTATCAGTATTAGCATTCCAAATAGCATCTTCATGATCAGCAAGCATTTTTAGAGCAAAACAGATGCACAAACTGCTCCATGATTTTCTAGAAAGCACTCATATTTTCCACGGGTTTTATTGTGTTTTGTGTGTGCTTGGAATATGTAAAAATAAGACTGGTAATGCACTGCTTTGAGCAGCTGATAACTACCCTTACCACTGAAATGTGATTTGTTCTTACTTCTGTAAACAAAAAGGCCTTTATCTCATTTGGGTACATCTCAAGGATGCTCAAAGTGTTCTTTCCTGGGATTATCACAGCAGGCTCTGATAATACCAAAAGTCGGGCTAGGTTTCTGCGGGGTGGGACTAGTGAGAGGGAGGAATAACAGTAGACCAGAGATGGAGAAAAATGCATTCAACTCGAGCCTTGGTTAGGATAGTTGGTTTAACTCCTATCAGTGCCATAGCTGTTAGCTCTAATATTAACAGTGCTCTAAAATGAACCTAGCTGGTAATGAGAAATTCTGACTATATAATGCGTAATTTAACAGGAAAGATATTTAAGCACTAGAATATATTGTTTGCATCTCAAATAGAAGAGACGTGCATCAGTTGAAGGTTTCCTGATGTGGGGAGTTTCAGGTGGATAAATGTTCACAGCTCAAGGAATTAAGAAGGGGCACTGACATTAAGTGAGAAACAAGTATTTGAAAATGTGGATGGGGTTTCCTTCTCTTTTCTTCCACCTGTTTGAGCTTGTGATGGGACACAGGATGCCCAATTAGAGCAAAGGTTACAAGACTGAGAAGCAACATAAAATGGAAAATATCATCTACTTACTTTGGGGGATGGCAAAGAGGAGAAACTTTGGAGCAAGACTAAAAGTGAAACATCACATTTTGGAAAAAGACAGAAATAGGTAAGGACAAGATAGAAGAATCAGAGGCTTATCATTCCCTTCCATTCATGAAACAACATGGTACTTTTCTATGAGCTCTAAAGGGGAGCAGGGCTTTTCATTTGCCATGCTGGTCCTCATCATCCAACACTACTCCTTTTCCATAGGCTAGGTGGCTCCTTCCAAACCCACTGGTAGAAGACATTACCATTATTGTCCCCTTCTCAGAGAGAAAACTTAAAAGTAAAGGAAAGGTCTTCTGCTGTTTTCCTCTATATTTGAGTATTTAACTGTTAATCACATTAGTAATAGTAAAAGTGTGCACAGCTACACATTGCACACAGAAACAGATGGTTTATATTAATGGTTGCTTTTAATTAACAATTATTATATAAGTTATATTTCTCTCACCATTCCGTTGATGAAATAATAATAATAATAATAAAATCCTTCTTCCATAATTACTGTCACGGATAATAATTTTCCTACTGTACTCTGCAGTTGTCAGGCCCAGCCACCAGAGGGCATTTAGGAGCTGTTAGGGAATTTTATATCTGCTACAGGTAACATTTTTAGAGAGATTAATTGCCAGCTTACACTTCTGCATAAGGGCCATAAAATAGAACATTTGTAAGTACAGATAATTCCTTCAGAATCTTCAGATTCTGAATCTTCAGGCATTTTTTTAAAATGTATTTAACACATGTTATTACTATTTGCTCAACTATAAAATATACATATATTTTTGTAATGTATAACTTGAAAATCATGCTAAAGGAAATTCAATAACAACAGAATGAAAATGCATTGAATTTTTCAACTTTTAAAGTAAAATTAAACTGGCCAAATGAATTGCTATTTGTGATTCACTGAACAAAAAGCCAGAAGAATGACTGTGTTAATCTTTTCTCAGTAATATAAAGTGATAGAACATAGTTTGTCTATCTGTTTTATTCATTGGAAGTATTATACTTGCTACTTGCAAAGCATCTAATCTTAATGTAAAAATCGGTTTGAAACATGTGCTCTACTTTTTTAAAGGATACTTGTCTGAAACTGTATGGCTCCCATATAGAGGTCAGACCACACCAGTACAAACTTCTGACTTTATGTTTTCTAAGTCTGTGAGTAATGGCTACTGGACAGGAATCAGCTTATATTGGATTCTGTAGATACCAAATGCTTTATCATGGTTAGTGATATTTTGCTGCTATTCATATTGTATTCCTCAAGGTCATGTCAAATCATGACTCGCCAAAGTCTGCTCTTCTTATCACATTGAAATAAAACACTGTTTGCCAACCAGTAGGTCTAACCTTTTTACCTCAACCAAGGAGTAGGATCTGAACAAGGAAATAATAAGGAACAATAGTATAACCATAACACTTAGAAATGGCCAAAGAGAAAATTTCTTAAGACTGTGAAGGAAAATAATGTGTTAGCCTACTGTATAATAATTGATTGCATTCACATTCTTGTAACATAGCTGGTTTTTGGCAATTTCATAGCTTTTTTAGTTCCTCTGGATGAAGTAGGGATGCGTGTGGAAAATTCAGAGAAAAATTCTGGGCTGACACAGTCTTTATCTGTGATAAGCGGTGGAAGGAAAGGCTGGTGCAGTGCTTGAGAGGGAACTGTTCACTGAAGTCCGTGGGCTGAAGCTGGCTGTTTGAGTCCTGCACATCTCATTGTCAGAGCTGCGGCATAGCACAGCTTCTCTGCCCACATATGATGGAAAGCACGTGGGATTCTGGGAAGAGGCAGCCATAACCCCTTAATGCTTTCAGCCTCCCTTAAATACAAGACAGACAAGATGGGACTGTGACTTCAGCTTCACACAGCTTGACAGCAAGTAGGTTTGAAGACTGTAGTGAATTTATCGTGGAATTCCTTGCTCTTTCCAAGGTAATTATGGCTCTCCTTAGATTTCTTCATGGTTCTGGCTTAACAAAAACATTCTCTTCTCCCTCCTTCCCATCTACATCAGTTTAGGCCATGGAGAAATACATTTTGCAATCCCAAGGAAGATAATAAAATAATCTGTTGCCCAAGGCAGCAGAAGTAAATTTTATGGTAGCATCAGCAGAGACCATATCCTCACCAAATGAATAATGGAGACGCTAAGACATCATTACTGATAGTATCCCAGCAGTTCTCCCCCAGCACTTACACTGCAGAGTAACCTGCAAGAAGGGCCAAATGAATTGTGGTACTCAGGGATATGATTTAGCAGAGGTTGGTTTTTTTTTTTTTTTTTTTTTTTTTTTTTTTTTTTTTTTTTTTCTTAGAGATGGGGTACTGGTTAGGCTGCGGTTGGACTTGATGATCTTCAAGGTCTTTTCCAACCTGGATAATTCTATGATTCTAAGGGAAAGTAAGAACCAAACCAAGCTGGGGACCACAGACCTTAATTCTCTTCTATCCTTCCAAGAAGGGAAGGAGTTCTAACAACAGGGCCATGGCCAGGTGCCCCAGGTGAGGCTGGGAGGAAAGCAGCTGCTTGGATCACTCCCACTAGCACAGAGTGGGTATGGTGGCTGCTCCAAGTGCAATTTTCTGCCACAGCCATGGTTTTGACACTCCAATCAATTTACTTCCTTAAATGATTATGGTTATGTTTGTTGTTGTTTTCCTCCTAGGCCTAAAGGCAATCTGGACTAGTGGAAATCACAATCTTTTTTTTTAGGAGCAAGAAGAGGAAAAAAAATGGATTGTCATTTAATGTTATCAGAAGCCATTATTCAGTAAGAGATGAAAAACAGAGTCTCCTGCTATCATTGGCAATGACACTCAATTAAGCTGAGCACATCTAAATTATGGCTTTTAATTAAAAAGAGGCAATGTATAAGATGGCACCAACATGTTTAAAATTTAATATATTTCACACCAGATGCTGGAGTCATCAACATAAAAATCTGTCTATAACATGTGCATTTTTTAAATGAGAAAACCTATTTTTAAAATGTCAAACACTTTAAAATGATAGCAACACGGTGCCTGATCTAGTTTGATGTGCTTTCCATTTAACCGTTCACAGCTAAGAGAAAGCTTTCTGAACGTCACTTCTTGTTATTAATTTAAATAGTCATTGATAATGAAAATCTTTTACAAAATATGAGTTATCCTATTAAGGAAAGTTAGAAGTGAAAAGTGTCCTTTTAATGAAAGGCAGTGTCCATTGATTTATTATGGGATTTTATTTTTCCTGTTTTGTTTGTTTGTTTGTTTGTTTTCTAAAGATGTCCATTCATTAACATTATGTCTCTTACATTTTGCCCATATGAGTGTGATATAAAAATAAAAAAATAAAAAAAAAAAAATGGAAACAGGTACTAGAGAGATATTCCAAAATGCCAAGTTGTGATTTCTCCCTGTTCAGTGTAACTGCTACCACAGAGATATGAAAGCCATCAAAGACCTCATAAAAGAAATATTCCTGAATCCCTATTCCTCAAGTTCCTCATGAAAACAGTATTTTGGTGTTTCAGCTTGGAGGGTTCAGTAACTTCTGATGGAATAAATAAGAGGGATTCAGAAAAAATGCTTATTTCTTAGTATCTGGGGATCTAAACAACTTTCCATCCAATTTCCTTTTCCTACAGTACAGTTCACTTCAATATTTACTTTTCGGAGATCATGTACTAGATCTTTCAAAGTAGATATATGTGATGAGATTACAGACATATAATATCTCAACCACTATACATATTATTACACTGGAAGCAAACAAATAGAACAGCATACATCAGGCACCATTCAGTCAAGTCTGTTCAGTAAGCAGCAAATAGTATTTAACTTCTTCAGGATGAAGTAGCATGTTGAGGCTAAATTACACTCCAGACTGGGAAGATGCTAAAATGCAGTTGTAAATTGTTTCATTGTACTGTCTACAGTCTGTGTCAGAGTTTATTTTCTTTCTATGCCTAGAAGAGTCCAAATATTTAATAAATCTGAGATGACACTTGCATACACGCTCATAAGACATCCCACACTTGTGCTCGAAGGAGGGTTGCCTGCTGAAGCTGGAGCATTGCCTCCTCATATATAATACTCCTCAGTTGTTCTTTCATCTAACAGACCAACATGGAAGAAATCCAAGCTGATGGTTTCACATCTTACTGTTATAAGTCATCATCGAATCTGTTCCCAAAGAAAATTACACAGAAACCTGAAAAAAAGTCTGGTAGAAGCTTACTTAGTTGAACTAAATATAAAAATCAAATACCTTATAATATCTTTCCAGGAAAAAAAAATGAACAGCAGTATTAAAGGATGGTCTTATCCCAAGACAAATGCTGAACTGATATCTATTTTGATTCTCTTTGACTTTTCACTGTGCTACTTCATTTGTAAATAAGGTACTGCTGCCTTCATCTTGGAGAAGTAGATGGGAGACAGGCTAAGGTATTAAGATTTTTAACCTTTTCTAGGAGGCTATACTTGCAGAATAGTAATAACAATTAAAAAAAAAAAATGCATTTCCATTCACTAGATGCACAAGCATAAGATTTTTCACCAATATTTATGAAGGTGTCACATGTTCAAGCACCAGCATTTAACAGATAACACAAGCAGAGTTATCCTTCCCTTCCTAACCATACTGTTAAAGATCTAACCCAGTCCTTGTGTGAAGTCAGTTCACTGAAAGCTGAAACCATGTAAGACAGGTTAGCACGTAGAGGGAAAGCATTTTGAACAGTCTGTGGCTATAGTACAACCTTTGGATAAAAGGGTTTGCACACAGTGAGTCAGTTCTGTCACAGTTTGGGAGCAATCTAATTCCTTGTTTATGTTAGTTTTCATATCAGTGCTTCTTAGCAAGAGCAAACTTCCTTGAGGGCCAGCTGAAAAATGTGGAAGGAACTCTTCCAGGTCATATTTATTTTGTAAATTCTCTATTTTGATCCATAAGGAACATATATTTCCTTGTCTTTGTAATAAAAAGCGACCTTCCCATACTATCAAGAGACAGTGCAGTCATATACCTTTTCCTTCTGATGCAGAAAGAGAAACCAAGACTACATTAAAAATTCATTAAGCTGCTTAATGCATTTTTTAGTTATGCTTAGAAGGTGACTAACTTAAACATCCAGGTAGAGGAGGAGTAAATGTGAAAGCATCTGCTTATACATATTATTTGCTGACATAATTCATCATAGATTCATCATGAAATCATTTGTGTTGGAAAGGATTTTTCAAGGCCTACTAGTCCAACTCCCTTGCAGTAAACAAGAACACCTACAATTACATATTCTCAGAGTCCCATCCAGCCTGACCTTGAATGTCTACAAGGATGAAGCATTCACAATTTATTTGTGGACATCAAGATTCTTCATTGTCTTATATAATTAAAAATGTTGAGCACATTAGAAAGTTTGAGTGTAGAAACTCATCTGATGGACATCTTTACACTTTTGTACAATGGTAAGACAAGCTTGATAAAAAATGTCCACAGAAAAGAACCAATTATAATCATTTCCTTCTATTACAACAAAAATATATCACACAAAAAAAAAAAAAGGATGGTATATGTATGCAAGAAAATAAAATAATAGTATTCTTATTTGAAAGTATTTTGGATCAAAATAACAGACCGAACGTATACTTAAAAAAAAAAAAGAAAAATCATTATAAGTCTTTTTACCAATGCTTACAGGCAACTTTTCAATCAAGTCGAACTGATTGTGAAGGCCAGCTTTGAAACTCTTTCGATCATTTTGCCTCTGAAAACAGGTAAGCATGAGCCTAAGGCAACAGAAATCTCATTTTCTTAAACACCAGACATTTGCTGTGATATGTTTAATTTTTATTTTGTGTACCAGTCAAGACTGTGGTGTAGAGCAATAAGGCATTTTTGGCATTAAACTATGAAAAGTTTTTTGTTTTTTTTTTTCAAAGCAACTGAAGCACTGGAAGTACTAACCACCTTATATTTTTTTCTTCTAAACTTATTCATAAAGAAGATCTATAGAAGAAAAGTTAGTAAAGCCTCAAGTGACTCCTGCAATGTTTTCTTTATATATCTCTTGGGAAATAAATATCATCACAGATTTTTATTTCATTTCTGTGTACACTGTTTAACAAAAATGCAGAAGCCCAAATGAACTGAGAAAATTTTAAACATAGGTTAAGATGAAAAGCTAAAATATACCTGAAAGTGAGTATTCGCCTTTTAGACTTTCACTTTCTCGGATTAGGAAGGCTCCTGCCCGGTCTCCGTGATACAACAGTTGTCTCTCGGCATCTGCTCGCTTGATTGGTCCAAAAAACCATCTTAACAAATAAAAACAATGAATTTTAACATTCAGCAAAACATACCAGAAAGACAATTAGGCTTTATGAACTTGCTGAGTATTTACTAGAAGTTAATGTATGGTATGATGATTAGAATTCCAACAGTGTGGAAGAAAAGATTACGGGAAAGCCTATAAGGAACATAGAAATTCATTGTTAGAAAATAACACTTGGGCATTTGAGTAAAATCTGAATTCTGCAGCTGATTAAAAGTACTACTGATTTCAAGAAAAAGAAAATTCAAATGTGACTGACTGGCCTTGTCTCAAGAAAAATTCACCAAGAAATATTTCCAATGCTGTCATAACAGAAAGTGATGCCAAGTCAACTGATGCCATTTGAACAATGTAGAGATGCAAGTAAGCACTTAATCCCTTTCCTATCCCACTTCCACACTGATATCTCTAATGAGTTACCAGCAATTTTTCAGCTCTGCTACTGTACTCTGAAGTCAATGCAGACATCAGAGCATCAATATTATGTAAAAATTATTCCTGTCTAATCCTTTCAAAGTAACTGCAAGACTTCTATCACTAACACTTGTAGTTTCCAAAGTTTTATGCAAGCAGCAAGAAAGTAGCTCTCTTGCTGTATGGTGCTGAGTGTAAATTTAATTGAAATGAGTCAGCATTTTCAACTGGGACAGCACTCAGCTTCCATCTAACAAGCATACGAAGTACTTTCCAAGATTAGCTCTGCCCCTTATTTGAAGTAAATGGTGATATATAGTTATCAAAATTATGCCACATACTTACAATCAAACTCCTTTTAAATTAATCAGAGATAAACCTATTATGCAAACTTTTAAGATAAATCAGTGTATCACATGACACATAAGTTGCCTACTCAGCGACTTGATTTGTCAGTTGCTAGTGAAAAGTACAGGAGGAGTCATCAACAAATTACCTTAGTGTCTGTAATGCTTCCAATCACCAAGAGAAATGTATGAAATAAATCAGAACATTGGGTGAAACCCTGGCTGAGCAAGCATGAGAAATGATAGATGTTTTTGCATGAATAAAGAGGAAATAAAAAGAGGTAAAATAGACAGTGCTAACCTATGCCAGGTATGTTTTATTAACAAAAGAAAATGAAACACACATAATCTAGACCTCATTCCTGCTTTCTGATTTGATTTGGATAACATAGGCCTTGATACATATTTGGCAGGGGAAAGAACCTGATTAAAAAGCTAGAATGCTTTACTAGCTATTTTAATTAGTAAACATCTGAATTCAATTAATTTAATTAATTCATTAATTAACTGCAGAAAACTAAGTAATCAATAAATGTTCAAATCCTTGACTCACATTCTCATCAAAGTACTGAGAGGACAGAGTACAAGTTTGACATCATCCAAATCCTGCAGAAAAATTATCTGCCTTAAAAACTAGAAATTAGAATCTTTCAGCAATTTCTCTAAATACACGTATTTAAGAATAATAATAAGAAAAAACTAGTAAACAATATGATTTTAAAGAATTTGTATTGATACCGTTTTGAGTACAGAGGGATGATTTCTTCCATTTGAATACGATACCCTTAGTCCAAAGTCACCAAGTTTATAATAACAATGCAGTACTAAATTCAGCTCAGTATGTATAAAAATAACCCTATACATTCAAAGCAAATAAATTAATTTGCTATTCACATTTTCAACAAATTATCCCAAATTTAAAGTCTATTTTCTTTATAAATGGAAGTTTAAGTTCCTTTTAAAAAGGTTTAAAGGCTTATTTCTATTTCTATTGATTGAGCTTATGCTTCAAAAGGCCTAACATTTTACTTTATCTAAAAGCAGGCATTTTAGAGGAAAAAGTACTCTAAGGGATATAACAAATCAAAGTATTTGCTCACCATGAGGTATAGTTCTGTGGAATGACACGAGGCATTTCAGGAGGATGTTGAATTAGCAATCCATACATTATTTCATTCTAAATATCCAGTCATAACTTGAATGAAGAATACATGAAACAAATCTGTTTGCAGCCTCCACCACCAGCTAAGCCTTATCAAGCCCCTTTTCTTGCCCCGTTCCAACTAATGCTCTAGGATTTTTCTCTTTCCTAATTCTAAAGCAAGACGTGGACCAATCCTTAGCCAAAGATACTGTCATGGGCTAGACAAATACATCCTGAGAAGACACATATTTCTACAGTCTCCACCTTCTTGAGTGGCTACGGTGCCATCCCTCTCCAAATCTAGTACTTACCTCTCTCCTAATTCTACCATTTGCTTTTGCATGGGAGGAACCACAGCCAAAGACATAAAAATACCCCCCAACACCCTCCAATATAAGACTGAAGTTAAAAATTTTGTTGAAGAAATTTTTTGGCAGCATACCCTTTCTTTGGGCAGCCCCTTTGAAAATTCACTCTAAGAAAAACTCTAAGACTCAGAGTGTCATCTCCCATTTGGGACCTGACCAAGATCTTCTGAATTAACAGCTGTCATCCTTCACCTTCTTGTAAATTTCACCAAATCTCTCTTAGCTTTGTTAGCTGCACTAAAGTCTGGCACAGAAAATGATATGGAAATTCAGACAATGACACTCATTATCAGAAGAGCTCATCAGAGTACAGCTCCCCATCTTTATTCTCTGTCTTCACCTACATTTAATATGCAGAGGAGCAAAGTCAAAATCAGCTTCACAGCATCGTTATCTGTAGGGGCTGTATTTGTTTTAATAACTAGCTGTGTCTGAGATGAAAGTTGATTATTTGTTTTTCATTCAAGGACTGGAAATAAAACAAAGCTAAAGGCAGAGGTCCATAACATACTCTGAATTTTGTGAATGCTCAACTAAAAAGGAAAATCCTGATGGCCAAATCATCAGTAAAGTAGAGAAGGACTACATGGCAAGATCATTCAAACAGTGTGGAGACGCAACAGAAAAAAATAGCAGGAAATCAAACTACATGAAATTGGTTTTCAAAAGCGCTACATACATAAAAATTGACAGCATAATCCTATCCTTGATCAGCACTTTGTGGCATAAGGGCATCTCACTTTTCATTTTTCTTAAGTGTTTGCAACTAGAATTTACATTATATTTATTATTTATATTAGGGTAAATCTCACAATACAATTAAATCTCAGCAACTTGGAGGGTTTGTTTTCATACCCACCAACTGTAATTAGAGCAAAAGTCTTGCATAAAGATAAAGAAAAATAGATTATATTGCATATATAGTGGAACCAAATCACACTTTCCTGTGGAAAGCAGAATGCTAATACAATAAGTAAAACCAATAAAGAAAAGCTTCAGTGGCTTAAATTATACATTTTAAATGCCCCAGCATCTACATTCATAAAAAGTTGTAGTTGCAGAATCAAAAATTCTGAAGGAAAATGATGGTAGTTTTCATCTTGCTTTCCCGACATCAACTCAGTCATTTTCAGAAAGATCCAGTTTATCATCTTTTAATTACATGGCTACATCCACTGCTTCCTATAGACTGAATACGAGTGCTGCTCACTGAATAGTTACCCTGTATTTTGTTTTGTCACTGCATAGATAGAGTTTATTTACAGTGTGTTTTAGTCTCTACTCTCAATACAAGTTATAAAATTACACGAATGGCTGATTTCCTAGAAACCTCTATTACAGTGTTCATTATTACAGTATTTGCATGCTTTACATATGTTCATTAATCTATTTTGGGGCTCTCTATTATTTACAGCAGAGGAAAAGTACAAAAGGGGACTAAGTCAATAGAACATTATAATAAAAATTTTCTACTAATTTTGAACACCCATTTTGAAATGCCTAAGGCCTAACTTTCAGAGAATTCAGAATTGTACTGTATGTAATCATTTAGTCAGAGACAAATATTTGTTAACTTCAGGAACTGTTTCACATAAGACAAGGATAGGTCTGTAGAAATTAAAACAGAGAGAGAAACAGATCCTCTGGGTTCTTATTTAATTCCTTTCATCATATGACCATCCTGTGATCACTGCCCTTACTCAGCACATGGAAACCTGAACAGGCTTGCATGTGCCACTCTTCACTGCTGTTTTCTGAGCAGGACAAAGAGTGCTGCTGAGCCAGCTTTTAATCCATGCCAAGTTTGCAGTCTGCTATGGGTAAACATTCAGTGCAGAAGCTGGGACAGAAGTTGACTAAGGGAGCCCCCAGTGCGTCCTCTCTGTGCTGAGAAGGTGGCTCACTAGAATTTGACAATTGTTATCTGTTTGGTTACAATATATAAATTGCAATTTTATTCACAAATGCTTGGTTAGTATGAAGCAAAGTTTTCTTTGAGAAAAAAAAAAAAAAAAAAAAAAAAAAAAAAGATACTTTTAATAAAGAATAGCATAGCATAGCTTAGCATAGAATAGTCCAAGTGTCTGAGCACTTCAGTGCTAAACAAAAGTCACTGAGGGAACTTTCCAAATACCTCTTGAACACTGTCAATCACAGTGCATCAACCATCTCTCTAGGAAGCCTGCTGTACTGTTTGACCATCGTCATTGTAATGATTTATTTTTTTCCTAATCCTTAGCCTGAGCCTTCTCTTATTCAATTTGTGCAATTCCCGTGTGTTCTGTCATTGGCTGCCAAACAAAAGCAGAGCTCGTAACTTCTTGCTTCTCTTCCCCAAAGAGCTGAATAGACCAGCGAGGTCTCCTCTCAGCCTCCTCTTCTCCAGACTGGACAAAGAAAGTGTTCTCAGCCTCTCCTCACAGTACAGGTTTTCCAGACTTTTGAGTAAGCAGAAACTGAAAAATCTAAACTTAGGTTTAAGCTCTTTTAGACACCAAACCCTGCTTCCTCGCTACCTTCTACAGGCCTGCCTGGGACTATCTGTAATACCATGCATCCCTCATTGCCATTTATTATCAGATACTGAAGGATGCATGGGACAAAATGCAAAAGGAAGGAATTTAAAACTGTTGGTAAAGGAATGCATAGAACAATGTAGGAGGCGTGGAAGAAACAGGATATTAAAAACTGAATATAGAGTGGACCTTAAGATACCATCAAAGGGATGGAGGAAAAGAAGGGAAAAACATGGAGCTAATAGTAGATGAAGAGAAAATAAAGACATAAAAAAAGCTGAGGATTTCACTTAATGCTCAGGATCTATAACCTGCTGCTGCCTAAGCTGCTCAGGAAATGTTGGCCTCCGGATTATTCTCCTCCTATTCAGGAAAAGTTTCACAGACTAACTCCCACTCCCACTTTAAGTGTTGCTCTTTATAGTTCTTTTCCCTTTTGCTTTCTTAACTTCATTTCATCACTCACTTCTGAACTGACCAAGAGAATACTTTACTATTCACTTTAGTCATGTGTTGACTAAAGCTCAATGTTAAATGCATTGCTTTAAATCTTACTTCCTAAAGTACTGCCATTAACAAGTGAGTCAGAATAAGACTTAAAAAGTGTTAGTAACAACAGCTTTCTACAGTCTATATACAGAAATGAATTAAAATCTTAGTGTGATGCATGAAGTTTCTAACTTAGACAATACTTGAAATAAAAATACGTTTAAAATGTACCTCTGCAGTAACACAGCTCAGTTCTGATTACTTATTTATAATACTCAGAAAGAAATTTCCTCCAAGGAAACTAGAAATTCAGGTTCTCAGGGACAATTAGGTAGGGCAGCACTTTTAATCTTACGCAACAGCATTAAACTTGCTTCCTACGTAAAGCTCTGAGTCATGTATATTGCTCAGATCCTTGTTGCTGTGTAGCTTATCAGAAGTGAAATGAAGACAAAGACTATCCATGTGTACTTTGTGATGGACCAGAATCTTCTGAGTCTTTTAACAATGACAGTGGGTGGAGTAAGCTGGATATTCTTTCTGTGTAGGAAAACACAGAATACATAAATAGTTCAGAAAAAACAAAGGCTCATTTCCGTGTTATATAAATGAAAGGGCTCTATCAAAATCAACAGCATATAACTATTTTATTTTACACAAGTACATAAAAAGCTGTCTGTATTTTTGAAAGTTATGTTCTGGGGGCAAAGTATATTAAGTCCCATTTTATGTTCCACACTTTCAGATCAACATTATAAGTTTTCATTACGAAAAAAAAAAAAAAAAAAAAAAAAAAAAAAAAAAAAAGTGATTACAAAGAGGAATACACAGTTTTGGAAAATAACAGACCACATTTTTTTCCTGGCCTTTGGGTGACTTTTTGCTAATGCTCTTGTCAATGGGTTATAACTGATGAATAGGCATTTTTCCAAAAATACTAAATTTATTGTAGACTTGCCTTTAACTGGTGAGATGAAAAATATAAGAGCTGATAACTGATGAGATATCAGAAAAATAAAAGAAGAAAGAAATAAAATGAACTTATGCTTCCCTATATATTCTCTAAACAAAATATTATCTTTATTTTTGAAGGTACTCAAACTGAATGTTTAAAACTGTTTCTTATTTCTTTTCTCAAATGGAATTTCTATTGAAATATAAACTGTTCTTTTGTTGTTGTTGATGATGATGTTTGTTTGTTTGTTTTTCAGAAATAATTAAATTATCTGAAAAGATAATTCAGCCAAACAATACCCTACATTCACTCTCAAGCCATGAGAAGGCAGCAGCAGAGGTATCAAAAAAGTATTCTAGGCACCTGAAGTCTGTCGTGGTCTATGAAATTGCTTTGTTCTGTCACTGTCTTTGGTGGAAATAGTAAGCCGTGCCTGAAAGACCAGCTCTGAAAGAGCTGCAGGGACTTTTACAGTAAAGAACTGCGGGGGACTGTTTGGATAAGGAAATGTTCAATAGTGAGTGTGGTAAAATCCACCACAGAGACTGGCATTTCCTCTTACATTCTAGAACAAACTTATACTCTTATAAACATAAATACAAAGATTAGTCAGACAAAAGTCTGTGACGCATTGGGTATACACCATTTTAGTAAGTACTGCAGTAGAGCATAACTGCACTGGTGTGTAATTCTGTTAAAAGAGATTATGCATAATGTTATGTTAATTTTTCACTTCTCAGTAATGACAGCTGACTGTGCTGCAAATGCATTTTTGAATATGCTCTGACGCCTGCTTTAGAGAGCAAACTGAAACAGGGCCTGAAGCAAGGAGGTCATGCCTCCTACAGGAAAGCCTGTAGGAAAGAAAATTCTTTCTTAGGGCAGCAGAATAAGGAAAGATGCAAAACATTTTTCAAACTCTATGAGTGTAGAATGTGCTCCAGGTTTTCCTTTGTTTTAATAGTTGATGGATCCCAACTACCCTGTCAATTGCTCTGTGGCAAACCCTGTTTGTGAATTAGATATCTGCAGGCATCATTCTGGCTGAAATCTGCAGTATTCCACACTAGTTTTTCTCCTAATCCCTCAGCATGCCCCAAGATCATCATTCTGTGTGAACACCACAATATCCCTCAAACTCAGGCTGACAGGGGAGGGGTTAAGTCGTGTCTCTACTTTGCCTACTTTCCAACTTCTGAAATGGACACCAACACATTCACAGAATCACAGAATGGCTGAGGCTGGAAGATACTTCTGGTCCAACCCTCTGCTCACGTGAGGACACCTAGAACATGTTCCACTGAACTACTTCGAGGCGGCTTTTAAATGTCTCCAAGGAGACTCCACAACTTCTATAGGAATCTTGTTCCAGTTCTCTGTCATCCTCACGGTATAGAAGTGCTTCCTCGTGTTCAGAGGGAGCCTCCCAAGCTTCAGTTCATATCTTCATGCCTCCTATTTTGTAGCTGGGCATCACTGAGAAGAGTCTGACCCCATCCGCTTGATAGCTTCTCTTCATTTACTAGTACACACTGATCAGATCCCCCCAAAGTTTTCTCTTTTCCAGGCTCACCCACTCCATGCTCACAGCCCTGCCCTTTTTCACCAAAGATTTCCAATGCCCCCTCTAGGTAAAAGTGTGTTTACTGCAAAAAGTCATCGTGCCTCTGAGACAGAGCCTTCAGGTTAACAAACTATCACAACTTTAGCTCAGTAATGAAGGGGAATTGACTATTAAAGTTTGTTCCCAGTAGTGCTTTTGTACCTGGATAAGGACTTCATTTCATTTTAAACTTGTTCTAAAACACCTGTCTTTGGAATAAATGAAAGGGTACCATCATCATAATGGGCATTGTCTTGGGCTTTTTGTGTGAGATATAGCCACATAGTTGCTTTAAAAAAACAACCACCAATCAAAAAACAAAAAAGGTATTCCTCAGGCCCTATTTTCAAAATAGCATTATAAATCCTTGCATCGGTGCTAGTGTGTCTGCACATTTGTTAACATATACCTGAACAAAAGTACTGATATACAGTTGTAATATTCCCTAAATGTATCAATAACTCTGCTATTCATAATAAACTTGAACAAAGCTGAAACCATGAGGTAGCCTTAAAGTTAAAATGGTACAGAGAACACTAATAGCATCAATTGATTAAACATTAAGGGAAACTCAAAAGCACAAGAAAATTTGCCATCATACATTCACTTAAAACATTACTGCCTTGAAAAGCACTGAATTGATTTTTTTTTTTTTTTCGAAAATAATTCTTGAAAAATTATTTTCTCTTCAAACAAAGAAAATTATTGCAGCACAGAAGTAAAAGAGAAGCCTTCAAGAAACAAAAAGACCCCTACGGCTGTTAATGATGCTGATGTTATCTGTCCAAAGATTTTGTGCATTCATACAGGTACATACTTCCACACCCTATTGCCAGTAGCAGACTTCTGTGATCTTTCAGTTAAATTTCCAGTGGAGAATGATCAGATCACTCACTTTCCAAGGGCAATCAGAAAAGAGCTATGCAGAATTCATTGCTCTGTTTTTCTATTTTCATTGATTAAGATAAGTGTACAAAATACATTTTAATCTAGTTTAAGTGATAAAAAGAATAAATTTGTTCATGATCAATATTTTGTTTGATCTTCTGAAGAAAAACAAACAAACAAACAAACCTATTTCCTGATTGTCCTCAGCATATCTGGAGAACTGAAAACTGCAAAGATGCCAGTTTCCATTCTTATTTCTTGTTACTTTTATGTCTTTCATATTCAGTATGAAGGTGTTAACCTGAACGTCAGCACTTAAGAACTCCCATGAAGAATAAGTTTCTTAACTAAGGGGCTTAATTGCTTATTTGTCCAGTTCTAATACAAGATGTTCTTACATATGCTTCATAGAATATTATTTGAACAACACTGCATATTGATCTTTCTCTTAACATGCATAAGTAAGTAAGTAGTAAACATGAAATAGTATTTTGTCTTATTTTAATATCACCCAATAAATTCTTCCTTTGCTATGTGGACTTTACTTGAATGACTTGAAAAGGAGTAAAATATTGTATTACAAATAAATATATGAAACATGAACAATTACACATTTTCTATTAATCTATTTTTTAAAAATGCACTAGTAAATTTTGAATTATCTAACTCAGTCTACTGGGAGGCTGCATCTTCAATATAATGTTTGCAAGAGGCATCTCCGTTCAACTATAAGATAATAGCATGACACATTCTGGTCTAATTTCTGTTATCTTCAGTAAGATCCAAGATGATCTTAACAGTAAACTCTCATAGTAAATAAGTGACGTCTGCAGAACAGGCTGACTCATGAGCATTATGATATACAGAAACCGACAGGTGTGGCTTGTAAAGGAATGGGCAGGTGAACCTCACAGTGTTACTTCCTTTCATGCCTCATCAGTTTTGAGAGCATGTTGGTGAGGTTTGTTGGTTTTTTTTTGAGTCATTCCACACTAAAAAATTACCAGATGGAGAAGAAAAGCCAAAAACACGTTTAGGAATGTAAAACTTTCTGTAGAGATGAGAAATGTTTTTTTTTTCCTTTGGTTGGTTGTTTTTTGCTTTCTTGACTTTTTTTTTTTTTTTTTTTTTTTTTTTTAATAGCTTCTTCTTTATCTCCAAACAGAAATAAAGAGCTCTACAGTGTCAACAACTATGCCTTTGCTAAATAGACTTGACATTAGGTCCATAATTAGACAAAGCAGTAATATACCCTCTAACGTTGCTTATATAAACATTCCAAACTTTGCTGAAGTACAAAAGGCAAAAAAAACAACAAAAAAAGTGGGCAGGATTGTGCACTTTTTGTAAGATCCCTTCTGAAACAGAAAAACTAGTATAGAGGCGTCACTGGTTGCACCTCTTAGGGTATCTTGTATGCTTTTATGACTTAATCTGTTCAGTACAGAGTACAGCTCCCACACATGTAAGGAAAGTCCCAGTCTTCTATAACCAACAGTGCTTTTCACTTATTACAAAACAGTTCTTCACAGAGATATCTGACCTAGATAGTTTAAAACCAGTATAGCTTTAGGACTTAGTCCGGCTGAGATTCTAGTTACTATTTTTCTCTCCTAAACACGTTCAGAGATCAGTAAGCTCCACACAGCTCTGTGCTTTGTTACGCAAACAACTGCCAAAGACAACTATAGGGAAAACAATAATGGTTGTACAATACCTGGAGAATGTTTTTACTAACAACATCACACAAAATCAACAAATCTAGGCTAGATCACACAACATCTATTTCTACTGAATCTGAAGGGAAAAAACCCATCAAACAAGACTGTTAAGTTCTTCTGACTGAGATACTGTCTATGTTTTTCAAAGATGTGCTTCAAGGGCCATGTGGGTTTCATGATGCCATAAAAAGACAAACTCCCTACTTTTTTCAGTTTTTCAGGATATTGTTTCAGGTCTAGACATGATTCACTGTCAAATCTTTTACAACATGGTAATAGAAACTACTGTATACTAATCATAATGCTTAAGGTAGATCCTAATTTCAAATAAAGATAAGGTAGGAAAGAATTTCTTCATTTCTCCATTTTAACAGACCATGTTATATATTTATATTATGATACTGACAGGAAGAAGGTGGCCTAAACTGGATAAATTTGTATAAATTGCTCATCTACAAAGCCAGAAACCTTTTGATCTTTTTGAGCACTGATATATCTTTTCTGCATTTCACACAGACATGTGAATACTGCTGACACTTGATAAAATCTGACGTTGCATACTTCTGTGAGCAGTCTCCTTCAGGTAGTTAAGAAAAAAGCAGAGCTGAAGATGTTTGAGATAGGCTTGAAGATAGCATGGCAATTTTGAGACAAGACCAATGAAGATAATTAATAAAATTCAGTGTCTTGTTCCAGTATTAAATTGATTAAGTAAGTAAGTTCAAGAAAAGCACTTGAAAACACTCAAAGATTCAAAACTCTGGATAGATATTTCAGATGCTCTAACATGTGGTGAAGAAAATGCTGAAAGCATAATCTGGCTTTGCCTTTATCCCCAAGATGTTTTGCATGGTCTTAAGAGCATCAGTCTTCTGTACATTCTGCACATGTGCACACAGAAGCACATATATATGTAGTATGTTCAAGTGAATACGTGAAATACATTCACTGAAAGAGAAGTCTGAATTCTTTACAAACTGATATACCGCCATTGCCATTATTTAAAATAAATGCATATTTTGGTGATAAACTATCTTTTTCTACCAAAAGCTGGATAAGAATAGCTTTCATGCATAATGTGACTGCTTCTGAGAACATGAGAAATATAACACATATAACTTAAACACCTGTTAATGAACACAGAATCATAGAACCATACAATCATTAAGATTTTAAAAGACCTTTAAGATCATCTAGTCCAACTGTCCACATACTGATGCTGCTCACTAACACGTTCCTTAGTCCCACAGATTTTACAAGTCCATTTCAGTGCTACGGTTACTGCTGTTTCTCATGGTGTCTTCAAGAATTTATATGGTAATACAGAAAGGACTTTTATGAGAGTGACAGAGTGAGAGCACACTGAAACCACGGAGGATCACATTTGGATTTCTGAATTGTCTGGCAAAATCTAAGCTTTCACTTCAAAAACAGCCCCTAGCCACTGTAGTTGTAAATGCTACTTTGAAAAATGACCCACATGTATGAAAGGAACCCCAGAAGCCTGAATTTGCAGGAAGTTTGAAACAGATCAGCACAGTGAATGATTTCCTGCTCATACATAGTAATTCAGACTACACCAATGTATGAAACAGTTAAAGTCAAGTCATGGAAAGAAAGGAATTACAGAGACTGACAAAAATAACCTATAAATCACTTTTGCTTTCAAAGGGTAGTATAGAAACTCACTGTGGAATTGACTGGCAAGGTTTTGTTGATTAGGTCAAGGACTCAGATTCCACTAGCTGAGAAGTATCAGTACATGAAACCTCTCTGAACGGAGGAATGATTCTGAAATTAGTAAACATTAGAAGTAATTGTGGTGCTCTTCTTTGACCTAATCTAGTAGGAATTTGCATGAATCTACTTCCCTTAGTAAGTTATTATATCAGTAACGTTGGGCAATATTATATCAGTAATATATGGAATGAACTTGACTTTCAATAAGCAGTCATCAGGTCCATCAGGAATAGAAGGTGAGAGGGAGCCCCTTCTAAGTACGCTCCATCGTTCCTCCATACAAGAGAATTCATATCACTCCAAGATTTTTCTTCTTTAATATATGATTTTTCTTCATTAAAATTAACTGTCCAGCTGGACTGCATTTGCTGCACATAACTATTGGCACTATGTCTTTTTCTTGTTTAGTTAAAACAAGTGGCAGTAATAAAATAAGGGCAGATGAATGTGTTGCTATGGTTCCTGTTTACAGAACAAAATAACAGAAGGAGCACAGAGAAAGTACAGTCACACTCTTTGCCAAGGAAAGAATCCCATTTCAGTAAGAAGACAAAATTGTCTGCTATTGCACTTGAAGGGAACAAGCAAACTTCTACCAAGAGGGACAACACAAAATCAAATGCATTTACCAATCCCTAACTAGTTCTGCTATACAGATTATGTCAAAATGTTAATTTAAAAGGAGTAGCTTTACTTTTATCTTAATAATCTTGATGTCTATAGGCAAAATTGAAATGCCACGGGCAGGGCCTTGTCTAGGGCAGCCCTGCCCGTGGCATTTCAATTTTGCCTGGTTAATCTCTTAAAATGCCATCACAAATATTGTTCTTACTGTTTCAATAGGATAATAGAGGTGTGAAATACATGGTATGGGTGAAATGGAGGTCATGGAGGAACCTGTAGCAAGAACTATTCCAAATAGATACAAGTCTAAAAATCATAACCATGAAGGTGAAAAGCTTGGCTCTAACCAAACTGGTCAGACTTCATCTTTGCCTTGTTTGAGCTGGGGTGACTGACTCAAGCACTCAAATCAGAGGCCCTTTTCAATTTGAGTTAGCTTACGAATATACGAAATGGTATCTGTATGGGTTGACAGGAGACAGTGTTGCATACTTATTTTTGTTGAAGGTCACTGCAACCAACTGACTTAGAAGAAAATTTGAGAGAAAACAGCAGGTCTAGCCAGAATTGTTTTGGTATGAAATTAAAAACTTGTTAAATACTTTGGAGGAATTACTTTGGATAGCTGTAAAAGCTCTCCATTCCTCCTGTTCACTATTCTGAAAATATGGAGTGGAAAAAAACCCCACAAAAACAAACAACTACAGAAATCAACTGAGCAATTGCATAAAACTTTTATCATAACTTAGTAATGATTATTAAAGAGAGTAAGGTATATAAAAAAGTATAAGAAAATAAAATTGATTCTACATACAGAAGAAAACAACAACAACAACAACAACAACAACAACAACAACAACAAAGAAACCATGGTTATGCAGTCGAGCACTTTACACAATTTAACTCCACATATGATACTGAAGATACAAAATGATAAGAGGAAGCCTAAAAGCTGAGATTCTGTTGTGTAACTGAGGAAAATTACTTTCAAAGTATTAACTGCAAGTGGCAATCTTAGATGAGCTGTAATAAAACTACTTCTTGAAAGAGAGCAAAGGCCAAGGTGAGTTGAATTAGAGCCTACCATTATTTCTGTAGTGGTTCAGAAAATGTCTTCCCTGCAGATTAATTTCTGCAATTGGAAGAATTCTTTTGAACGTGACCACTGAAAGTGTCTGCCTGAATATAGAAATAGCACAGCTGGTCAGCCTACAAAAATTAAGGTCTTCAGGTTTCAGAGAACTGTTACAGGGGTTTGAACCATGATTGCACACGGCAACAGACTCACCTATCATTTGTAAGAATATTTAACGTGGAACTTCCTGAAACTGTTAATTGATAACTCTGCAACTGGTTAGGTTGAGGGCTGTTTGGGTCAAGGGTCATATATTGAAAGCATCTGGTCCACAACTGGTAATACACAAATAACAGTAGGAACCGGCACAGTGGTATCCAGCCTGAATATTGCCAAATGCATCTTCATTGGGGTATATGTTATTTAAAATACTGCAAATCCCTCAACACCCTGTCTTTTAGCATTAATTTTCTTTCAACCACAATGTCCTTTCCTTGCACACACAGACTCAAATTCTCACTGGTAGGACTACTGGACATTTATTGCTACAATATACTACTACTCAAAAAAAGAAAATACCTCAATTGATTGCTCCAAACCCACTTAACCCAACAGAAAAAATGCTGTGGTGTGTGTTACATGGGTTACTCACGGCTCAGCTTCAATGCTCTGTACAGCAGCTACGTAGTTTGCAGGGATGTAGCCCTGGAGCTTGCGGCCAGGAAAGACTGACCCTTCTGGCAGGAGGAGCTTAGCATACCACCAGCCCTCATGGGATGCGTCCAGCACTTCAAGCTTATCCCCAGCTTGGAAGCTCAAGTCATCCTCTGTGCGAGCCTCATAGCTGAAGAGTGCCACAAAATTGCAAGTGCTCCCCAAATGCTGGCCAGGCAGTGGAGGTAAGGGCTTCCCTTTTGTCTTATTCACTTTGTCCTTCTCTCCTGCCAGTGAGTCAATCCTTACCACAGCAGGGTTGGCAAAGACCTGGCCAACATCCTGCTCATCTTCTTTCTCTGAGAATAAGCAAGGAATATAGGGCTCCAAACAGGTGCAGTACTTCTGACAAAAGTTTCCCATTCTGTTTCCTTGTGCCTTCCTGCTGCTCCTCTTCTTTCACTTTTCACAGCTGAAATATCCTTGAAGCAATTTTGGCCCCATAAAATCTTAGCATTTTGCAGGATTTCTTTCCTTATTCCTCCTTTGGCACAAGATAAAACTGTTTGTGGCACAGCTGGAAGTTCGTCTCCGAGCAATGCTGAGAACTCATTCAGGCAGCTCCTGATTCAGAAGTGAAACCTGGGAATTCAAGCGTGAGAGCAGAAGTGGAGGGAATTTCTGACTTCCTCCTTGGAACAGGAAAGCAGCACACAAGCTGCCTTCGGGCTGAACTTTTGGAACAACAGAAGAACATGGATCTTCCTCTGACACAGCAAAAATACATTCAGAAAATCTAATCTGTTCTGGGGAGTCTTCTCAGCTCTTTATGCTTGTGATGGGGTTTTCTTATCTCTTTGGTAATGATTAACCGAGCTGACCTGCGTGTCTCCTCAGCCTCCAGCATGGGCAGTCTGATTATTTCTTTTTACTTCCTGGTCTGCACTGGCTTCTGTTCACAGAGCAGCCTATGCCCGCCCAGGGACTTCACCTGGAGCACACCTGCTGCTTCTGTACTCTTACACACCCACTCCCTTTATTTATTTATTTAGTTATTTATTTAATCTGCATTTGGAACTTTTTATGAGGGGGAAAAAAAAAATAATAATAATTTTACTACATACTTTATTCTGTATTTTGAGGAAACAAAGTCACAAGCCACTTGCTCTAGATGGATGGCTAATTATACTAGCAACATAGAAAAATAATATCTGTTTTCCAGCCAGTGAGCAAGCTAGCAGAAAGTAAGTTAACCAGTATGTTTCCTTTCCTAATGCACACGTCAAGTGTCAAACAAAGAGCACATAGGTGTCTGCTTGCTGCTGTGGCAAAGCAGCCTGGGGAGCAATCTGCCACATTTCAGCCATGCAGAGCAGGCTGCTGAAAATCACCAGCCAGGGGTGCATGTAGTGCTTGGGGGGAGGCTATGAAGCACAGAGGACAGCCCATCTATATCACATGCTGGCATTTCAGTGAGAGGTCAAATAAAACCCACCCACTTACCCATAGCTTCCTGGTGATAAAGAACTTGGTTTCATCGATTCTTCTTTTTTTTCCTTTGGTCAGGAAGCACAGAATCATAGATTAGCTTAGGTTGGAGGGGACCTTAAATATCACCTGCAAACTGCTCCAGCACAGCACCATCATTTGTCATTTGTTTCTAACATCTAACCTAAATCTACCCTGTTTTACTTTAAAACCATCCCTCCTTGTCCTATCACTATCTACCCACATTAAAAAGTTGGTCCCCCTCCTGCTTGTAAGCTCCCTTGAAGTACTGGAAGGCTGTGATGAGGTCTCCCCAAGCCTACTCTTCTCCAGTCTTTCTTGATAGAAGAGGTGCTCCAGACCTCTGATCATCTGGACTTGCTCTAGCAGCTTCCCATCCTTCCTGTACTGGGTGCCCCAGGCCTGGATGAAGTACTCAGGAGGGAAGAGAAGAAGGGGACAATTGCTTCTGTCCCCCTACTGGCCACCCCTCTTTTGATGCAGCCCTAGATACTGTTGGTCTTCTGGACTGTAAGCATGCACCACTGGCTCATGCCCAGATTTTCATCCTTCAAATAATAATTGGTGATGGAGTAATTGGTGTCTTCCTAAATTATTCACACATGACCCTTAGCTCCATTTAGAGTTCCTGACTTCCACTGCTTTACTTTACAAGAAAAAAGATTAAAATAAATAAATAAATAACATGTAGAGCAAAGCTGCTGTTTTCCACTGTGTCTTCCAGTCCATTCATTAAATGAGGAGACAACTGGTGCAGACAGAAGCCTAGTGACGGAGCAGGGACTGCTGGCTGACTGGAAGAAATCTCTCCTGAAAGCTTATTACTGTCAGGAGCATCTCCACTAGAGAGTGATGATGAACTTCTTTCTCTCTCCTCTTCTGCAGTGGTGCCAAGGAAATTGCATAAAGGAAAATGGGCCATACACTTTAAGTGTTCCCTAAACCTCATAATCTGTTGATAACTATTTGGGCCTGATCCAAAGGTTGGCATACTGTTTTTTTCTGGTTATGGAAATCATATATAGTTTATGAAATACCACTGGAGATTATTTTTAATCATTACCCAGATCAGTAAGAATATATACATATATATCCAAGAGATATTTACTTCTCATAAGTGTTGTGGAGAATACCCAATATCAGGAAAGGCCTGTGTTGGAAAAAAACAAACAGTGTAAAACCTGTCTTCATTTGCCTAAATTCAATGAAATCAGAGAAGTCAGAAATGATGAATTGACTAATCTCTGTTTATCCAGTTTGATCGTTAAAGAGATTTTTATTTTTATTTTTTTTTTCTTTTCCTGTAATGTTTCACGGTTCTTGCAACACAAGTTTTAATCTGTCAAAGATTTTGCACACATGCTTACTGGACAGAGCCCTTTCATAACGCCAATGAAGCCACCTGCATGCACAGAATCAATCTCATGCACATCTGTTTCTAGGAGCAAGACCCATCCTTACACTCAAGTACCAATATACATTCACATTAGAAATCATACTGCTTTCATTGAGACCACCCATATAAATAAATACAACTATAGCTAGAATGAGGCCTAAGTCTACAAACATTTGTATATATGATTATCTTATCTCGGACAAGGTCTAGCATTAAATAAATCTCTCCCAGTTTATGGCCTTTTAAAAACTAGGAAGAATTTTGCTGAAAGGGATCAATAATTTTAAATGAAAATTACTTTCTTCCTCAACCAACGCTTCAGAATCAGTTCTATTTATGAAACACATAGATTTTAATGGGATTCATTAATCAGGTTAAAAACTCCAGAAGAGAGAAAGAGAGAGAATAATGGGACTGCTGAGAACTTCTGAGCAGATTTCAGAGCTGATGTAGGGCAGCATTGTGCTGTTTCATACTGGCTGATCTGTGGTGGCCACACTGGGGTGTTGCCTGTGCAAAAGCCTTTGTTTCCATCCTAGTGATTTTATTAAGAATTCTCTTCATTTCTGAAAATAAAGAAGTACTCTTCGTGTTTTAGAGACTATATAATTTTATCACAAGTAAGAAAAATTATGAACGTACAGTAAAAATGTTCTTGCTGGTTTTACTGAAAAAATACAATCTGATACATCCCATAATCTTAATGTTCATGCTCACAGTTTTGGAACAAATTAGGATAATATATGATTATCCTCAGTATAAACTATTGTCTGAGTCCTGTGCACTGTTATCACATATAATTTCACAGGATAATATTTGCAGCACCTATCTTGGGGTCAAACAGATCTGTATTATTTACTGATCTTCTGAATATTTACCTAATCCATTTTGGAGGCTGACTGTCAGACCAGAAATTGTCTAAATGAATAAGCTACTGGCTGTAAATTACTGTGAAAGTCTTAACCAGATATGTGAAGAATTTTATTAGCAGGAATGTTCTGAGAACACAAGAGTCTCACCTCATTCTTATAACCAACAGTAACTATAGACAATGATGAATTTATTAGGACTAAAATGACACATTTATAGACTGGGTACTAAAATTTATTATTCTGCTCCCTATACTGATATATATTAAAAGCTCATTAATATCATAAGTATTTTCTTGAATATGCAACACCTTAAAACAAAGATGAGTTATTAATAATCTGCATATTACAAGATTATACAAACTTCAATTAAGTAGTACATTTCTCCATCAAATTGCCTAGCTGCCCAGAGAGGTTGCGGAATCTCCTTCTATAGAGATATTGAAGACCTGTGTGGACGTCCAGCTGTGTGACCTATTGTATAGTATCCACTTTAGAGGGGGGGGGGGGGGGGGGGAAAGGGGCTGACTTGTTGATCTCTTGAGTTCCCTTCCAACCTCTGCAATTCTGCAATTCTGTGAATTATGTCATTTGCCATTATAGTAGATCTCGTTGTTCCATTAAGAAAAAAAAAGCGTATTCTGATGCTGTAAGTTTGGGGATGACAGATATCTGAAACTACTTTTTGTATTCTGTAAGTCACTTACAAAGACCCAGATAAGTAAGACTCTTGCAAGCAGCTTCACCCCTGCATGAAGGATTAATTTTCAGTCTTCTGAATACATTAAATCAAATTCTAATTAACTTAAGCCAATATTCCTTAGGCCTAGTTTATTGTACAAAACAATAATGTTTAAACACAGCAGTGAAACATATTTCTCTTGGTCACATGAATGGACAGAAAAATACGTGCTAATATGATGTGTTTTAGTAAGCCTAGTAGAAACTTAACCTGAACCACATTAACTGAAGTGCTCTTGGAATGAGATAGTGCCGTATATGAATTAAGGCATCAAACAGAGTTGTATTAAATAAATACAAATAAAACCTGAATCCATGATATTTCAAAAGGCTTGTTTTAATAGAATTTTTATTTGTACATCATGTCTTCAAAAATCATTTTGTATTAGTTTTCATTACAGATATTTCCTACACTTATTGAACTCATAGAATCATAAAATCATAAAATTTTAAGTTCTCTGCATGGAACTATTGGTTTAATTATGTAATACCTTGAGGATTTAGGAAAAAATGAACCCTCCTGTGTCTCATAAACATGGAGCTCTATACTTCAGAGACAAGAATTAAACTTCACCAAGTTCTAGGCTTTGGTACTGTTGACACATCCTGTTTCAAACAAATCTCCTATGCTATGCAGCGAAGAATTACAGTCAGATATGCACTCTCTACTGGGGAAAATGAATATTCAAGGGTTATGTCACCCATCAATTTTGTGAAAAAATATGAGTCAGTTTAAACAGGAAACTGAAAATGAGAGCTTTTTGTCCTGTTAATAACATGAGGTCACAACAGAAGCAGATATTTTCATCTTAAATTGTTTCACATTTTGTATACACAAACAAACCTCCACGCTGAAAACTGAAGAATAAAGATATAAAACACAGAATCTGGAATTAAATAGAATATGGAACTATTGCTCATAGCATTTCTTCTTATATTACATAACCTTTTTTCTAGTCAATATTTATGCTGATGCATTAATATGTGTTAATCTAAACATTTGCCACAAAATAACTACTGCAGAAAAAAGTATCTTCTAATGCACGATGATAAAGCAAACTGAATGTCCCAGCCAAGGGAAATATTCGAATAATGTGATTAAAGAAATCGGAAGAAAAGCCAATACATACTGCTCTGAAACTATACTTCGGAAATAATTTAAATGAGTAAACATTTTAAAGTGGTGCTGGATATATATTTTTTTTCTTTTAAGACACTGATAGGAATGAATATTGTGCCCCGGTGGCGCAGTGGTAGATGTGCCTCTTGCAACACCGGAGGCCCTGGTTCGAATCCCCCCTGTGGTGCAAGTGGTAGAAGTGCCGCTCTGCTACACAGAAGGCTCGAATCCCAGGAGTTGGACTCGATGATCTCTAAGGTCCCTTCCAACTCGCACGATACTGTGATACTGTGATAATCACAATGATTTTTTTTATTTATTTATTTTTTTAATTTCAGCTGCCTTTTCAGCTACATTTCTTTCCATTTCCACATTAGGATGGAACACATTACTACCACTTCATAGGTTTTTTTTTTATAATCCTTTTAATCAGCACTTCCATTTGGTTTCTGTAATTTGCAAATTGCCATTCTTTTTAATGGAAACAAATTATATGTGTAATCTTACTCTTGACAAAACAGTTTACTCTTGATGATTAATTGTGTTCCTGATTTGTATATTATCTCAAACCATAGATCTACAAAAGAGTTGTATTTGATTCTGTATTTTCCAGCCTTAAATCTTCTGCATCTGTAATGAGAAAATTCTGGCTATTTATTTTCATAAAGCTGATCCCGTAATCCATCTCTACTCTAGAAACCATTAGAAGTACATTTTCAGGTGCTTTGTTGATGTGAGTTACTTATTTGTTAGCTGAACTGGGGCCTAAAACAGGCTATGTCTGACAACAAATGAACACAGAGAAATAAAACTCTGTCAAAGAGTGACAGAATAGAGACGTTCTCTCTATTTATTCAATCAGATCTCACTCTGCTTAAATGTAATACAAGTTGTGCCATTATCCTAAATGGGACTAGACCTGAGCCATTATTTTTCATTTTATTCTGTGTTACTCTAAATGATATACAGCATATCATGTTAAAAATTTAAGCTAATTTGCTTTCTACAAAGCAGTCTTTCTCAGTAAAATCATTCTGCAGCTTTCTAAGGCATGGAAAATAATACTTATCAAATCTATCTCTGGGTGGGAAAAATTTATGGAGTTTTTATCATGGATCTAGCTAATCTCTCACATAACTCTATATTCCATGCCATGGGTGACTTCTGAGCATCACTTACCATCTTCATCTTCAGAAACTAGAGCTGCATCAAGAGAAGCAGAGAAGTCTGAAGAGATAGAAAGGGATAGTGCATCAAAGTATTACACGCATAATTTCACTTGTGAATGAGGTGGGGTTTTTTTTGTTTTTTTTGTTTTTTTTTTTTTCAAAAATAAAATCAGCAGCCTCTCCTGACCACTGCAAGTGGAAAAGAGCTAAAAAAGTACAATTAGAATACATCAATGTACTACATAAATAAGCATAACTTGTAAATTACTTTAAACTACTGAAATATTAAATATAAACATAAATGAATGAACAGAATGAACCCTGTATACTGTTCACTTACCATCCAAATTAGATCAGAGCCCCTTATAGCAATCTCAGAATGTGTAGTTACATGTTTTTCATATGAAAAAGAAAGGGCTAGCAGAAAAGGAAGCTATAATCCTGAAGTTTCCTTCATGTAGACAATGCAAAGCAGCAGACAGGGCAACTGTTACATTCAGTAAACCACCTTAGACAAAATAACCTAGTCATGGCCAAAGGTACCATTTATTTAGAAGCATTATTTTAAATACCTATCTTCAGAAGCATGGGTACAATCTGAGGGTGTATGAATACCAAGATTTAGCTGATTAACTTCTATATTTGATTTCACGTCCTTTCTTCTTTCTTATTCTGAAGTTTGTAGCAATAATTCTCATTGGTTCTTTTACCTTTATGGATCACTGTTCATGGATCACTGTTATTTTTGTATGAAGCTTTGACATACAGGGGGGATGCTCTGAAAGTAATGCCTCCTGTTTCATTATATTGGCCCATGATGGTGGATGTTGGATATTCATTCTTCCAGAGACTGGCCAGAGAAGAAGACAACCTTTCTCCTGCAAAATGAAAATACCAGACTCCCCACCAATTTGGAAGCATTGCCAATCCTGGCTGGACTGTCCTACCACACCCACCCTATAGTCCAGACTTGATGCCTTCTGACTTCGGTCTCTTCAGGCCAATGAAAGATGTCACAGCAGCTGTGAAATAGTAGGTCACCTCTGCTGGAGCAGACTTTTGAGCCTGACATGCAGAGTCTTGTTCATTGCTGGTGAAAAAGTATAGCTAATGTTGGTGGCTGTGTTGAAAAATAACATTTTGTAGCTCAGAATTTGGTATAACAAATAGCGTTATTGTGCTATTTGTACCTGTTGTAGTTTCCGTGGAAATAATAGGGTATGTTACTTTTGGAGTGACATATGTATTTAGAAATATTCTTTGTGAAATATACTAATTAGAGTTATTTCTTTAATAAGTTTACATTAGAGTACCCTCAGTTTGCTCAAAATATAAAGTTTTACAAACTGAAGCAATATGAAAAAAAAATTCTCACTCCTTCCCTTTTGTTTCCATACTCTCCTCTACCTCTTGTCTTGTACCTTTTCTAGGTATTTTCCTCCTTCTTTTCTTTCTGCTGTGTTCTTTCTTTCTCAGACACATATTAAGATGTTATATAAAAAACATCCAACATGGAAGACGTGATCTTTATTAGACTAAGCAAAAGGGCTAGGAAGTAAGCACTTTTAGTGATGCTCACATGTAGTGAGCACTTGTGAGATATTTCTGTTTCTGTAGACAAAACAATATAACATCCTTCTTTGATAAATTTTTCATAGATCAATATTCCTCTTTCTCTGTTTGTGCAGCTTTAAACTCTATTGAAGATCCCCTCTCACTGAGAATAGCAGTAAGCTCAGCAACAGAGGTGAATGCGCACATCATTTAAAATAAAATAAAAATGGAAGAGATGATTGACCTTCTTCACAGACTTGCCAAAAAAAAGCAGACTAAAATCCTTTAAAAGTTATATAAACATGATATAATCTTTTGAGGCTTAGTGAATACTTAGGGTTTTAGAATATTCTCTTCTAGTTCCTTTTCTTCTCCTTGCTATCAAAATTCAACATACCTTTTTATCCTTTTATCAGATAATTACTAGACACCCTCTAGAGGCAGAAGTAGAACAGTAAATATCAAATGCAATTTATATTCAAAATACACTCTTACATTTGAGATTTATAAGCACTGCTATCAGCATTTTATTATTGTAGCTCTGAAGAACATCACTCTTTGTGTCCAGTACACTCAGTAATGAACACATACAGAAGAAAATCTTTCTTAAATACAGCATCAATCACTCATTAAGAAAAGATGATTGTTTTAAAAGATGAATAAAAAAATATATCCCAACTCATCACAGTAATAGTTTGGAATTTGACCTTGAAAAGCTTAATGTGGTGATGACTGTAATGACTAAGTAGCTGGTGTATTATTTAACACAAATTGCTGTGTTAAATTACTTTGGGTTTGTTGTTGCTGTACTCAGCTTTGGTAAGGGATAAAGTGGAGAAATGTGTTCAGTTTTTGATCTTGTGTTTCAGGGGAAAAAAACAAAAAAAACAGTTAAGGAGCACTTTCATAATGAATGGATATCATCCACTTTGAGAATGAAAGATATAGGGTTCAAAACAACTCGGCCTTTAAGGAAGGACAAAAACAAAAAGACTCTGGGAAAGCAAAGAGTGACAGCCTTCAGACAGAGAGAAAACTGATGCACACTGATATGGTTTTCACATCTGCTAGGAATGTGACCAAGTGTAATAAAAATAGGTGCATTACAGCAGCAAGGACTTAGTTTTGACATGGAGGCTAAACAGGAAGAAAATGCATAATGTTTTGCATGTAAAAATTGCTAAACACTAGAAGAAATTGTCTCAGTGGCTCTTTGCTCCCTTTTAAGAAGAGGTTGGACATTTGACTATAAGGGATGTCTTTAGGGATGACTGATCCCCAGAGCAAGAAGATGACTGCCTTTAGGTCTATCCTAGTTCTATTATCTTTAAATCTGTAGTTTCACAGTTGTGACATTTCCCATGATCTATAAACACAGTGATATATTTCAGGCTCATCTTTTAAGTAATTATTAGAAAAAGTGTCAGCCTTAAAACACATGCCTGTAATGTACTCAGCTAATGCAAGAAGCCTCCAAATGTCTGAACCAGATTTAATCCAATTTCACTGATGAAGAAAATGAAACCAAAAGAGATTAAGTTGTAAATGCATGTGAATACACTGTGAATTAATTGGAAATGTAGACAGGGAAGTTAAAAACCCCATTCTAAATTTTATGCTTAGAATCGTAAAAATAAAATAATGGCATGTTGTAAAAGAAAATATAGAAGAAATAAGATGAAGTCCCATAGATCATAGGAGCTGCATATTTCTCTTGCCATAAGACATATACATGGGAAGTATAGATTGGTATAGTTCCTATAAAGTGTTTATTTTCATTACAATTTCTTTTGACTAAATGTAGCATCCATCCAGCTCAGAAAGAAAAAACTCTCTAAGTACTGCTAGACAACTACTCTGAGTTTTTAATATATAATTACTAAGAGTTTAGCAATCAGCTGTGGCTATTAATCACCCTGACAAAATCATTGATTTTAGTTTCCTTCTTTCATGTTGCTTGGGAAAAGTCTGAGTTAGATTACAGGATCTGAGAGGGCCAGTAAGGACCATGAGCAAGCTTTTGAAGGTCCTTGAGGTATGCTAAAAGATTCTGAGTGCCTAGAGGATTACAGCCTTTTTGAATTCTTAATGAACTTGCTGTTTTAGCTTTGAGAATCTTGTCTCTTTAGCAGTGTGAGCCTTACTTCCATGATCAACATACAAATATTTTCCATCGTCTTCTCTACCTGGTAACAAGGCAGCACGTGCATCACAAAGGGGTGCCTTGTAGAGTAAGTGGTATTTTGCCAAACATTAAAGATTGCTAAAGTAATAATAAAAACTATTGGCTGCTTTTCAAAACAAATCTATTCTTGATAGCATTTTTTCTTTTAAACTAGGACATCCTTGAAAAGAGCTAGTGTTGTCAGATCTATGCCTACTGAGGCATCACTCTGTAATGAAAGTCAGAGGCCGGCTTCTGTATATTCTTAGACTACACCTCCATAGTTTTCTACCAAAAAAAAAATGTTTCCTTCTAAGTGTGCTAATCCTAAAAACATAGCAACAAATTCTGCAACCCTATTTAAGTTCAAACATGTAGAATTCCACTGGAAGCATCATTTCATTGAAAATCCCGGAAAAACATGGCAAATGTGTGACTACCACTGACAATTCTTGAGTTTTATTTTGAAGATGTGAGTGCAGAATCAGGACTGAAGGCCAGCTTAAAATTCCCTGGGCAAATAGAGTTTAAACAGGTAGAGCATCCTTATGGCCAAACAAATCCTATTTGAATCTGAATATTGATTCACATATAAGAGGAATATGATACATTGGTCTACATTAGTACATGAGAATGAAATAAGAGCAATAACAGCATTTGTCTGGGGGCTACCACAGGCTGCAGGGAGAAAAAGGGGAGCACTCAGAAGCCCCTCAGATGAGCTGAAGACTTCAGCTCAGTCCTTCTGTATCAACGGTTGAGAATTTGATTTGACCCAGTTCCATGACTTGTGGCATGGAGGGATGCGCAGATCTGCACCTCCGGAAAAGGGGATAAGGGAAAAAAGGTAGAAAGATGGGCCTCAGAACAAAACAGCAGCAACGATATGAGAAGAAACAAACTAATTTACTAAATAAGATAACAGAATGCAAGACACAATATAATACAATATAATTAGAATTGGAGCTAATAAATATAATGAGAGAGCGTGTCTGAAAGGTGGATAGGCCTCACCGTAATGCTGAGGTGAGACGTGCAGTCAGCTTGAGCAGCAGGGAAAGAAGAGAGCCGGAAAAGGGAACAGGGAGCATCAGGTGACCTAGCAAGGTCTTATATCTGTTCCCCCTGAGCAGAAATGGTAACAGAACAATGAAGAGTCCTCTAGGGAATGTAGAAGTTCTGTTCCGGGACAGGTGCCTGGACCTGGTTCATTAACTCTTTAACTTCCAGTGCACTACATGATGTAATGATGTGGAATACCAGTAACCAAAAATCATAAGAACATGACATCCTGTCATCCCCAGACTGTGAGAATCATTCTCAACAGGGAGTTTGTGCTGTGAAGAGTCCAAGCATTACATCTCCACAGTGGTGGATATGGTGAAGGCCTGAAACACAGTCAAGTTCAGGACTGTGAAGCAGACTTCTACCTGTGCATTGAATTACTGCATGAGTTAAAAGCTAAACCAAGTGCTACATTCAAGATCTAGCTCTTAGCAGTGTGCTATTTAGTTGTTTGGGTGTTTTTTTGAAAAGAACAACAACAAAAACTTCTCTTTGTGTTGACGTATTTGATTATAAAAGTAATTTTATTTCTTTTGAAAAAATACAAATAGTCATTAGTATGACCGTTTTGACTTTATTTTTGTGTAAGCAAGTGCTACTTGTCTAACATGAAAAGGTATCATTTCTTCAAATTGTTGTTTCATTTTCGCATATCACTATTGTATACTCTTGCACAGTACGAGGGATCTTTTCCTTTTCCTAAAATAAAAATCTAATAACCTAAATAGACAATTGGATGCAAATGCATGCCTAGGGAAGAAAAAAAGTATCAAACAACTCACAGAGTCAACTTACACAGCGTTGGGAAGGTAAAACCAAAGTGTGAGGAAAGTACAGCAGAGCAGCGTGAGTGAGGATCATCGGCAAATGAAGGCAAGGAGGTCCTCACTGCATTGTACTGCTGCCCCCTTACGGACAAAGAACATGAAGACTACGGGGAGGCTGCTCAGAGCCTAGAAACTCTAAGTGACAAATAAGGTTTAGCTGTAGTTTTGGCAGGATTCTTTCGCCTTTATGTATGTCACTGGATACGACCTGGTTGCTTTTGTACTCTGAGGCATAGAATCCAAGGATCATTAAGGTTGGAAAAGACCACTTAAGATCATCTAGTCTAACCTAAAACCATCCCTACCACACCACATGTCCCTCAGTGCTACATCTACATAGTTCTTGAACACTTCCAGGGACAGTGACTCCACCACCTCCCTGGGCAGCCAGTGACAGTGCCTCACCACTCTTTCTGTGAAAAAAAATAATTCATAATATCCAGCCTGAGCCTTAAGGCCAATACCTGTTGTCCTATCACTGTTACGTGGGAGGAGAGGCTGACCCCCCACCTCGCTACAACCTCCTTTCAGGTAGCTGTAGACAGCTATAAGGTCTCCCCAGAACATCCTCTTCTCTGGGCTAAACAATCCCAGTTCCCTCAGCTGCTCCTCGTAAGATTTGTGCTTGAGACCCTCTCACCAGCTTTGTTGTCCTTCTCTGGACACATTTCAGGGCCTCATTGTATTTCTTGTAGTGAGGGATTCAAAACTGAACACAGTACTCAAGGTGCCGGCTCAACAGAGCTGAGTACAGAGGGATGATCATCTCCCTGCTCCTGCTGGCTGTACCATTTCTGATACAAGCCAGGTTGCCATTGGCCATTTTGGCCACTTAGGCACACTGTGGGCTTACGGTCAGCTTGCTGTTGACTTATACGCCAAGATCCTTTCCTTCATGCAGCTTTCCAGCCACTCTGCACCAAGCCTGTAGTATTTTCTGTGATTCTTGTAAACCAAGTATAGGACCCAGCATCTGGTCTTGTTGAACTTCATCTGAATGGCCTCAGACCAGCTGTTCAACCTGTCCAGATCCCTCTGTAGGGCAGATCAATACTTCCCTCAGACAGATCAATACTTCCTCCCATCTTAGTGTTATCTGCAACTTTATTGAGGGTACACTCAATCCTCTTTTCTGGAAACACGTTATTGCCCCTACTCTCTGAACATACAAAGCGGTGGGAGCCTGTCCTGTGCTGAAGGTAGGGGGAGGCACTAAGAAAGGCAAAGTCACAGAATCACAAAATTTTAGGGTTTGGAAGGGACCTCAAAAGATCATTGAATCCAAACACCCTGCTAAAGCAGGATCCCTACAATGAGTTGTACAGACAGGTGCCCAGTGTCCAGATGAGTCTTGAATATCTCCATGGAAGGAGGTTCTACAACCATTGATCCAAGGGGTGGAACACCTCTCCTACAAGGACAGGCTGAAAGAGCTGGGGCTGTTTAGCCTGGAAAAGAAAAGGCTCCAAGGCGACCTGATAATGGCCTTTCAATCGCTATAGGGGAATGACAGGAAAGAAGGGGACAGATTCTTTAGCAGGGTCTTTGGCAATAGAACAAGGGGAAATGGCTTCAGGCTTAAAGAGGGTAGATTTAGGTTGGATATAAAGAAAAATTATTTTAAAGTGAGGGTGGTGATGCACTGGAACAGTTATGTGGGCACCCCTGATCTGGCCATCAGACTAAGCACTGAGCTGAAAAAATATTTGAAAGGATGCTCTTAACAGACTAAGATGGCTCAAATATGATGGGGGATTTTAATCAAACACAGCATAATTCTGAAAAAGGTGCTAGTGTGGGCTGTCAGGACACCTGAAGGACTCATCTGAAAGCAAGAAATTGTGAGACAATTGAAAGCTTTTCAGGCAAAAGAGAAAGAAACAAACCTCGGTGTTGTTGGTTAAAGTAAATTGTTAGGAGCTTCCTGTTATCATGTTGGTGCTGAGATACTGAAGATGAAGGTGATATTCTTTGATTTGTCTTCTTTTTTTCCCCAGAAATGAAAACCTATCCTCTTAATCTACATTTTCTATATTTTCTATTGCCACAGTTCTAATTTAACCTTCAGCCTCATATACCTGAAATTTAACTTGATGAGTTGCTCCATTGTTTAAATGACTGAAAGTCACTTAAAATTAAAGTGCTTTTGTGCTGTAAATTGTGAGATAGCTCCTCATTACTGCTACTATTATTGTGCAGTACTCACAAAATCTGGATGTTCATGATTGCTTTTGATGGCGAGTACAGTGATCACTCCAGCTGTTCCAATTCTATAGCACGCTATATTGGTTTTGTAGTGAGCTTACATAAACGTAAAAGGTTTAACATACATGGAAAGCAATGCTATAAATTTTAAATGCTATGATCTAAACAAAATTTAGTAAGCTGCATGAGGCCTTTTGGGAAAACAAAAACAAAAGCAAACCACCTTCTGGAAACATGACAATTCCCAAAGTGGGATGTATTGCTACAGTTTTCAAGTCAGATAGAGTTAGTATGAGGGCAGCATAAATACTGGAATCTACTGAAGTCAATAGAAATTTGTCACCATTGACTTCAGTGGGGCAGGAATTTCCTCCGTGTTTCCTAGAGTGAGTGGGAAGAAAAATGATCTCTTGCTCAGAGTTCCCTTATCTTGATGGCTGTGACCACTGCTGCATGCAAGATCCTGGATGAATCTCACTTTCTGCATGCTCATATTTCACACCAGTTAACTTGGAACACACACAGGCATACACACATATTTGAGCATATATATCTGAAATGTATTATTGTGTCATTATGTAAGAGAGCTGCCCCGAAAGTAATGCTGCCTATTTTATGATGTTGGTCCACAATGTCAGAGGTGGATGTTGGTGGCATGGCAGTAGAGGTTGAACCTTCCCACCAATGTTCTTTTACATTTTTTTTCTCTGTGACAGATGGCAGCAAAGGGACAGTCTGACAGAATGGCAACACTCATTGAAGCTTGCTGACTCTGTATGGAGACCAAGCAGTATATGTGAGCACAACAATGCACTGGGCGATGCAATTCAGTAGCGGTGAAAGCAGGTTACCTCTTCTGGTGCAGATTTTTATGAGTGTGGCATGCAGAATTTTGTTCAACACTGATGAAATGGTGTTTGGCTCTGTTTAAAAACAGCATTTTGTAGTTGAAAATTTGTTCTATCAAATAGTGTTATTGTGCTTTTTGTGTTGTAGTTTCCATGGAAATAAATGGGAGGCACTACTTTCGGAGCAACTTACGTATATATACAGAGCTGCATATACACAATATATGGAGTATTTGTAATATATGGTGGACATACATGCATATAACAGCAGTAGAATGGATGTTAAGGTCTGTGGGACATTCTGAATTCCTCTGAATGAAGCTGCAATAGCTCGGCCTGAGGTAATATCACACAGTCCACGTCTTTCTTGCTGACACCATATTGTTAGCATTAACATACTAATAGCATCCTCGTGTTTTGATGACATCACTGTCTCTAAACAGCGAAGTGAATTCTAGAGAGGAATGAAGACCTGCACTCAAGTGTTCAAGAGCAGCTATGTAAGCATCCCAAGCTTATATAGGATAGTCAGGTTCAACCATAGAAAACAGAATTAATTCAATGCAGCTCTCATCTGTTTTGTTTTTCTCCAAACGCAGCATTCTGTTACTCCTAGCGAAGCGCCCTCGGGACGCTCACTGTATATGAAGCCCTCCACCAGCCGCAGCTACCTTCAGAACTCAGCGGGACCCGCACCTTTCCCAGCCGCACGAGGTCTCGGCGAGAACGGCTTTTCTTCACCAAAGCGACTGAACGCAATCGCTCGCAACCACCCTCCGCCTCTCAGGCGCCGTTCTGTTGCTGGGGGCCGGTCCCCACGCAGGTGAGGGCGGCCGCCGAGCGGTGGGGCGGAGTCGGGGCGGGGCGGACGGGCTGCGGCCGCGCCGTCCCGCGCCGCAGGAAGCACCGCCCGGACGCCTTCCTCTTTCTCTTCCTCCTCCGCCCGCCTCCCGCGGTGGCGGCACGGCCATGCAGCAGTACTTCTCCCTGGCCGACTGCGATGTGATGGGCTTCGACCTGGATCACACGCTGTGCCGTTACCACCTTCCGCAGAGCGCGACGGTGAGTGAGGGTACGGCGCGGCCGCGGAGCCAGGGTTGTCCGCTCCGCACCAGCTGCTCGAGAGGAAGGGAGAGTGGGGGTGTGCGGGGCCGGCGGGGGTCCGGAGTGCGTCCGGAGTTGGGGGGAGCCCCGCAGAGGGACGGAGAGCCACCGGGTAACGTGAGCGGAGGGGAGAAGCGGGAGCGCGTCTCTTTGCCCGCCCCCTCGGCAGGCCTCAGCCCGAGCGTGGAGCAATGCCGTGTCTTTGCCTTGGAAACGGCGCCTCCGGAGTGTTCTCCTGACTGGAGTGGTGCTTGGAAAGGCAGAGTTCCCACCGTCGGATCGCGAGGTGGTGCAGGCGGTTAGAAGTGCATAGCGCTTTCTGTAGGGGATCGTGGCAAACTTTGTCGTGCTTAGAACGGTGAGCGTAAGGGCATTCAGCACCTCTGCCTCAGCGTTGCTGTCAGAGCCAGACCCTACTGACATGCGCTGCACTTTATGCCTCAGCGCTTCTTTTCTGCCAGGCCCCTTTCAGTTTCGGGTGATCCATCGGCGAGTCTCCCCTCTGTTGATGTCAGAGCACTGCACGGCTGTCTCATGCCCCGTGGATGTCCCTCAGTGTGATATAGAAATAACTGTTTTTATAGTAACAACCGTAGCAGTGGTGCAGTGCACCTTGCTCTGTAAAACTGTATTGCCTTCTAAAGTGGTGTTTGATTCCCTGCAGAGAGGCATCTTACTTATGGAAAAGCACTTCTTACATCTTGTTTGCTCTTCTCACTAGGCAGTGGCCGATTGTCATGTGCCCTTTGCACGCATCCTTACTGACGATCAATAAAGCACAATAAAGTGCTGGCATGAGCACCAGAAGATACAGTTCTTTATGTTTGTCTTTCTCACTATTCATAGCCATTCCCAGAGCAGCTTTGGGAGAACAGCTTTAATGAGGGGTCTCTGAGAAGAAGGGATCTGGCATCATCTGCATAGATTTACTTGTGCATCTTCAGTAGCATGTTACAGTAAGAACTGGATGAATGTCCTACCAGGCTTTAACAATATTCTTTCTGGCCCTGTGAATCATTTATGTTGTAGTTGCCGTTTTCTTCAAAATATGTTTTATCAGGGATGTTTAAAATGTTCTGCATCCAGTTCTGGTGCCCCCAGTACAAAAAAGACAGGGACTGTTAGAGAGGGTCCAGAGGAGGGCCACAAAGATGATCAGAGGGCTGGAGCACCTCCCGTATGAAGACAGACTGAGGGAGCTGGGCTTGTTCAGCCTGGAGAAGAGAAGGCTGCAGGGTGACCTCATTGCAGCCTTCCAGTACCTGAAGGGAGCCTGCAAACAGGAGAGGAGTCAACTCTTTACAAGGGCAGATAATGGCAGGACAAGGGGAAATGGTTTTAAGTTGAGGGACGGAGGGAAGATTTAGGTTGGATATCAGGAGGAAGTTCTTTACTGTGAGAGTGGTGAGGTTGTGGATACCCCATCCTTGGAGATGTTCAAGGCCAGGTTGGTTGGGGCCCTGGGCAGCCTAGTCTAGTACTGGATATAGAGATTGATGAATTTGTCTGCAGCAGGAGGGTTGGAGCCTGTGATCCTTGAGGACCCTTCTGACCCAAGCCATTCTGTGATTCAGTGATTCTGCGTTCACCATCTACAGTTGTTGATTGTTTTAGATGCTACTTGTTGAATCAGGGGAACCATGACATTAAATTAAATAAATAAAGAAATAAAGACTTGGAAGGGGGATGTAGTGACTGGCCTTTGGTGCTTACCATCTTCTTTTCCCAGCAGTCTTGAAGCCCTAGGGCAGTAAGGTAGAACGCTATACACTTGGCTATGCTACAAAAATTGCCCCAGAACTATTGCGTGAGCATCTTGAGCTGTTTTCCAGCCTACCAGAAATAACTCAGGCACTACTGGGAAAATATTGTAGGGGCAGGGCCCCCAGGCATCCTGTTTGCCTCTTCTTAGGTGGTAATAAAGTTCACATCTTCCCAGGGAAAGCAGCATCTTTAGATACCTTAAGCAATGTAATTAATGTCTTTTTAATTTTTTATTTTTTTTTCTTTCCCCATCTATAGCTAATATATGATAGTTTTGCTCAGTATCTGGTAACGGAGAAGGGTTACAACAAGGACTTGCTGACTCTAAATCCAGAAAGCTTAGACTTCTGGTGAGTATCTTGAAAATAACATAAGCTTTCTTCACATATCTTCCATTTTACTATTTGTAGTATACTTTTACGAAGCTTGGAAAGCAGCTTCTTAGACAATCATTAAGACTGTCAAACCAAATAGATAATTTCATATTTTTTTACAACAAGTATTTAAAAGCACAAGTACTTCTCATGAAATACTTCTAATTTGATGTTTTGAAGAGACAACTGAATATTCAAGCTTGCTTTGTGCTTTCTATGAACTCCCCAGAAACTTTGTGGTTTAACTTGCTGAGATGCATCTCCCTTTTCTTCTACCTTTAACTCAACAGTAACCATCAGAATGTAGTCATATCTCCATGTTTCTCTTTACAGATGTGTTTTTGTTTATGTAAGGCAGAATAATCCCAACAGTCTTCTCAGGAACTGAGGAAAGGTGACATACCAAGAAGTAGCCCTTGAGTGATGCTTTAGGCACAAGGCTGTAATGTAAGAAACTAAAATGCAAGTTTCTTGTCTGAATTCAGTAGTATCTGAGGTAGAACTTTAACACGAATCACTGATGTTCTGACTTTTATAGGTTATTATCTATGGCAAGAGTGTGGGGACTTGAAGGTTAGGTTATTGCTGTTTGTTTTGGTTTTGTTTTTCCTGAGGAGAAGCACAGGTGTTTTGTTTTCAAGTTGTTTCTACAGTTCAGTATTTGACTTCTGAGTTTCCAAACATATCTGATTATCATGTCATAATCAGGGTTTCTGTATTTCTCATATTTTGAGGGCTCTGAGGCATGAAATCTGGATGTCAACTAGATATATCCTCCTTGGTTCCATCCTGAAGCTGGAGATTCCTTAGTGAGGATATGCAAGCCCATAGTGCTGATAGCATCACACTGATGCTAAGCACCCAGGTGTCATGTGTAAAAGGATAGTCTACTTGCTGTGTTCGTAAAACAGTCTTTCCTTTGGGTACCATATAACACAGAATGAAGGAAGCATTACTTTTTCTTTTATCTTTTCCAATATTATTCTAGGTACTGAACTCTGATCTCATTTTTCAAATAACCTAGTTTAATGTGAGTGCGTTTTTTTTGAAGGGTGTGAATTTACTAGGTGAGTTAGGAACTACTATGGCACATCTGTCCCACTCAGTGTACCCCTCACCCTGTGAGCACAGACAAGCCTGACAATGCCTCTGCTTCACACACTCTTTAGATATTCTGTTGTCTCATTGGGAATGACATTCTATCTCTCTCTTCCTTAATACTGGTGCTACTGTTGCAGTAGTAAGTAGGGGAGATCAAGTCAAAATGTATATTTAATTTTCTTTAATAGATGTAGTGGTTTAAACATAGCATTTCTTAGTTGTATATGTTCAGACCTTAATCCTCCAACCCTATCTATATGAATAATCACACTGAACTCACAGAACAATGGAACTGGATTTATTTAGTAGGAATTTGCTATGTAAGTGAAATCCAGCCCTCACTGTAATGATATGTATTTGCATACGTTACTTTCAGACATGGGAGTGCTTGAGGGGCTGTGATTTGTTGCTTTTAAGTGGCATTATTATATAGCTTCTGTTACTGCTTATCACTAATTCTGATGCAAAGAGGTGTTCTTCTGAAAACGTTCTTCTTGTTTCTTCCTTAAAAAAAAACAAAAACAAAAACAAAACAACAATTATTTTTAGTTGTAAAGGCTTGGCATGGGACCTTGAAGATGGAAACTTCCTGAAGCTTGCGGAAGATGGAACAGTTTTGAGGTAATACCGGCTACGTGTGTTTATTGTTAAACAAACATGAACATCTTACCTCTTTTTGAAAGTCACCTCAGTTATATTAAACATCTAAAATACTAGTTCCAGTATATATTCATTTATGTAAAAATTTAAATACTCTTGGGTAACTTAGTGTTCAGTATCTCTTAATGTTATAGACCTAGTATTTTCATAATATTTCCATACTAGCTGCTAGGAAGAATATATAATTTTTGATAAACATCTAAAGATTGAGTGCATACTGATCTTGAAACTAAATTCACTTTTTTCAGTGGCTACCAATGTACTCTGTCCAATTCTGCTAAGATCCAGGGTAAGGTTTTTCTTTGAATTCTGAGTAACTTGAGTCAATCAGTGCTAATGACTAATGTTAATGACAGAGCAATTGTCTTTGTACCATACTTATTCAGAATTCTTGCAGATTTGCTACGTGTAGTTTAAATAGCCTGAGGTAAATTGAACACAGAAACTGACAGGCTCTCTTGGAGAAGTCTGTCTTTTTTTTCCTCTTAAAAGTTAAATCTTCCCTTGAGTCATAATTTTAGTACAGCTTTTCTTCACCCTTCCTTCTTTTTTCTTTATTTTAAAAACAAAACAAAACAAAAAAGCATGAGATAGAAGATGCTAAGGGAAATTAGATCTTATTGAAGTGTTGAAAGGTGTCCTTGGCAGTACTGGAAGAACTAAGTGATCTTTAAAGGTCCCTTCCAAAACAAATTGTTATATGATTCTATCAAATAAGGAAAGAAATATCTGCGAGTCTTTATTATGCATCCACAAATTCAGTTAATACCATGAATTTCAAAGAGCTACATTTAGGATTCAAGACAAGAGGATATATTAATGTAAAGGGAGGAGTGTTAGAGGATTAGTTATCTGTGCATTTCCTGCATTTCTTTCAAAACTGGGTAATGTATGTTCTTTAGGGACACAGTTTGATGGTCAAGTTAGTGGATTTTTAAGTCCTGAAAAGGCTTGTACCCATTGCTGTATTACATAGCTGCTTTGAGGTCTCAAACTAGAATTTTATCACAGTCCTGCCCTGCATTCTGTGAATGTTACCAGGCTTCAGAACAGTGTATAGGCTTTCTGCTCTGTGTTTTATTGTGCAGTGTATATTGATAGTTCAAGTATAATGTCCTCATACAATTGAGAACATTCGAGCAACACAGAGTGATTGTGTTAGGAGGTGAGGCACAGTATCCATGCCCTCAGCCAACCAGACCTTTGTGAACTAGAACTTATACTGGGGACTGTATTGTATAAGATAAAAGCTTAGGCCCTAGCAAACTTCAAATTGGTAACTAAAGTGAAGATAAACTTGCATGCACTTCAGTATTCAATTGCAGTTCATTATTGTTTCCTAGATCTAGTCTGAATGTTTTTAACCTTCTGTTTTTGTTTTTTTTTCTCTATAATGCATCAAATAGGGCAAGTCATGGCACTAGGAGTATGACATCTGAAGAGATTCTGGAGATTTATGGAAGGAGGGAATGGAAGCATTTTAGTACAGTCAGTGGAATGCTTTCCCGCTCAGGTAGCTATACCTCAGAATGTCCTGGTCTATGAAATTGCTTTGGCACCTTCAGTGTTTATCACAGTGTTAGTTCATCCTGCATTAATTTAAATTAAAAAAAAAAACAAAAAACAAACAAAAAAAAACCTCAAGATAAGAATTACTGAAATATGTGAATGTTTGGGGCAAAGGTTGTTGTTACATTTTTAACTTCTAATACTTAAATTTAAATCACCAATTATAATGCAAGTAATGAACAAGCTAACAGTGTAGGCATGTTTTGGTTATAGGGATGGGCACATTGTTTCTTGTTGAAGTAGTTAAGCTGAGAGTCTCAATCTCATTTAGGAATAATTTAAAAAAAAAAACAACTCAAGTTCTTAATTGTTGACATGTTGCTGTCAGTGATTTACCAGAAGCCTGTCTGGAAGAGCAAGTATGGAAACACAGCTGCTCATCTTGTGGTGGTAACTGTTTACTTTTTAGGTGGTAGTCATGTTGTGAAGGCACTGTAATTAGGTTTCCACTTTTAGTAGATGCCTTGTACTTTCTCTCAGTTTTTCTTTAAGATTAGTAATTGTGAGTGATGCACATAAAGGTAAAATACTCGCTGTTACTTGCATTGTCCTGTGTAATAGAGATATGTTCTTTGCCATTTTGCTGTCATAAATTCTTTTGTCATCTGTATGCTAAACTACGGGTAATCATTTGCAACTGGGTGGAAAAGTACCTCAGCTATATGTACAAAAGAAACCTTTTGCATTCATTATTTATCTCTCTTATGAATATTAATCCTTGTTTTGCTGACTTATGTCATATATGTAAGAGGTAGCACAGAGGAGATCACAACAAAAGCATCACCTGTTAAGTCATTTTACTCCCAGAAAAGAACTGCTGAACGTGATGTTAGTCTGAGAGAAGTATATGCATACTTCTGACTTTTTCATTCTTTTTTGGGGTATCATACAATGATGTGAGCATGCTTCCCACTGAGCAGTTTTACTGTCTTTATCATGTGTTTTCAAAGGACAAGACTATGGAAAAGCCATCCTTTCTTCTGTGGTAGATGATTCAACCCAAATACCCAAGCAGCACCTGAGGGTGTAATGAATCCACATGGGATCCTGTCTCTGTGCCCATAAGTTTGACAGTCTCAAGAATTTCTTTGCAAATGCTTTGTTTTATACAGTGAAAAAAAGAGAAAATCTGAAGTTAAACGGGTTATGAGATGCTCCCGCAGTTTGCTGCTTGTAGATGACTGTAACAAGGAAGATTTAGATAAGTTCTACAGCTAGAGATGCAGTTTTGTTGAAATCTGGGAATGCTGGAAAACCTCACTGAGAAATGATGAAACAGATTGCTTTGATTTTCCCGTTTTGTTTCAGTGATGTTTAAATAATCCTGTTTGGTAAATAAGGTGCATCTGTCCACTTTGTTTTGGTTCATTTGATTTTTTTACTTGTATTTGGCAAGATGCTGCTTTCAAAGTCACTTACATTGTCTTTCACTTTATGACAAATTGTATTGTCGTGGCATTTTCAAAATAAAACCACTGTTATCACTGAAGCGAAGCAGTCTCATAACCGAGTAGGTCAGCATTATCTATAGGAAATACTTAGCAAAGGGAATATAGCTCAATTCTCAGCAGCATGGAGGAGAGGGGCAAACAAGTATGAAAATTGCCAGATGGTTTAAATTCCCATTAATACCCCAAATTGAGAAGTTACTTAAGAAGGGCTGTACTCAGTAAGAGTTGATCTCTCTCCTAGTAGCATGTTTGCTGAATTGATGGTTGGACTAGATGATCTTAGTGATCTTTTCCAACCGTAATGATTATGTGATTCTATGTAAGACCTGTCAAATGTTTCTGAAACAACTTCTCAAACTCATAGTATTTCTTACTGTTGGGGAAATTGATATTTTGGATGATCTGAGCAACACTGCCTTGACTTTTAAGACTCATTGTTCACTTCCATCTCTTTCACCATAACTTTTGGAATCTTAAAGTGTTTCCTAAAACATCTTACTGCTTTGATGTAAGGTAACTGTTATCAACTGCAAATTATGAGAATCAGAAGTAGAAATAAAAGCTAACAAATGCATTATTAAGTTGGGAAACAGATAATGCTTGTTATCGTACAATTCCAGTAAAAGCTTGTAATGCTATTTAAATGTACTGTTTGTTTGTGATTAAACCATACAATATGTATTTAAAAACTAGAGTTGATTTTCTTTCCTTTTTTTTTTTTTCAGCTAAATACTATCTGTATGATAATTATTTTGATCTACCAGGAGCCCTCCTGTGTGCAAGAGTTGTGGACAGTTTAGATCAGGTAAGAACTGGACTTTTTGAAATTAAATGTTCCGTTATCTTTCTCCTTCCCTACTTCACTTGCTGTATTCATTTAATAATGCACACAAGTAATGCATTCAATGGAGTTAAGGTCTTCTTTCTTGTTTGGAATTTTTCATGCCAGACTTATCAGTGTTTTAAAGCTGTCTCCCAAGTTACTTGTGACTTATTAGCATGGTCATAGTAAATGTACTTCCACCAGAGGGCACAAATAGCTAGGATAAGAGCAAATGAGTTATTTTCTCATAAGTTTATCCTGTGATATGGAGAATGTTCTTCTCAAAAGTCTTTAATCGTACTTGATGGTACTTGAATTAAATCTAAGGAATAATGTGATTTACTAGTTTGCAAGAAAATTTGAGTAGTTGAAAGCTTAATTCCAGCCTTTCTTCTTAAATGTGTTTTGTGTAATAAGTGTGATAATATGTGTGCATAGATGTAAATAAATCTACAGAATACTGTGGTTTTCCAGTTTGTTTTTTTTCTTTCTCTAAGAATTAAGTTAAATTTCAAGGTGGAAAATGGAATTGTTCTAACCTTTCAGTGCTTCTTAGATATATGGTATAGCTTAGATCCTGTGTTTGATATTTGATATCATTTGATTCGGTTGAGTCAAAAAAGAGTTGAAAATTAAATTTGAAGGTAGCTGTGGAAAAGGGCTTTTCTCATTGAGTAAAATATCTAAATGCCCATGAGGTATGGATATAATCTACTATCTGAAGGTAGTAAAGTCATGCAGCACATTGTCTGCAAACTAGAAATGAGAATCATGAGATGGGTATCTGCAATCTCTGTGAATATCACCTAAGTTGATGTTTCAGGCTTAGATCCAAAATAGCATGTTGAGTGGATTGCTGTTTAAGTCCAACTGCTGCATGAAGAATTACCTAAAGCTAGCTTACTGGCAAACACTGAGGACAGGTACGTCATAAGAGTCTTAATTTTGTGCCTGATTAATCTCATTCTTTGACCATTTACGGCTTGGAATCCTCTCTCAGATGTCTCAACCGTATTGTGTTGCTTCATTTTACAGTTTATTTAGACTCGGTGCAGGTCATTTGGTGCTGGAGGTGAAAGTGGATGTTGCTACAATGTGGCTCAGCACATATGTAGTATGATTACATATTCAGTTTATAGGCTGGAGCACTGTCCCTCGAGCAGTGCTGTCTTTATCCAGAGAGTAACTCGTGCTCTGTTTCTCCACAGAGCTGCTGGAAATGCTCAAGCTTCCTCTTCATTAGTTTCTTGAATGCTTAATTGCAAATTGGCTCAATTTCAATACAAGAACCACAGCCATTTTGTGACACTTTTGCCCTGGACACATGCTGCAGTTGTTAAACTATTTTCATATGGTATCAAAATCATCACATTTTAATTCCTTCGTATTCCTAAAGGGAATTGGAAGCTTATATTTCCTCTTCTTGCAACTTGTATTAGTTGCTACTTTTCCTTAAAATTTCCATGAAATGTTCCAGGGTCTGAAGAGTTTCCTACTACTTTTAAACTACTATCCGCTTGTCCTCAGAACAACACTCCTGAGGAACTGTTAGCTTTTTGCACTGATTTTTTTAGAAGAAGCAAGCAAACAAAACAATGAAACAAAAAACAAGGCTAGAGTCAGCCACATGGAGTACGGGTGGAGCTGGCAGTTGAACCGTTGGTAGTATAGGCTACTGCTCTTACCACCAGACAGACATTCCATAACGTCTCATGAATACAGCATTGGATAATGACCTTGCTTAGCAGTTAACTAAACTGACCATCTCTGATGGTCCTTTTTATATATTTCTGCAGTAGTTAGCTAGAAGAATGGATTTGGGATTGAAGGGGGAAATCAACAACACTATCTTTCTTGCTCTTAATCTCTATAGCTGGTGGATCATAAGCACCAATAGTGCTTGTCAGTCATGCATGAAAGGCCTCATTAGTGCTACTTGGTGGAGGTGAGATTAAGGGCAGTCTTTTCTTCTTGAGGCCTGTGTCGGATTAGGCTTGAAATAGCAGTATGCTACAAATAAACTGCATGTCTTTAAATGTTTTAAATTCATTTTCAGTTTCTAAATACATCCTTCTCTAGAAAATGCTTTCTGCTTATAAAAGAAGTCATTATTCAGATACTAGTGCAGTCAGTTGGGCTGGCAGGTTTAGGACATAGGACACAGCCATAAAAGTCTGTCAACACTTGGATCAAAACTTAAGCTTAAGTAGATGTGCAAAATCTGCAACACACTACAAAATACTTTTTATGGTGTAGAAACTGGCATCTGCTTTATTGCTGCCTTGTACTTTGTAACTGATCACTTCTTATAAGCTCAGTGACTAAATCTCTGCCTTATAATGTGTAACTGCACCTGTGTTTAACTCAGTGGTTTTTGAAGTTTGTAGTGTTTGAGTCCCAGAGCACTCTGAGCTGTTTGAGAAGCTGTTTCTCTATCTTAATGGGACACTGGGAGGGCAACTAAGGTCAGCAAAAGTGCTTCTGCACCTGGACAGCTTTCTATGAAAAGTGGGAGACTGATCACATTAAAGATTGTTTTTCCCTCTCTTTCTGCCAGTGCATGTGTTTGGCTACCTGCAAAGCACAATGCAGCATAGTGCTGCTCAGCCTGGCTTCTCCTTAAGTGTTTTATGTGGTGTTTGGGGTGGAGCTGTTGGCAGAAGAACATTGCCACTATGTTATAGTGAAAGCTTTTACAAGTTGCAATGGTGGAAGGTGATATGAGTTCCAGACTGTAGTTAATGTCAGCCTGCTAATTTAGTACAATATCTGCAGCTCAAGGCATTAATTTTTCCAGGAAGTCAGCAGGATAGCTCATTCATTAAGTTGCTGTTCTATCTAGTGCCTCTCTTTGCTGTAAGGTTTTAGGCTACTTATACATATGAGCAATTAGAAAGCAGGGAGAAAGACCTGCCTGCCATTATTCAGAGTTCACTGCTGAGTTCTGAGTCCTGGTTCCTACTGACTAGGACTGCTGTACTCCATTTTCAAAATACTTTTATTTATTAATGGCATTCCTCCCATTGTTTCAGTATGAAAGCTTGAAATGGCTGATACTTGATATAGTGACTAGATTCCTTTGACAATTACAGCACGATGGTCAGAAAAAATATGACTTCTGGAAGGACATGGTGGCTGCTATCCAGCATAATTATAAAATATCAGCTTTTAAAGGTAAGTGGGTTCACCAAAAGCTTACTATAGTAGCCAGAAATATTGCATACGCTTGCCAACACAAATACATTTGCTAGTGCACTGTAGGTTACTCAATGTAGCTTTTACTTTTTCAGGCTTTTATGTTGTTCTATTTACACATTTATCCTGTTGTCATTGGTATTTTTATTTTGTTCAGCTGGAGCTGTTTTGATATTTTTAATAGCACTTTTGGTGTATTACCTCACTGAATTAGAAGAAAAGTATTTGATTCATACAATAATGTCAGCATCCTTGACTGTATTTGATTCTATTCTCATTGTTCTTGTATTTATGAATAAAATCAGAAGTGCTCTGAAAAGAAAGGAAATCAGTAATTCGTAAGTTGTTGTTTTTTTTTTTTTTAATGAGTTTTCTTTAGCCCTTTAGTTTTGATTAGAATTCATTATGTGTTGCATATGGATCATGCACAGTTAGCTTCATTTTTAAAAATAAATTTTACAATAAATTATGCTCTCAAATAACAGTTTAAAGCCTTATCTTTGAAATCATGTAAATAATCAATTTTGCATATGTAGGAGTGTCTTCTTGTGTGTACATGTATACACTTAAGTATATATGTATGCATTGTACCTTACTGTATATGTAAGTATGTAATCTGTATACAGATGTGTGATGTAACTTAATTCTTTTAAACTCCTACCAGAACAGGCACTTAATTTATTACATAGAGTTTTCTGTTATAAAGGTTATGAGGGATGTGCACAGCAGCAGTAAAATATGAAGGTATTAACTGATAAGCATGTTTTTTCTGGGGTGGGATCGGGATAGACAGTATAGACTGTACACGGTACTTCAATGATTGAAGGTGCTAAGCTCTGTCATACATCATTTTGAAAGGCCTCACAGTGGTCTTATTCTCCATTTAGTCACATGATCCAGTGGATGAACAGGAAGTTGTAAGAACTGGATATTATTTCTTCCTTTTTGACCTACCTGTGATATTTGCCTGAAGTAAAAACTTCAGGTCCCTCCTGTGAAATGGGAATAATGTCACTAAACTTCTGCGACAGATTAACACTAAAGACTTTTTTCCACTGGTGCAAGCTTAATGTAACTTTCTGAGATAACTTAAAACTGGCTTCATCCCATTTTCTACACATCAGGAAGCCCCATGCTCTTTTATAGCCCAGAGCCTGGCCTAAAAAGCAAAAACCATGGCTTGGATTAACTCCGTTCCTTCTGTGCCCTGTGAAAGCTTTAACCCTTAAGAGAAAAGTAGCACTCGTTTGCAGTTAGTCTAAGTAAATTTTCTAAAGCAAGCTTTTTAAATGGTCAGCTGGGGAGACGTCAAGTTCCCAAGTTAAAATAGCATCTTGCTAGTGCCATTGTCAGTGATGGAGCAGAACGACTGACCATTTTATTTATTTGAAATTTGTGTTTGCATGTCACTTTGGTTTGTTGTCAGTACGCCCTTGTTTATCTTTGCCCCTTCTCTTTATCGCACGATTTCTTTGATCATTAGTCAGGTGTCTGATGGATTTTGCTGTTCATTGTCTTAGCTATGGTGATTGCCTCAGATAATGACCCAACTATGTATTTTTTTGGATGGCTATTTTAGATAACCATGATTGTCATGACTCTTAGTTTATGAAGGATATCAACTCACTCTGCTAATTATTCTTAAAGAAGTGAAGAACCGAGGCTTGCAGAACAAGCCTAAGAAAGTTCCATGTAGTTTTGTTTCATTAGAATTTTGCTTTCCGAACTCCAAAAATTTCAAGCAGTCTATTAAGAAATACTATTAGCTAAAAATATGATGTCAGATACCAGTGAACACAGGCATTTTTATCTTCATACAGGTCATTTTTTTTACCTAACAATACTTGCAAGAATGCCCTCTGCAATTGTTAATTGAGATAGGCATAAAGCACTCAGAATCCTTCTTGACAATCTTTTATTGGAATATTTTCCATCCTTAACATAATTAGTATTACTTTTTTGTTTGTTTGTTTTTCCACTTAGTTTATATTCTATTCTCATTATAGACATCAGAAAAGAATTTAAAGGAGTTGTCATGTGGAAATCATAATTTATATTATGTAAATATGTAAAAATTTCAGATTTGGTGATTTTGATAAGTTTCTGCAGGAGGAAGTTGCTTATTATAACTTCTTAGAGCACAATTTTGTAAAATGACTTCTCATAAAGACTGCTTTCTTTCTCTTGCATGGTTGCCTTTCCCCATCATTTCCCAAATGTAACTGTAGCATTTATGACTATGTAGGGAGAATAAATACACTTGTAATGTTTTCAGTCAGTTTGTAACACTATATTTCATTTTGGAAGTAGAAGGATCATGCCTGACATAGCAGTTAAAACTTTATAAATTCTGTTTAAATGCTTGGTGGGATATGCTGTCAGCTCTTAAGGGTGCATGTGAGTAAATTGTCTTTGTTTAAAAGGTCTACAGCAGATGAAGAAAGTGCCAGATTGAAAAACCTGTTATTTAATAACTTGCATTTTGAGTTTTGTTGTGGGCTTTTTTAGGTAATTGAGCAATATTCTGAAGTGGCGTGCTTGGATATAGAAAGTGAGGAGCTGAATTTTCTACTATTACAGGCTCTTATATTTTCATTTTAATCTCATGGGATTTCCTTCCAATACCACATCTGGAAAAAGATGTGGTTTTTGGAAGAGCTCTGTCTTCACGTCTTCATATGAAGAGGATATTAGGAAAAAGTACTACAGAAACCCTCAGTTTTTCCTTCTGGCTGTTCTGTCTGAGTTGCATGGCCATCATCTCCATTATGTGTTTGTGTCCAACTCTTCCAAAGCCTGAAATTCACTGGTGATAAAATTCTAACATATTTCACTTCTCATGTAATGTGCAATTAGACAGCTTTAACTTATTTGAAGCACATATCTAAAAACTGAGTTAGCTTTTGTTTTAAGGAGAGTCTGAAACACTTTCTCAAAGTCTCCTCTAAACAGTGAATCCAGAGCTAAATCTTTAAATTCTGCTTGTATCACAGTGTAACATGTAATCGCTAGCTCTTTGGTGCTGAGTGGTTTTGTTAATGGCTTAATGTATTCAGAAACACAGACCCTGAGGTATTAAGTTGTAGACTTGAACTCTTTTGTGCTCATTTGAAGAACAGAGACATTAAAACACAAAACCTGATTTAAAGTGGGCAGACAATGAAGATAAGCAAACCTTACTTTTAAGGATACTGTCGAGGTCTAGTTTCTTGTACTATCAAATTGGAATCACGGGACAGGTGCTGGGCACCAAGTGTCTCCAACAATTTTAAACATTTTGACGAGAAACTGTTGTGTTTTAAACTCCTCTTCATAATCTCTCTGTTTCTGAAATAAAAGTGTAAAAATGTTTGAATGGTTTATTTTATTGTTTTCAAAAAGGTGTTTCTTAGGAGACTTGTAGTTACTAGATGAGGACAGACAATTCACTGAAGTGCCTTGAGTGTTAGTTTAGTTTGTAAGGAAATTATTATGGGATTGCTACTTATAAATTGTGGTACTGTCCACTGCATTATTTTCATGCAAGTGTAGAACATTTATAAGGGTGGTACATACTTGCCTAAGTCTACTTGGCTGCTAAAATAAGATGATCTTGATCTCTCTCTTTAAGCACTTAAAAGTTTAGTCTAAACCATCCGTATCCTTATCCAGTAGCACCTAATAAAAAAACAAGCAAATCAATTCTGCAGTTCTTTCTTAGAAGTTCTTTACTGTTTCCAAAGTATTTAGGTTTTCTAATGATGTGTCAGCCTAATGGTGCTTTCACTTTTTTTATTTTATTATTATTATTATTATTATTATTATTAATCCCTAAGTATTTTTAAGTTCTTAGGAAAGTACTGTTTTCAAATGTACACAGTGTAATAAACATTGGGTTTCCCTTTCATGAAGAAATGATATTACAAAAAAAAAAAAAAAAAAAAATCAAACATAGGCCTATTTACTTTCAGTGCAAGTGATTGAAAACATCCATTAAAAAAGTTTAACAGTTTGAATTGGTAAGCTGTGTGTGTGTGTATATATACAACAGTTAAAGCATATAAATGGTAACTTGTCATTGAAGAGATGTTATTGAACTACTACATTCTGATAATTTATAAACACTAATGCTATTGAGCTAGCTTACATCATACCATTAACTTTTTATTGTTCTGTAACAGACTAATATAGTATGTAGTATTTGAGAGACATGAGTAGGCATGCTAAGCAAATACTGTATCTCCAGACAAATTTATTCTGATCATGACATCCTTTTACCTCGTAAGTAAAATATAATTCCAAGACTACTGTATTTCTTTAAAAAACACAGTATTTGGAGTTAAAAACTTTGCTGCCCCTAAGTTGCTTTTTTAATATTATATATATATAATATAATATAATTATATTAATAAATAATATACTATATAACTAATATATAATAATATTATATATATAATGTATATTATATATAATAATTATTATATATTATTATTATATATTATTGTATATATTATATGTATTGTATATTATTTATGTGTATATATTATATCACATATTATATATTATATATTTTTATAATATATATATATTATATTATATATTTTATTTATATTATTTTTTTATACAATTTAGGAGTGGTAAAGCTGTTCTAATTTTGTATCGACATGCATATGAAGATAGGTCCTCCTGAATTTGGTGATTGTTTTACTGCACTTCAATTATCGTCATTTTACATGATGTTATGTAGGAGCTAAAAAAAAAAAAAAAAAAGCAAACTAGTTTTTTTACTGTAATTTACAATGTGTGTCAAACAGAGCTGTGGTGGAAACTCTGGGCAGCCTAGTCTAGGATTAGATATGGAGATCAGCCCTACATGCAGCATCGGGGCTGGAGCTTGATAATCCTTGATATCCTTTCCAACCCAAGCCATTCTATGATTCTATGAAACCTGAGGGGAGAGTGTAAAGAAGATAGAGCCAGGCTCTTTACAGTGGGTGCCCAGTGCCAGGACAAGAAGTAGTGGGAATCTCCTGTGATCCGTTTTGTGCCATCTGAACATCAGGAAACACCTCTTTACTATAGTATGCTGTAAATGATGAAGCAATGGAACAGACTGCTGAAAGGTTGTGGAGTCTTTTTCCTTGAAGATCTTTAAAAGCTGTAAGGGCTTGGTCCAGGGCAAGTGTCCCTGCTTGAGCAGTGGGGTTGGACCAGGTGACCTCCAGAAGTCCCTCCTGTCCTTAACCTGTCTGTAATTCGTATGTTTCAAGTCTGGTTGCTTTTTTTTATTGTTGGAGGTCTTAGACCTTCAGCAAAAAATTATGATTTCTAAATCAACCTTTCTCCATGGCTGATTTTTTTTGTTAATAGGAAAAGCTGAACTGACTTACAACTGGCGCGTTATGCATTGTAGTCAAATTTTGTTTTCTTGGTTCTTGTTTGATAGCTTAAAGATTAAGGTATATAGAAGACTATTGGCAAAGAAGTGTATTAACTGGTTATTATGATGACCGTGCTGTGTCTGACACTGGTAACTGAAGGTATCATTCAATGTACCCAAGTGTGGTCTAGAGTCTTGGAATGGCTACTTTACCTGTTAATGGGAAATGATAGTTAAAAATTCTGATTTATACCCTCCCTCCCCCCCCTTTTTAAGGAAGAGATATAGACAGGTGTATTATATTAATTCATAAAATTTTAATGTTGCATTCAGTTGGACAAGTGATCATTGTTCAAAACAAATTTCTCATAACAAGTTTCTAAAAACATACAATACTTTTCTACTAGTTTTAAACCAATCTCCTTACTTTCTCATTCTCCTCAGTTTCTGTTGCAAAATTGAAGTTACATGACCTGTTAAGGACATATCACATCAGTGCCCAATTAAAATGTCCTGAAGGAGAGTGTGTCAGGACACTGTAAGTGGGATGCTGTTAGATTTGAGCAAATAGGAAACCTGAGAAAGAAGAATGAACATATTCAGAAGAATAGAGACCATTGGATTCTGAATTTGGTAACTGGAGCCACACTTGGTCATTCTCCATGAGATCAATGACCGCACTGCCAGAGGCCTGGTCAAGGTATCCTTTCTGGTATTCATCATAAGTATACATGACTGGGGAGCCATTTTTATAGAGTGCAACCCAAACATTTGTTCCTTTTGCATGAATGTGATAGGAGAAATAGTATAGTCCAGGGATCCTGCAGGTAAAGATTCCTGTTCTGGGATCATAGTGTTGCTGTCTGTTGTACAAGATTTTGTCAAATTTGATGGGGACTGTTGCCCCAGGGTAGGCTTTTGAGAGAATGGCAGTGAAGGCAGACACTGGCATTCCTGTGAGAGCTTGGTTTGCTCCTGCTTTCATGAAAGACTCTCCTTTAACATAACCTTCTGGGATTGTGGCTTGGCCAGGGGGACCAGGAGGACCTGGGGGACCTGGCATGCCAGGCTCTCCACTGTTGCCTTTTGGCCCAGGGGGTCCGGGTGGTCCCATGGGTCCTCTTAAACCTTTTGTAGCAATACCTGCTGGGCCTGGCAGTCCTGGTGCTCCTGGCTCACCTTTTGCACCAGTGGCTCCTGGCATGCCAGGGGGACCGATGGGGCCTCTGATCCCAGGTATTCCTGAAGGTCCTCTTGGGCCTGGTTCACCATTAATACCTGGCACTCCCTTAACTCCTTGTGGTCCAACTGGACCAGGCAAGCCAGGTAGGCCAGCATGGCCAGTGTCTCCTTTTTGACCAGGGAGACCTGGATGTCCCTTAGGACCAGCAGGACCCTGCTCACCTGGGTATCCTGGTTTTCCATCTAATCCTGGCAGACCTCTATCACCCTTGGCTCCTGGGAATCCTGCAGGGCCTGCAGGGCCCATGTCACCTTTGGGTCCAGGTAAGCCATTCTCACCAGGCAAGCCTTTGAGTCCTTGAGGGCCCATGTTTCCTGGTGGCCCAGCAGGACCTGGTTCTCCTGGCATACCAGCTGGGCCTTGGTCTCCTTTAGGTCCTGGAAAGCCAGGAGGTCCTTCAGGTCCTCTGTGTCCCTTCATCCCTGGCAATCCTGGTTTTCCAAATCCTGGAAGACCTGGTGATCCAGGCAAGCCTGCAGGTCCAGGGAATCCTTTGGCTCCAGGGATGCCTGCTGGTCCGGGTGGTCCCATTGGCCCAGGCTTACCGATGCCAACTTCTCCAGGTTCTCCTGGTGGACCCTGGGGGCCTGGGATACCAGCTTCTCCACGTGCCCCTGGTAAACCTCTGTCACCTTTCATACCTGGCTGACCTGGAAGGCCGTTTTCTCCAGGCTTCCCTATCCCAGCAGGGCCAGGGAGACCTTGGGGTCCCTGTGGGCCTGGAAGACCTCTGTTACCTGGGCGACCTGGAACGCCAAATCCCATTTCTCCTTTCTGTCCATTTATACCAGGAACACCTGGTTCCCCTTTCTCACCAGGGGGGCCTCTTGGCCCTTGAGCTCCTGGAGGGCCTTGTGGTCCTGGCTTTCCAGGGACAGAAAGTCCTGCAGGGCCAGGAATGCCGGGGGGTCCTTGTGGCCCTCTTGGTCCTGGGAGCCCAACAGGTCCTGCTTCTCCTTTCTCACCATTTAATCCTCTTTCTCCTGGCTTCCCTGGCAGACCCGGCATGCCTGGTTTTCCAACAGTGGAGAATCCAGGTGGTCCTGGGGGACCAGGTGGACCTTGGGGTCCAGGGCTTCCAAAGCCTGGTTTTCCTGCAGGACCTGGTTGTCCTCTTGGTCCGATAGGGCCTGGGGGACCAGGGGGGCCTTGTTCACCCCTCATCTGCACACCTGTATGAGAAGAAACAAGGTCAACCATAACATTTTGTAGAATCATTTAAGTTGTAAAAATCCTTCCAGATTTGCACATTTATTGCACGGTGGAGAATTAGCTTCATTTGTGCTTCACAGAAATCAAATGTTTGACATCACTCAGAAACTGAGCTGGCTTTCACAGTGGAAGTGACCTAAGAGTTTCGTAGAAATATATAACAAGTGCAAGTATGTTGGGTGTTGTGATGTGAGCTATGATGTTTTTAGATTTTTTTTACGTCAATACATTTAGAGTCAAAGAATTTGAAATATAGTGTTCAAGCGAATGCAAAGCATTAAGGAAGAAAGGAAACACATAAATGATTTAGCAAGTTAAGACTTGCATCTTGATAAGTGAAAACAGGATGTTTTCAATAGAAGCATACTATTTTTCTAAAACTACCTGATACCTTTTTTCCTTACTGCCCACAGTGAGCTGTCACTCTGATGTTGTGTTGTTTTTATTTATCTTTTTGTAAACATGTGAATGTCATATTTTGAAGTATTGTCATCTTTAATTGCGTTTGCTGCAACAGTTTCACACAGTGGCAAGATAGCTGATATTTCACTGCAGTGTAATCAAAGCTCAAGTTTGTTCTAAAAAATAAAAAAAAAAAATAAAAACAAGTGGTCCTTTTTGTCTTAGCAGTCAACAGCAGGTGGAGCCACTTAGCTAAATGTCACAAATAGAAGAATAAACGAGCTCAAAACTGTTTTCTCTGTACTTTATGGGAAATTTGGTATTTCCTACTGGAATTAGGATAATTTGTAACATATTACTGAGAAGATTAACATGGGTATTGTGAGCCTATTTCGTTGTTTTACAGCAGCTCATATCACTGTAGAACCATACCATAGTTATGATGAATACTAATTTAAGAAGGCATGCAAAAATCAGACTCTGAGGTGCATAAGAATATCCTGGATTCTGATTTTTTGATGGCAATACATTCAGTTTGTTGCTTATTTAGAAAAGATTCATTAACGGTTGATCTAAAGTTCTATTTGAATCTTGGAAAGACAGCAGAGTGTGTGTGTGTGTGTATGTATACATATATGTGTGTGTGTATATATATATATATGTATGTACAGGTGTGTGCAATGAGTGTTTTGCTGCCATTTGGAAACCACAGTTTGTTATCTAATCTGTGTCTGCTTTTGAACCAAATAAGATGGAAATAGAAATAATAATTATTGTTATTATTATTTCTAAGAATATAATAAAGAAGAAAAGCTGTGCATGTGAAACACATTTGATTTGACATTGGACTTACAGGGTTGCTTTCTTCCTGTATTATTAGGGAAATTGTTAATACCTATCAACTACAGATAGTAACTTTTTTTTCCTGATGCATAAAGGAAGCATAAGTGCATACTGTTTCATTTTGCATGTATTCCTATCTCATGCTTCTTAAGTCAGAAAACAGAGGCAAATCAAAACTTTGATACAAACTCCTAAATGAGCTGCTGACCTCATGATGTTCCAGTTGTAAAATGGGGAGATATATGTTTAGGTTTTTACATCAGTAGCATGATTTCTACTTTACTGAATTCACAACCCAGCATTTATGTGCTTAATTTGCTAGAAGACAACTGTAACCCCAGCCAGGTGTACTTTTCTGTTAATCAGGGAACTATGTCCAGTCCTTCCAAGTTCATTCTGTTCTTTAGGAATTGGAGTGAGTTGAATTTCTGCAGTGAAGCAGCACTGATATTATTCAGCACTGTTCAGGTAACAAGCTGTTATTACACTTGACCTAACTTTGGGGTGGGAGAAAGCAATTGCTTCAGAAAGCAGTTTCAAATACTTCTCTTCACTGTTTTTTAGTGTGTTTTAGGTGCAATTTTGTCTGTCCTAGTTTTGTAAAGTGGTGTGTGCTGCCTTTGGCAAAAGCTTCAGTATCTTTTGCAAATATTATTGTGGAGATTTTCTGTGAGGAGCTGAACTGTTTCAAAAGTGTGCTTGTTTCAGATTTAAATGTCTGGTGATTGCACTGTCTAAAGTTAGCAGAAGACAGATGGTCACATTAATATAGTGTAGGTTTTACCAAGAAAATTGAAGCAGTGGCTAAAATTAAAGAAAATATTATTTGGTCTTTTGGTATCTAGTAGGTGCCTATACAAGAATGTCTTTTACAGATCTGGTATGTTTAATCAAGTTTTAAAGTTTTTCCTCGCTGTTGACTATCCATTTCTCACTCATGGAGTGAGTCTTTCCTACTTTTCTGTAGGTTCTGCTGTGGCCGTAGTAGCTACTGAAAAACTAACCTTTACATTTGTTGCACAGCTGGCCCTCACACCTGCACTGAGCCGGAATCTGTACTGAATATGTATACTGAAGTTGCTTCTGCCTCGCAGAAAAATGAGTGAGTTATGAAGGTGGTTTTAGTTTGATGTTAAGGCAGATCTACTAGAATGTGAACTTGACAGATGCAGAAATGAGCATAGGACTTCCACTCTATTCTGCTATGTGCTGTTAAGCACCCAGCAGATGTTGTCCTGGGTCACTAATTTAGGCCCAGACTGAAATGTTGATTCCAGGCACTTTTTGACAGCAGTATACAAAATGAATACGCTGGTGACTAAATCACTAAAGGATGAGTTGCGGTGAACAAATATGACAAGTAAGCTACAATCAGGATCTTGACATATGCTACTTGAGCTACTTGCATAAGGAGCAGTTCACTAGACAATAAAGTCAGAGGAATTAATTTGGTTTTGCAGTTTCTTGTTTAATTCTTCCATGACAATCTCAGGTTATAGACAATTTTTTGGTAACACAGTAAGCCCACTGAAGTCACTTCTAAAATGTATCTATAGGATGTTTGTTTTCCAGGCTGAAAAACAGGAGTTATTGTCTAGCCTTTCATTTTGATACTTTGTCACCAAAAATGAAGATTTGTCAGGCCACTTTGTATGACTGGTATGAATCAAAAGCTATTGCTGCTTTTGCAATCTGGTGAATAATCTTTGCTTGCTTTCTTAAATAGGTAGCATCTTACAATCATCACGGGTCTATATAATCATTATTTAGATTGGGAAGCTTAAGACAGATTATATTCTCAGTTAATATAATGTGAAAGCTTAGTTCAGGACAGTTTCTTTTCCCTTTCTTTTCCCTTTCTTTTTATTCCTTTTCCTATTTCATTTGAACCTTCCTTTTTTTTCTTTATTTGTTATTTTATTTCCCTTCCCCCCCTTTGCCAGTGTTTTTGTAGACTTTTAAATTAAAAAAATAAATAAATACTTGCTTTGAGAAGAATAGAATTAAGTGAAGTATAGTAGAAGATAATAAAGTACATAGTATACTTCAAATGAAAAATAATAGTGAATAAAATCACAGGAAAACACTGTGATCAGGTACTGGGAAGAGAAAGTATAACTTTAACCTTCTGGAAACTCCAGCTAGTAAGTAATAGCAGTAGCTGTTCGTGTACCTAGATGCAGCCTGAGAATGCTGATAGCATTACAAAAATTCCTTGTGCTGAAGGCAAGAGATAAAGCTGTAATAGTGTTTTGGTGCAGCCCAGAAGAGCATTTTGAGTGGGTAAGTTTCCCAGTAGTGCTACTTTCACTTGTTTCTCACTAGAGAGTATTTTTGGAAAATGTAGCCTGCAGGTAGTTTGAGAGATTAGAGCAGCATCTTTGAATTCAGTATGTGCTGCTCTTGTGTATCCAGTCCACAGGCTTTGGCTAAAGCTACTCTGAAATGAAACTTCATAAGTGGATGCTGTGTCCTGAGGAGCTACTCTTCTGCTCTCCAGGTCTGCTTATGTTTTCTAATGCAGGCTTAAAATGTTCCTTTTCTAATGAAGTGTTCTGTTCAGTGTCCCTCCAACAGCTATTGTCTAACAAAAAGTTTATGCAATTGTGCATCTTTATCAGTGGGAGGTAACTTCCTGTGCCACTGCCAATTCTTTCTGCATTGATGTACTTATTAAAGTAAGCCTAAACTGTTAGTTTAATACCAGTTGTACAAACAGTAAGCTTTTATTCATGTGTTGACCCACTAGAAGTCATTTTATGCTAGTTTATTATCAGAAAATAGTAGACTTACCTTGACTCTTTACATTGAATGGTAGAAAGTGTGGTGGCCCCTTGATGCTGGACTGTTTCTGGTATCGCTCAGAAAAGTATCCATCACTACCATGGACAATGTTTAGACAAAGCAGCAGCAGTAAGGATATTTGTAAATGCATGCTTCCAAATCCGTCCTCTGTTAGAAAGGGGAGAAAACATTGTTTTAAGTTGATGAGTGTATTTTGCATAAATCAGCTTTCTTGAGCTATTGGTATTAAAGTTTATTTATTTTGTGCTTCCTTTTTCCTTCTTTCACTGTGTGTGAAAAGTGCTGTAAGGAGAATAGAATCAGCATCGCTAACTAAAGATTTGGAGTTCTTGTATGTCTAAGTAAGATATAAAAGAGGCAGGAGTCTCACTTTTAGAAAAGTCATCATTTTAAATAGGTGGCAACCTACTTAAAACTACTGACTTCAGAAACAGTAGTAATTTGCCTAATTACTCCAGGGCCAAAAAAAACTAAGTTCAGAAGTCACATATATCAGAGCTACTGGAATGAAAAGAAGGTTTCATCGGTAATATGTAGACTCTATCATTGCCCCTGTCTAATGCTTTAGTAAATTCCATGAAGTTAAGGTTCTGGTTCCTTCAGCATCCATGGCAAAAATCTCACATTGCCTTCTTTGAAACCAGTTTTTTTGTTTGCAACCTTTCAAATAACCCCAGTAGCAGAAAGGAGGCTGTCACTGGCCATTGAATATCAACTCTCTTGCAATCCCAACCAGAAAACGTATCCTATACCATATAGAATGGAATGAAATAATAACATACCAAATGTTGTGGAGCTCCAATGCAAGGCAGTAGAGTGGCAAATCCTCCTCTAGTGGGTTCTTCTGCCACTGGTGAGTGAGCAGAAGCTGATGATTTCAAGCGTCACCCTTGACTATTTATATGATTTTCACCCTAGTTTGGTGACTGCTGGACATAAGCTCCTCCCCAGGAATCAGTAAGCAGTAATTATCTGTGTGTATATGTGTGTTTTTTGGGGGTGGGGAAAGCTATTTTGGGTAGGGATTTTAGGTTCTGTTTAGTCTTTTTTATTTCTTCTTCTTCTCTTGGACTTCTTATTGTTGATGAAATTGTATCACCTGTAGTTCATATTTTCTAAAATTTTGCATCCTTTCTGGTTTTAGAAATGAGAAAGGTTACAATGGAAAAACTTGTAAGTAAGGTTTATAATTTTAGGTGCTTCATTGGGATTTTTCTGTGAATGTTCTAACAGAACAATTACATATTTTGAACTTCGAGGTGTTACTTTCAGGAGTTTTCCTCTAAGATTATGCAAGTAGTTGTTCACTGAGGTGCAAATAGAGAGCTTAGAATCAGTTAAGATGTTAATTTGAGAGTTGTGTGTGAATCTGAAGATTATTTTTAACCATTTATTGTATTCAGAGATTGTCTCCAAAACTGTATTTCTAAGCTTGTAAATCTTTTTGATATTGGAGGTGCAATATTATCTATTTTGTGTATGCTGCAAGTAATGTTTCTGACATGTAAGCTTACATTATGCTATGAAAACTATTATATTTATTTGTAATAAATGTATTGAAATCCACGCTGCTGAACTGTTACACAAGCTGCTGTGTGAGTCTGACTTTTTGTCTTTTCTGTTGTCAGTTACATATATACATATATATATGTATGTATGTATAAAAGTATATATATGCTCATTCAACTGTAATTACTGCTCTATTTTGACTAGGTGCATTTTGTTCCTGTTGAATTACTTCAGCTTAGTAAACTTATGCTGTGGCTTTTTTATCGTTGGCAGCTCAAACTTGTTTGCAGCTTTTTATTTTTCCTTTAGGTTATAGATTGATTCTAACCATTAAGAATGTCTGTTAAACTGATCTTGCTTAATAGACTGTATGCATACATTGTGATTTCTTTCTGAGTAAGTAGTGGAATCTGACAGTCTTTTAGGATCATCTTTAATTTTCAGTATTGAATAGTCAGCAGTTTTTAGTTTTGATATATGAAAACAGCATTTAAGAACAGAAATGACAGGATAAACAAATCTTTCCTGCTTAGGCTGAAACCATACAACTAAATGTATAGTGCATTTTTTTTGCTTTTATCAAATATTCTCAGCAAAAGATACCCACATTTAAGTTATTGGTGTTAAAATTTCTTTACAAATTGATTTTTATATATAGATGTTTTAACATAGTTACATCGTGTTCAGTCTTATGGGAGTCAGGTTTTCGGGTGTGTTTGAAATTCTTAGTTTCTCTTGCATTGAAGATTGGTTGTGGGGGGAAATGTGGCTGTTTATACTAGAGCAAACTGGGCACATGCTACAAGTTACTGTGATGAAGTTAACATGTGAGGTTGTATTTATTTTATCATTTGTGGAAGCCATCTGGAGAGTAGTGGGTGCACATGTAGTCTTCTGCACAGACATGTCCTAATACCAATGGTAAAAATATTTTAATTATGGAAAGGATCCTACGTATACTATGTACTATACGTATTATAGGAGTCTATTTTACTCTAGGAATACTAGCAAATAACCTGTGCTACCTTGGGTTTTCATGCATGGTAGGTACAGAAGGGACACCTGTTACCTTTCCAGGCAATAGACTGAGCTAGTGGCCCTGAAATGTGCAGCTATCTTGTAGAATGACAGGTTAACATGGGCTGAATTTTACCTGCTTTTTGTCTTTGTTTAATTCCACAGTCTACCAGTGACAGCTTTTTTTTTTTTTTTTTTTTTTTTGGCTTTTATGTATTGTGGCAAATATGCTAGAACACAAGTTACTGTACTGAAAGAGACCAGTGGACCATCAAGTCTATTCTACTTACAGTTGTGCTAATACATTTGCTTATTAGAGGACTGTATTAAAGTTTGATTTAAAGACTGCTGCAATAATTTATTTAAAGAATTGTTGAGCAGTTCTTTTCTTCTATTCTTCCTAGCCATCCTCTAAACAATGTTGTGTTCGATTTTCGTAAATAAACCCTTTCCTCTGAGGAGATCTTCGGACTCTTTTCCCCATTCAACTTGCGTGCCCAATCCAGTCACTGGTTTTCAGGGAATGTTTGTATTCCCTGAGATGACGTTTCTATTCTCTATGTGCATTTAGCTCCTTTTAATGTTTTGAAGAAGGGAACTTTGTCCACGTGTTGTTTATGTAACATTTTAAGCTCCTTCTTTTAAATATTGATCTCTATAAATTCAAGTGAGAATCCCCATTAGAAGCAGCAAATGTATGTAAGAAAAGCAACTTCAACCTTTTTCTTTTTTTTTTTTTTTTTTTAATTATTTTTGGTTCACATAAATCCAGAAATAACTTTTGATTTTAAAACATTTAAATATATAGTCCTTAGTGGGAAGTGTGGTTGTTGCTAATTTGATAATATTTGGCCGAGTTAGGAACAGCAGGCAACACTTCTATGCACACAACGTTTCATGCTAATTTCTAGCCTAATTCATAAATACCCCCAAGGCAGACACACTTATGCTACAAAGGCACCAATAACATACACCCCTATTTGTTCAGCAGTCTCACTTCCTGCCCTGTCTCCTCTTGGGGAGAGAGGTGAATAATCTCTGTGTCTTTGTGTAAATAGGGATGATTATAGGGTCAAAAGGTACATACAGGCAAAACTGTTGTCCCTTAATGTGAGCTCCACCCTATTGTACTATCTTGTGCTACTTCTTCAGTTTGAGGTTTTGTTTTTTGTGGTTGTGGGAAATAGAGGTGGAATTGGAATGTGCTTCTTTTGTATGTATTCCTTGTTGCTGTGGGGTGTTTCCTGTTGGCAGAACACTAATATGCATTTAGTTCTCAAGCACGCCTTCAAAGGTTGGCTTTTTTGTGTATATTTGCATGTGCAAAAATACGTATAGTGGAGACACTTATAAATGCTTATTTACAGTAACTGCACATTTTTTAAAAAAAGTTATTTTCATACCTCTTGTCAAGGTATAACCATTCGGATGTTATATATATGTTTTTGTTTTGTAGCTGTGCACTTTCCTTTCGAGTGTAGGAATTTTCACTCCTTCCTCCTCCCTCTGGCCCACTACTGTAACATTCAGGAATAACTGTGGGACACCTTTAACCATTGTACCATTCCAGAACTTCCATTTACTTTGGTATTTGGCCCCCTCTTTCCATATGAAAGCAGCCATTGTAGTAGTTCTTCAAGATTAGATTTTAACTACATCATTGCTTAACTGAACTGCAAAAAGACTCAAAATAGGATTTCTGTGGACTGTATGAAGTAGGTATTGAAATCCCGGAGTCCTTAATGCTGGCTAAGTGTTGCCTGTTCATCAGCAAGCACATACCCTTTTCAAAAACCTGTTTCTTACTCCAACAGAGCCAGTGGAAACACGTGGATAAGTTCTGTGGGAATGACATTATGCTTTGGGGGGTGGGAAGCTCGAGTGGTCTGAAACTAAGTTGTCTCTGGGGAAGAAATTCTCCAGCCTCCAATTTCAATTCCATTAATGCAGTCGTGGATTTCTAGGAGAAATCTGAAAGCCTGCCATGAAATAAGAGAAGTAATTGGGTGTGGTGCACTTATGATGCTCTGGATGCTCTGAAGTCATCTCAGCTCCGTGGGTTAAAACTGCACAGCTGTCCTTTTCCATCACACAATGATGAACGATCTTCACACATTCATGTACTAATGGCCAGGTGAGCTGTAAATGGATGTGCAGAGGAACAAAATGTTCTCTTGTACCTTTTTTAATGGGGAGGACTAATACAGAACCTTTTCTCCTTTCTGTTCATGGTTTTATCATACTGAAAGAAATAGGAACAGGATCATTTGTTTTTTGTTTTGTTTTGTTTTTTTTTAATTTGATGCCTATTGGAAGTCTGGGTAGTTCTTTTTTGTTGTTTGTTTTAAATGTGTAGCTTTTATTTGTTTTATTTCTGTCATCACTGTTGCAGTTGTATTGCAGTACTACTTTGTATTTATACTCAGGCTACTTTATATTCCAACATTAGCCACTTGGACTGAGTAAGGTAGAAAACATTTTGGTGAAGAAATTATTTACCTCTCTAGTTGCACAGTAAGTAGGATTTCTTCTGAGTTTCATAATGCATAGGTGCTTTATTGAGGGAATCTACAGGGCTATATAGTTCTATCCCTGTTAGTACTTTTGAGATACAATAAGGAATTCCCTCTTCAAATAAAACAAAAGCTACTGTGTTGACCCTACACATTCTTGCTAATCTTTGTATAGTTATGAAACCTTTATACTTATTACAGGTGTAATGATGGTTGAATAAAAGTCCCGCTTTCAAGCAATAATGGAAAGATGGTCTTTATTTGTTGTCATACTGCAAAACTACCTATTGACCTGCATATGTTGTGTTCAAGTATGTTGATCTTGAGAGCTTTATTTAGTATAGCTGTATGTTTAAATAGATGACATTTAAATATTTACGTTTGCATTCTCGTGAGTTAGCCTGCACAGACACTGAATAAATATGCTGAAACACCAGGAAATGATGTGTAGAGAAAATTTTGAGACTAACATGGATTTTGAATCGCATATTTCTCAGATTCAGATAATGCTATTGATAAATGCTTTTTAACCATGCTATAATAACTGTGGTTCCATTTCATTGTGCTTGCATAAAACTATGATAATTTTCAATTAAGAGAACTTACGATACTTGAATAAAATATACCAAAAAGAAATACTGTGTTTGGAAAGATGTTTTTAGTTGATCAGATATGCTGCTCGCCTGACCTGAGTTTTTTGTCATTTTCCCCCTTCTTTTGAAGAGGGGAACAAGTATGTATCAAATTAATGCATTAAATTGAAACTCATACCAGACGTATGAGCTTTAAATAAAAGCTGATTCGTTTTCAAGATGCTGAAAGCAGAAAGCTGCTTATATTTGTTGATTCTCATACTTTTTCTCACAAATGTATTTCTGATTAAGTACAGTGCATTCAGGAAATGCCAAGAATTTCATCTTTCTGACAGTGCTGTAGAGCAGAAAGAAAAGTCCACTTAACTTTGTTCACGGTTTTAGGAAGAAAATCAAAGGTTCTGAATGCTGGATGATCCAAGCAAATCAGAGTCTTTGGCTTTGGTTTTGAGGAGAGGGCTCCAGAAAACTATTTCTGATGCTGTTTAAACAAAGCCATCTAAAAAGATTTCCTGTTGCTTTTTACCCATGAATGCTCATTTTCAGCTTTTTCTGTGATGTTGGCTACACTCTTTGTTGTATGAATATGAAGCTTTTCTGTAAGCTAAACTAGTAAGAATTTGATTTTGAATAAAATGCAATCAGTAAGTTCTTGATGACCGTGATGTTTTACTTTAGTTTTTCATCTCACTGCCATCAAACCTGATGTGTTTCTGCAGCAAACCTGATGTGATGTTGATGTTGTGCAGCAGAAACAGCACTCAGCAAAAACACCAAATAAATTGCTAAGTAGTCAAATAATCCTGGTTTTCTTTTTTCTTTTTTTTTTTTTTTTCTTTTTTTTTGGGGGGGGGGGGGGGGTTGGGGGGGGAAGGTGGGAGGGAGTAATTGGGATGGATGAGGATAACACTGCAGGGAGATAATTTATTTTATTTATGCTTTGTTTTTCTCTGATTTTCTTTGTTAATGTTAGTATCTTGTTCTACCTCAGTACCTGTTGGGCTCAAGGTTTCTTTTATACTAAAGTAAGAGCACTAATAAAAGAAGGGTAAAAACCACTCTTGCTTTCCCAGGGTGAACAAATTCAAGCAGCTTCCTCCAAATTAGGGGACTCTTTCAAATAGTGAAAAACAAGTGCAAGTGAACTAGTTTTTTAAGCATGCCCACTGGAGCAGCTTGCTGAATAATCCTATTCATTGACCTTACCACCTGCTGTGGTTTGGACAATTGGCATAGAGTTGTTTTTAAGCTTTCATGTTAAAAACAGGTATCCAAAGTAGGGGAGAGGGGAGGGGGAGAGAAATCCAGACTTCTTTGGCCAGAACAAATAGAAGTTGTCTGAATTTGCTATAAAAATAAATGATTTGTTTGTTTTGTTAACAATATTAGGCATCTTAAGTATTGCTGTTTCCCTTTCATTTATTTGAACTGAGACATAGGGAAGTTCTGTTTGTGGCTGTACACAAACTTTATAGACTAGTTTGTTTATGGAAAAAAAAAAAAAAAAAAAAAAACCACACAACAACAAAAACAAAAAGCACACATACAACCTGAGTGTATGGAACCTAATTATTCATTATGATTATTAATAGGACTGGTTTTAGTTTTACTTACCTGAGATTGGATTTGTAAGTACATTATATTGTTATCAAGTACAGTCATAATTATCTGCACATAATAAAGGGTTGGTAATGTGGTTGCTCTTAATGTTACAGAAGACACATCAGGATGGCAGTTTTATAGGTGTCATATTACTTGACTCAATTCTCAAAGTTTCAATGTATCTTACATTCTGTATGAGAAAAGTGAAAGTGTGAAGATGATTTTTTTTTTTTTTTTTTTTTTTTTCAAGTACTTCAGCCAGTAGGCTCTCACATTCACAGATTTGAGGACTTAATTATGATTTGATCAAAGTGGCTCTTATTTAGAGGTAAGGAATGAGTAAATGCTTCCCAAACTAGCTAAACTGATCCAGATGTCAGGGATGGGTAGAGACTCCTGAGCTCAGGATAGGCACCCTGGCAGAAATGCCAACTTGTTTCCAATGATGATACTTTCTGACAATGCTGTTGCGGCTGTAAGTGGTGCAGGAAAAGAGGAAAAGAACCTTGCCAGAGGTAGTATTAAATAACATCAGTACCAGTGGATGGTGAGATGTAAGCAAGCAATGATTGTTTGAATTATATGTGGTTGGTGTGCTCTGATGTGAATGTGCTTGAGCATTAATGAAAGTTCAGAGAAGTGAGAAGCAAAGAACTGAATCTGTAAATTCCAGGTCACCTTTCAGTTTGTTAATTTATGAGCCATCTTCATCTGTATGGTCTGTAATAACCACTTTTTGTTCCTGAAATAGTTTATCTGACAGTAGCTTAGCTAGGGATATAGGTGAGGGTAAACTTACTGGGAGACTGTTGAGCAGCTTATGGTACATAAGCAAAGAGTAGGCTGCTCTGCTGTCAGCAGCTGCTTCTAACGTCATGTGCTACTGCAGAACACTGACACTCAGTTTCAGGGAAGATTTTCTAACTTGCTATCACTGCTTCAAGACTGGAGTGGAAAATGTCTCCCACCAACCTACAGTAACCAAGTTAAAATTAGGACATGGAAACTGGGTTGAGAGGTGGTAACGTAGGATAGGAAATAGGAGTGGAAAGGAAGCATTTATCTGTTCATAAGAGTAGTGGTGTCCAAAGTTGACGGTTATCTCATGTAACGTCTCTCTTAAGAAATACTTGTAGAACCTGTGGATTTCTTAAACAATAAATGCTACAGGAAGAGGGAGGATACTGCAGCTCCTGGTACAGTAGCATTTACCTAGGCACTGCTGTGTCTGTTTCCTTCCAGCTGTGGATGTCCCTGTTCATTACAGGGGAGTTGGACTCGATGGCCTTCAGAGGTCCAACCCTGGGATTCTATGATTTTAAGAAATAGTCAAGGCTTCTGATTGTTTCACCATGTTAGGTGAATATGTAGGTGAATCTATGTAGTGCATGCATTCAAGAAAAACAAATGAAGCCTGAGTGTAACTGAGCTGGAAATTAAACCACCTTAAGTGTAGGCTCCTGAAATGGGCACAAATCCCAGCCTTTCTGGCAACATGCAGGCTGTTGGACCTTAGTGGTCGGAAGCTGAAGTAGTTTTACTCTGCTTAGCAACCTGGCTGCAACCTGTGTTGAACTGCTACAAAAGCAGAGAGAAAGGCAAGGCTTTGTGGTCAGCTTGCACTCGGCTCCCAGCTGCTGTGGGAATGAGCAATCTCTGACTACAAGTAGTATGAGATTGTGTACTGAGCAGTTGCAGGCTAGGGATACTCATTTTTCTAAGTATTACAGTGTTGAGACGCTGTTTAGAACTCACTAGTGTTTGATTCTGAAACTACTGTAGTTTCATTTTATTCTCCCTACTGAATGGATGTAGTTGGACTTTGCAGCTCTTGAAAGTGAACTTCAGAAGATCTTTAGCAAAGGAAATCTGTTATCCAGATTATATTCTACATTTCTTATCAGAGCTTAATAAAATATTAGCTGTTGCAGCTATTGCACTGAAATCATAGAATCATAGAAAAGTTTGGGTTGGAAGGGACCTTTAAAATCACCCTCAGTGCTATTGGCAGTGACATCTCCTGCTAGACCAGGTTGCTCACAGCCCCACCCAGCCTCTCCTTGAATGCTTCCGGGAAAGCTTGCACAGCTTCACTAGGCATCCTGTTCCAGTGCCTCACCACCCTCTCAGTAAAGAATTCCATCCTAATACCTAGTCTAAATCAACTCTTTTCCAGTTTAAAGCCATTTCACCTCATCCTGTCAATACATGCCCTTATAACAAGTTCCATCCCAGTCTTCCTGTAGACCCTCATCAGATACTGGAAAGCCATTATAAGGTCCGTCAGGAGCCTTTTTTTCTCCCTACTCCCATGGGGGAAGTCCTCTGATCATCTTCCTCTGAAATATAGAATGAGATAATCTAGATTATCCTCAAGATTGTGTAAATTTCTGAGGCTGTTCTGGGAATTCCTCGTATCATAGCGAACTCCAAGTATCATGGTGTTCTTTGCAGATTCACCTTAGCCACTTAAACAAGCTTCTGTCTTCCCTTGCACACATTTTAGACTATCCAGATGATGCTATGCCTTCCAGTTAGAAAGCTAGTACTGGTGCATATTTGCAGAGGAAGAAAATACTATGCGATGGCTAGGAAGGATGTTTAAAATGCATAGAAAATAAGAGGGGATGTACAAGGGCTACTCTGAAAATAATGCCTCCTATTTTATGATGTTGGTCCACAATGCCAGAGGCAGATTTTGGTGTTGTGACAGTAGAGGTTTTACCTTTCCACCACTATTCCTTTATATTTTGTTGTCATAATGGCAGATGGCAGCAGAGGGGCTGACGAAATGGCATCTTGCATGGAGATGCATATGGTGCGAAGGTATGTCACTGAATTCCTTGATGTGGAAAAAATGGAACCTATTCACAATCATTGACACTTGCTGAAAGTTGATGGAAACCAAACAGCGGATATGAACACAATGAAGTGGTATGTGATGTTTTTCAGCAGTGGGGACAGCAACAGTGTGTTGCCTCTGCTGGTGCAGATATTTATGAGTGCAACGTGCAGGCTCTTGTTCATCACTGGCAAAAACGCATAGCTAGTGCTGGTGGATATGTTGAAAAGTAGTGTTTTGTAGCTTAGAAAATTTTCTCTACCAAATAGTAGTAGTGTTGTGTAGTTTCCATAGGAACATGATGCATCGCTTTCAGGGTGACCATAGAATAGTGACCCTGAGGGTTCTGAGACACGTGTCTACATTATTTTTCAACAAAAATAATAGGATTGAAGAAAAAAAGAGTAAATTGTGTGATCTTGGAAGTTAGGTGTAAAATGAATGCTGTTATATAAAATATTATTTACTTCTTGCTTTTGTTACACTTTATTCAGCTACTTTCATCCCATCGTTTATCACTAAATTTGTTAGAGTCAATTAAGCATTGCCTACTTGCTATTGCATGACTTTATTGGGTTGTTCGATCTTATACTAGTAGCAAAGTAAAATTCTGTCTTTATACTTCCAATTTTATTCTGTATATGGAATGTTTTTAAAGATTTTTCACATTTTTTTGCATAATTGAGACATAAACTTTAATATTTTTGTCTGTAAAACCAAAATAAAAAGCATCCTTATTTGCAGAAGTTTCATCTGTAAATTTAGTGGAAGTTACAGGAATGAGATTTGGAATTTGGTTTTCAGATTGAAACTCTTTCATTTACCGAGTTGAAGTATTTATATACAAAGCTGAGTACCTTTAAACTCCCTCTGTTTGTATTTTTCAGAACCTAAACATAACACTGTTTGCCAGTTGAAATTTTAGGTCACCGAGAATGCATTTTAGGTCATTGAGAGAGTGTATTGTTTCAGAAAATAAACGTTCTGTGTAACCTATGGTGGAATGTATTTGCTTACCTAAGTATTAGTAAGTACATTAAAATTAGTAGCATTTTTTTTTTCTTAGTTCCTTTTTATACTTGTCTAAATGAAGAGGTTTTTCTGGAGTGCTCTATGTGCATAAATTGTATTGGGTTTTAGAGTTGGATTCCACCTTGGGCTGTGCTGATGACCGCAGGATGTTTATATGAACTTTGCGAAGTTTCTGGCAGACTTCTTTCTTCCAGACCTTCACTGCAGTACTTTACCCCTGAGGCACTGAAGTCATTTAGGACTGTCTTTTTGTTTGTTTGTTTCTGCACCAATAGCTTACAGGTGCTTTAGGGGAAATATATTTAGGCAAGTCATGCAGGGAGTGTCAACACTGCTGAAAATCTGGGAGCTGGCAGGAACATGAGAGGAATTTCTTTGAAATATGGAATAATCCCTGGAAAACCTAAAAGTATTTAATAATACACAACACTTTTAATACCTTTTGCAATTTCTGGGAATCGGGAATGCTAAGAAAAGTTCGGGAAAAAAAAATGCATTGGCAAAAGAATGTTAATTTTATAAATGTAATAGGCATCATTCTGTCATGTTCTCTCTAGTACTACTTTGGAACATTTAAACTTATACTGAATCCTTTTCTAGAATCAGAAAGGAAGACCTCACTGTAAAGTTTTGTGTAGTCTAAGAAAGCAATCTATGGCTTCTAGAGAACTTGATTAGAAGCTGTTGCAATGATATTATCTTTCAGTCAGGCACCCTACCCTCAGGGAGGCCTCTCTCCTGAGTTTTTAATAGCAGTCCTTAGGGCTGTTCATCTTTAGATTAACTGTAGGAGCAGAATGACACTTCAGGTGCCTAAGTGCTCTGTATCTAACATCTGTGGTGTCATGGTTTCGTAATGTTGCTGTCAATATTCCACATCATAATATCATGTGCAGTATGAATCATTAAAAAACTACATATCGCAGATGGTCTAGTGGCTAGGATTCTGTGCTCTCACCTTTGCGGCCCGGGTTCGATTTCGAGTCAGGAAATGTCATGGTCAGGGAACCATCCTCTGCGAAGTCCTCTGGAATATGTAGTTTTTTAATGATCCATACTGCACATGATGTTATGATGTGGAATATTGACAGCAACATGCTTAATTTGAATACTTACATATGTACAACTGCAAAAAAAAAAAAAACCCTGATAGTTGTAAGACAGTTGAGTAAGTAAGTTGAGTAAGATAGTTGTTTATCTGCTGAAAACAAAACCTTTTTTAATCTGTTATACTTTTGTTCAGGAATGGATCATAGGACTGGAAACTCCCAACAAACCTGGCATGTACTTAAATTTAATCACACAGTGGTCAGTAGGGTAAAATACTCATTTTTCTGGAGGTGGGATCTACGAAGGTTTGTTCAAACAATGATCAGGCCTCTGATGGTTGTTTTTTTGAAGGATATTTATGGCCTGAATCTGCATTAAATGAAAAATAATTTTTAGATTGTGTAAGAACTGAATCTGGAGTTTCTGCAAGCAAGCTGATGGGCCATCCAAATGTTCCCAGATCCCTGTACCCCTTTAGTACAGCACTTACATCTACTTGTGTGTTTATGTCATGTGCCTTCCCTCTTCGGTAGTATGTGGAAGGCACATAATATCTCTTTTTTTTCTTCGTCTCTGCTTTCTCTGTCTTCAGTGATGTTTGCCATCCACTGAGAAATTAGACCGGAGCTTTGGAGAAGTTTTAATTTATAAGCACAGCAGCTTCAGGCTTGCTGTCTTTTCCCCATGAGGTTTCTTCTCTTTTTCATCCCAATCATTTCCGAATTTTGCATCTATAGTGTTTTTTTGGAGGTAAGTATTGCAATGTTCCCAAAAAATGGTTCTACCTTTGATGTACAAAAACAATTGAAAAGATAGTAAGAACTGTGTTTTAAATTCTGTTTTCACAGGATCTGGTGTTTGTCTTCTTTAGCTTATGACAAAATATTTGCTCTGCATTTTAGTTACTGTCCATCAATATTCGGTCTTAGAAGTGTTTAAATACCGTATAATTTGCATCTGAGTGGACTATTAATTTTGTATTCTTTTATATCAGTTTCAGAATAATCTTTAAAAGACTGTAAATATGGTTACAGGTATCAGGGTCTCTATGGGGGCATCCCTGTGAGGGGAAAAACAACATTTCTGAGATGTTTTTTGGGATGTGGTCATTACAGCATTTAACAATAGAGAAAGGATCAGACTTTTAAAGATGTTCACATATGACTTCACTCCTCAAGTAATCAGAACTAGACATCTTTTTTTTAGGGTTCAATATCCTTTTTATCAACATCCTTTTTCTGTTGTTAGTTCCCTTTTCTGCCCTCTGTTTCCTTAAGAATATTGTCATTGGACAATTATTAATTATTTTCATGTGTACATAACGCTAGCTTTTCTTCATGCCCTCATGCTGGGAATCTTGGATGCCAATGTCAGTTATATGAACACTGATGTTTTAATGGCAGTAAATCAAATGGTAAATACAGGTGATCATGTGTCAGTAGGTGCAGTAGATTGTTACCTTTTAACTAGAAATTTAAATGCTACACATTTCATGCACAGAACATGTTAGCAATTTATTTTAGAAATGAAGTCTTTTCCCTGCCTATCAGTTACCTTTTTCTACGCATTTCTTTCCATTTTCCACACCTTTGACTTTTCTGTCTTATTCTCTTTGTGTTTGATGCTTCCTGGTACTATTTACTATGATCTATCTATGGTGTTTAGTATGGCACGAGTGAAAGAATTTGCTGCTGCACCATTTATCAGCTCTTCAAACTTCAGGAGCTCTTTTGAGACAAGCAGCATGAGTAGGGTTACAGTCTTCTTTCTGGAAAAAAAAAAAAAAATGAGCCTGGGCTGAGTAAGAGGTCAATTTTTAAAGCTTTCTGGTTAGGAAAGAGACTTTCAAATAGTAAGAAACCGCTGCATAGTGCAGTATACTCTTGCTGTGAATTGTCTGACCCTGTTGACGTAGAATTGCTACTTTTAAATAGAATAATTTAACTAACATATGGCTTAGAACTTATTTTTGTCTATTTACACCTATTCAAAAATGGTATATCCAAAATTCAATATTTAGCATTAGACCACAAGAAGATGCTGGTCTGTCTGTTGAGTCACTTTAGTGTGTGTTCCTATAAAATTGCAGCCTGAGACATAAGGATGATTAGAGGGCTGGAGCACTTGTCCTATAAAGAACAGCTGAGGGAACTGTGTTTGTTCAGCCTGGAGAAAGCTCCAGGGAGACAACCTCTCAGTACTTAAAGGGAGCTTATGATCAGGAGTGAGGCCAATTTTGTATGCAGTCTCATAGAGATAGGACAAGGGGAAATGGTTTTAAACTAAAAGGAAATTTAGGTTGGATGTAAGGAAAGAATTTTTCACTTATAGGGTTGTAAGGCACTGGAATATGTTGTCCAGAGAAGCTATGCCCTATTCCTCAAGGTATCCAAAGCCAGGCTGAATGGGGCTGTGGGCAGCCTGGTCTAGCTGGCGGCAGCCCTGTCCACAGCAGGGTCTTGGAACTGAACAGGCTTTAAGGTCCCTTCCGTCCCAGCCAACAATCCCAAAATGTAAGGAAGAATCACTACCTACTTAAGGTGAAAGCTTTTTGATTTTCTAAATTTGTTACTATAATTTCCTCTCATGCTGAGAACAGAATTTTCTGACTGTTTAGTCATAGAAGTGTATCTTTCTCATTCAGAGAAGAAGGTCAATTTGAGTCTGAGTACTAGTCTGGATTCATGATGTAAAAATCAAGTTATACATTTACCACTCTTTCTTACTATGCACACAAAGGGAAGGAAAAGCCTTCTTGCTTCTGAGATCTGAGAAGCTGCAGTGACTCATGCTTTTGGTAAAATGTTTCTACTGTGATGACAGCACAAAAATGCTGTTTGCTCATCAGATCAGCTTTGGAATTCAGGGCATTTTTCTTTTGTTTATGTCCCTGACCTTGACAGGAGTTTCTTCCAGCAGGAAAAAACATGTGGATGTTATCGTATGCCTCTCATTTGAGGTTTCTTTTTGCAGTTGCTCAGTCACTTGTTTTCTTTTAGATTTAAACTTGGTGAGATTGAAGAGATTTCATGCTATCTGAGAAATCACTACCAGGTTTCACAGTAATTCTCTAGAGTCTTGGCATGTGTCTCCAGCTTATTCTCCCTTGAGCAAAACATAATTTTAAGTATTTGCAATGGATAAAGTCAGATTGGGTCATTACAATAATCCATTCTGACTGTTGTAACACAAGCTGAAGAAGCTTGTCTGGTAGCTTCTTTTTCTGCCTGAGGCTTGTATTTTAAATGAGAACATCCTGATCTTTAGTTAGCAATGCATTGCTCTTGCTTCTCCACATGCTGCTCATGGTTCTCAGGAAGAGAATTCCTACTTCACATTGCACAGGAGAGCTACTTTTAGATTAGCTGTCATCACATCTTTCATATGTTTGGCGTAGGTGTTTTGTAGGTTTGGGTGTTGTTTTTTTTTTGTTGTTGTTTGTTTTTTTCTTTTAAATTCAAATTTGATATTAAAGTTTTGTACAATACTGCTTTAGTATTTCAATTTTGCAAATTTTATTATACTGTCTTGTTTTGATTTGCGAGACTAAGTCTCTGGAACTGTTGTAGCTAAGCTACAGGAGATTAAATTAGACAGTTACACCACCATCACTTGTTTCAGAATTTTTCTGCACTTTGGAAAGCAGTGGGGATCCGAAGAGTTATTGAAGTGACTGTTTCTTCCAACATTTGTAACTCATCCAAAGCTGGTGCTATCAGACTGTCATTCCTATCTCTTTCCTTTCAAAAAAACAATGGAATAGTAGTAGTAGGAGCCCCAGAATGTGCAGTGTACAGAGAAGACATTGAATTTGGAGCTCTTCTTCCCCAAACCACCTCGTGGACATGTCAGTCTGCTCCTTGACATGTACATACTAAAACTTACTCCACCCCTGAGCTTCCATGTTGACAAGACCCCTACCCAGCTATAGCTTTTGTAATACACATATTCCAGGAATTCGTTTCTATAGGAAAGGTGTGATCTTGTACCTGGGATCTGCTCCTAGAACTTCCTCAGAGCTTGGTTTCTATATGCGGTTTCTTTCTGGTGGCCCCAGGCCATAGGAGTGTTTAGATACTTGACTGTTTATGTCAGGAGAATTGGCCCCTCATTGTCTGAGTTTGAATGTGTGAACGGTACCGTTGGTCACTGAAAACACTGCAAAAAGTTGCAGTGATAAGTGTTAGTTTTGACATAGAGCCATACTAAAAAAAAAAAAAAAAAAAAAAAAAAGCACTTACACTTTAATGATATTTAACATAAATTCTAAGATTTCTTTAGGAATTAGTGTCTTATAATGTGTAGTTTTCTAAAGCTAATTTTTTTGCAGATTTATAAGACAACTTCACTATAAATAAAAGCACTAGAAGAAGCCTTCTGTTGTTTATCCTTGATATTTCTGCCTTTTTTTACATTTATTGAAATCTAGTAGTTTTTTTGTTTTTTAGACACCTGCTTTCTTGCTAAGTTTATTGTCATTTAAGATGTTATCATTTTATTCTGAATAATCTCTAACTGAAGAAATGTGTGGTACGGTTGTTTTATTATATACTGTGTTGTTGGAGATGAGGGTCTCCATCTTTTAGGACTGCAGCTTTATTTAAGCAGGTCTTGGTGCCTGAATACTTTTGATGGTATTATTCTTCACTTATAGGATGTTTGCTGCTGCAGATCTCACAAATATCTACCCATTATGTTATCACATCAATTTTATTAGGAGCTGTGTTATTAACTTCGGGCAGCAGAAATGTTATACTGTCTTCATAGACTGTCTTAGGTTGGAAGAGGCCTTGAAGATCACCTAGTTCCAACATCCCCTTCATGGGCAGAGTTTATTACCTACTAGATTAGGCTGCTCAGGGCCCCATCCAGACTGGCCTTGAGCACCTCCAGGGATGGGGCATCTACAGTTTCTCTGAGCAGTCTGTGCCACTGTCTCACCACCCATGGAATGAAGACTTTCCCCATAACATCTAATCTAAATCTCTCTTTCTTCAGTTTAAAATGGTTTCCTCTCGTGCTGTCATTATCAGACTGCACAAAAAGTCAATCTCTCTCCTGATTATGAGCTACCTTCAAGTACTGAAAGGCCAAAATGAGGTCCCCTTAGACATTTCTTTTTTCAAGATGAGTAAGCCCAGCTCCTTCAGCCTTTCTTTGTAAAAGAGATACTCCATCGTTCTGATAATCTTTGTGGCCCTCCTTTGGTCCTACTTGAACAGATTCACATCTTTCTTGTCTTGGGGGTTCCAAGCCTGGATGCAGTACTCCAGGTGAGGCCTCACAAGGGCAGAGTAGGGGAGGACAATCACATCCCTCTTCTGCTGGTCACTCCTCTTCTGACACAGCCCCTTTTTGGGCTGCAGGTGCACTCTGCTGGCTTGTGTAGAGATGTTTGTCCACTAGGTCCCCCAAGTCCTTCTCCATAAGGCTGCTCTTAATGTGTCCTTCTTCTAGTCTGTACGTATATCTGGGATTGTCCTGACCCAAGTGCAACACCTTATACTTGGCCTGATTTAATCTTATTAGGTTCACACAGGCCGTCTTCAAACCTGCCCAGATTCCAGTGGGTGGCATCTATTCCTTCTATTGTGTCAACTGCACGACTCAGCTTGGTGTTGTCTGCAAACTTTCTAAGGATATGATTGATCCCAATGTCTTTGACATTAAGTTGTTGAAGATCATTGATCCTAAGACAGGCTCCTGGGGGTTGCCACTGGGGGATGTCATTGGCCTTCATGGGGACATACAGCCATTTACCACAACCCTTTGGCTATGACAATCCAACCAATTCTTTATCCACCAAATAACCTTCCAAATCCATCTTTTTCCAGTTTAAAGACAAAGATGTGTGGGGCATCCCCACATCCTTAGAGGCCTTACTGGAGTGGTGGTAGATGACATCAGTTGCCTTTCCTTTATCCACCAGGTGTGATCTGCTCTTGATGAAATTGTTGTTTCACATATGTCTTAACACAGTTTCCAGAAGGATCTGCTCCATGTTTTTTCCACGCACAGAGATGAAGCTTAATGGCCTTTAGTTCCCCAGATCTGTCTTTCTTTCTTTCTTTCTTGAAAATAGTAATTATGTTTCCCTTTTTCCAGTCACTGGGGACTTCTCCTGACAGACGTGATTTTTCATATATGAGGGAGAGTGTTTTGGCAGCTATATCAGCCAGTTCCTTAAAGGCCCAGGGATGCATGTCGTCAGGTCTCATAGACTTTTACATGTCAGTCTTGTGAGATGGTCTCAGACTTGCTCTTCTGTTACAGTAGGAGGGATTTTTTCTTCCGCAGCTGCTGCCCAGATGTTCAGAGATATGAGAAGCCTGTCTGCTAGTGAAGACTGAGACAAAGAAGACGTGGCATACCTCAGCTTTCTCTGTGTCTGATCCATATAGAATGAATATAGTTGTCTGATTCAGGGTAGGCCCTGAACTGTTCTTGTGCGTTTACTCTCTGGTGTGACAGCCTTTGCATTTTCAAGGATTTCCTTTCATCTCACCAGAAACAAACAAACAAATAAATAAATAATAAAGAATAAAATTAAAAAAGAAAATCTATGATGGATAACCTCAGCCTCATGAAAAGACAGAATGTTCTCAGAAAGTATTTTTCGCCCTTGCAGGACATTTTGCTTAATAATGTGTTTAGTCCAATATTAGAAAACAAAGTATAGCAGTCCTGAGCAATGTAACTGTCTTTTGAGTATTCTTAAATAATGCTTTTAAGTATAAATCTCCATTAGCTCATCTGCTGTCCCTCTAAAGAGGGTTGTTCTCAAAAGCAAAATTAGAAGTAGTTTCAAAATTATTTCACTAGAACTCATGTACAAATGGTGGAAAGCAAAGTGACAAACTGTATTCTCACCAGAAAAGATGTCTGGACTGGCCCCCTGCATTTGTGAGTAGTTTGTTGGATCCTGACTTTGTCCATATTTACAAAAGTCCTGCCCATGGCTTTCTATTAGAATAGTCTGCTGAAAGAGTCTGCAGTGTTTCTTTCAAGATGGAAAATGATTTTAAACAGGAAGGACTAAGGTAGAAATAAAGCTGTGGTAGTAAATATGAGTCAACAAAGGAATGCTGTGAGGACTGGCAGGTCCAAAGCCTACATGACCTACATGAGGTATTTCACTATTTCTATTGACAGATGCTTGACTGAACTTGCATCTGGCAAGCTCTGTGAGACACCAAAACAGCTCTTTTTTTATTTCAGCCAGAAGAGTGAATATAAAACCCTTTCTTTGACTTGCCAAACACACACAGATGGATTTGGGATGCTGATTTCTATTTCAGACTCTGGTAGCATGTTGTACTTTTCCTTGGAGTGTCATAGTTAACTCTTTATGAGTACATCTTCCGGTATAAATTTCCAGTTGACTCCAGCAGGCTTGCTAGACTTCCATATGAATTACCAGGAGGTTGCCACTTCTTCAGCAGCTGCAGATTTATGGGAGGATGCGCCTCAGCATATTTCATGTCTCTGGCCAGATCAGCTGCACAAAAGCATATCCTCCCTTATGATATTTGGGGCTTAGAGGACACTGGACATATTTATGCAGCTGGCAACAGAAAAATAGGCCTTGACTGGTAGCTGTGGGGGTGGTGCAATGCACTGATAAATGCATTAGCTGGGGGACATGCATGCTAGTGCAGCTAAACTGTTTCCAGAGTGCCACTGCTGTGTATGTGGCCAGATCAGGTTGGACACAGGGTCTGCTTGCACCTGCCTGGGTAAATATTTCTGCTGCGTTCCAGCCCTTGTGTAGAACTGCCAGTTCTGGTTGCCTAAAAATAAATTATCAAATTACAGTAAAATGAAGTAGTGATGCTGTTATAAAATAAAGGAGTGGAAAAATAGTGCTGCTGGAAAAGGAAGAAAACTTTTGTGCTAAAGTATTTTCATCAAGATGCCAGAGCATACAAATCTGAGAATTGGCAAGAATCTCCTTCATGCAGCAGTTCCCAGTTGGATGCATAGTGGAAAGTAGCTTTGGATCTGGATGAGTGAGGAGGCTGGAAATCCTATTGTATGTACTCAGAATTTTGAACAGGAGATGTTCTTAATGCTGAACTGAGAAATGTGGTAGTTAGTATGTGGCAAATGGTAATGTTTGTAGCAAATATGCATAATCTATTAAGTAGTAGGCTATGAAGCAGTGAATCTGGAGAGGACAATCTTGGTACTTGTTACACTGTGTTCCTAGAATTTCACTTGGTGATTGGGTTTTTTGAAATAAAATAAAAGATATTTCCACGCCCACGGAAAAGCAGATATTTTCCTTTAAGCAAAGAACATCTGTTGTAGTTAAACTTATATATGAAGCACTGGCTTCTGAGAAATCAGAGCTACTGTTTTTGCAGACAGTAAAGGATGAAAGGAGGAAGAGAGTCCGTATGAATAAAAGCTGGTTTTCTATGTAGAAAATGAACGCTTCCTTTATATCAACAGAGATATTGCCATAACCTCCACAGATGTTTTAAAAACAAAACAAAACAAACAAACAAAAACCAGATTCATCACCAAGAAAAATGCTAGAGCAGTTTTCTTTCCTCATTTTAAATAGACGTTGTTGTTTGTTCTGGAAATGTAAGTATATCAAAAGCCCTACTCTCTACACACTAGACAATGTGAACAGTTAAATATTTGTGTAAGTAACATTAGGTATCATTGCCCTTTGTCTCCCAAAAAGGCTAGTTCAGATAATAGTGTAAGAGCCACCTTCTTTAGCTCAAAAGTTGACTCATGCTTTTATCTACTGATTCAGCTGAACAAGTTCTGTTTACATCACGCAAGCAGCCCCATGTAATCACACAAATGACTCACATGACTCAGAGAACAATTATCTTTTTGGTTAGTATAGTAATGCTTTTTTCCCTCTGTAAAGAAGCTCAAGTCATGGAAAGCAGCTTATTTTATCTTTTCAAAATGTTTGATGCTGTAATAATGGAAGCAATATTGTGGGCCTGATGTGAGACAGTAGGAGCCTCCTAATGTGAGCTAAAAGGAGTATTAACTGCTGTCACTTCAGCCAACATTGTTATAAGGTAAAAATTTAGGAACTCAAAAGTGAATTTAATGAAAAACAAAACAAAACAAAACAATTCAAGTTAGTCAGTCTTGGCACCTTTATTTTTAATTTTTCTAACCATTTCAGTTAGATAAATAGGCACAGATATACATTCTAAAAATGATTGAACAGGTAATACCTATCACCGTGCAAACTTTCATACTTGCAACACTGGCTAAAGCTATGGGTTTGTTGTCGTTCTTTTTTATACTAGTCTGACTTAACTCAGTGCCAATACCACTGTTGGCACTGATATGAAAATAAATAAATCAAAAGTAAATGTCCAAATTGTTCAGTGCTGCTATAACTCAATACCTGTTCAATCACTGTGCTAAATAGTTGTTTGGTTTTTTTTTCTGAAAATAATTTCCAGTTCAGCTATGCAGTTTTTACCTTGTCAAAGATTAGTTAAAACTTCCAAAACAGCATCATTTACAGTGCTAATAAGGCAAAGTTAGCAATTAAATTTTGGCATTACATTCATCAGTAACTATGTTTCTTCTGTCCTCCCCAATGGAAGGAAATCTGTATGACATTCTAAAATAATTCCAAAAAATATTTTGTTGGGAAAACTTTTTAATATGTTTGTCTCCAAAACCCTGCTTCATCCAAGTCCTATTATGAAAGGCCAGGAAGACTGTGGCTCAGTTTCATTTTGTTTCATATGTTATTTTTGTTTCATATATGTTATTGGGGTGAATTAAAAAGAGCGTGGCCAGCGGGTCGAGGGAGGTGATCCTCCCCCTCTATTCTGCCCTGGTGAGGCCTCATCTGGAATACTGTGTCCAGTTCTGGGCTCCCCAGTACAAAAAAGACAGGGATCTCTTGGAAAGAGTCCAGCGGAGGGCCACAAAGATGGATGGTGAAGGGCCTGGAGCATCTCCCCTACGAGGAGAGACTTAGGGAACTGGGTCTGTTTAGCCTTGAGAAAAGAAGGCTGAGAGGGGACATGATCCAGGTTTATAAATTCCTGAAGTGTGGGAGCCATAGTGGTGAGGCTGGTCTGTTTTCAGTAGTGCGTGGGGACAGGACTAGGGGAAATGGGCTGAAACTTCAGCATAGGAAATTCCGCACGAATGTGCGCAGGAACTTCTTTACAGTGAGGGTGACGGAGCACTGGAACAGGCTGCCCAGGGAGGTGGTGGAGTCTCCTTCTCTGGAGATATTCAAGACCCGCCTGGACACCTACCTGTGCAACGTGTTATAGGGAGCCTGCTTTGGCAGAGGGGTTGGACTCGATGATCTCTAGAGGTCCCTTCCAACCCCTACAATTCTGTGATTCTGTGATTTGCTCTTACTGGAAGCTAACTGAATATTATATGTGTGTATGTGTGACATACATACATAGAGAAATAAAGGTCAACCTTTAATCTGGAAAAGATGACTAAATTAGCAAATATTTTGCCGTCACTGATTTAGCTATTCCAACTTTGTTATTGGTCAAATTGGAAATCTCTTTCAAAACTGGCCTTTTCCTATGAGATGTGATGTATTTACTTTGGCTGCAGGAGCTTAGAGAGGGGGACAGTGCCAAGGTAGCCAACAGCTTCAAATATATTAAAGTGGGTGGGGAAAACCAGTGCTGCTGATTTATTTGAACTCAAAGTATGTTTGTGTGTATATATGTATATATATGTAATTGTTGTCTATAATACTCTAGAAAGAGCATATTTTCCTAGATGAGAACGTAAGACACCATTGGAAGATGGCTGTCAAATATTTGTAGGCTAACAAGAAATACATTATCTTCTGTTATAAGCAGAACTATTTGAACGTGCCTTCCTCTCTATGCCTATTTTGTATACTTAGCAGTTGGTGAATGAAAAACAGGAAAATTCATCTTAGCAATCTCAATGGAGAGATTATTTAAATTAATCATAGTGGTTTGAGTTTAGCCTGGGAGGATACTGCTGTTTCTGAAGTTGGGTGCAGTTGTTCATTATGTGGTCTTTTTGCTTTTTTTTGGCTTGCTGGAGGATTGAAGTCCACAAACTATGGCAGGTGAACTAATCTGAAAACAGCTTTCAATTTATAATACTTAATACAGCATCCAAAGCACACTTCTATTTTTACACCACAATTTCTGTGCTTTAACTTTTGGACATGCAGTGTAACAAATTACTTTGCAATAAAATAGTAATGAGTGAATGTGTGCTTAGCAGCCTGTGGCAAATATGAAATTATATGAGTAACTAAATATAGCATTTATGAAATGTAATTTATAGCATTATATTTCACAGCTGAGCCCATTAAATGAGCTGCTTCCACCACAAGGTCTTATTTTCCCTTTATCTTTCTGCTTCTCCCCACCCTATACTCTTCTCCTTCCCCATGCCGTGTGTGGTTACTGTCAGGTTCTTCTTAGCTTAAACTGAGATGATTAGTACTAACTCATTTAAAGCTATCTTCATTCACTAGTTTTGCTTTCTCTCATTTTAAACAATTAAAGAGAGTCATGTAGTTTGATTAGCATTAGATGGAAGAAGCGAGGAGAGGAACAGGTCTATGAGTCACATATGCCATGTTTTATAACCAATATTTTTTATTGAAGTATAAGGCTCTGGCTGTGAACACAAAAGATAATTGCTATGGTTTAGCTGATAGGTGTGTGTTGTTTCATTTTTTTTTAAACCACCATCTTGCATGTGAAACAGAGCCATTTTGTGCCTCTACAGGGTAAGAAGTAAATTGAGGTTCTGCAAATAAGCAATGGTGCTATTTATCTGCTTGTGACAGTACAGTCCAGGTATCTGAAATATTTCAGATCGCTTAATGGTTTGAAGCATGTCAAATTAAGATGTGTTGTTGCGCAGTAAAAAGAAGAGTCTAGGTTCAGAGCTGTGGTGGCCAGTAAGTTCAAACTGGTTCATACTGGAAAACATAGCACTGGAGAGAAAGGTTATGTTGGGAGAAGGGGTCAAGTGCTTGGCTGATGCAGCTCTTCTTTTCCTTCTGTACATGCATGAGTACATACAGCCACCATAGCAGCATCTGAACAAATCAAGTACTCACCTCTATACTGCAGACATAGTACTCCAGGGTGTAGCCACCCTCCTTCCTAAAGCTAGCTGCAGGCAGCAGCAGCCAGAACATGCTGGTGGATGATACTGGATGTATCTCTGGCTGCGTTCCTCTTGTGTGTGGCTCATGCCACAGCAAGGGAGGACAAGGAGCTGTGGCGTTAGTCTGCACTGTGGACTGCAGAAGTTGCAAACTTTGCAAATATTGAAGGAGGTCTGTTTCCTACTTAAGTCACTTTTCTGAACTTATAGTGAGAACTAATCAATCAAAAATAGACTATGGATGGAACCACACTTATTTTTTCCATGTAAAATGTAAGTTGACAGTGTGTGTGGTACTTTTGCTCAGAGGCATCATCTGTGAAATTGCTTCCTCTCTGCAGTGTGAGGGGATCACTGTGTCATAGCTCATGTGAACCACTCATACAATCCAGGCTGCAGGGTAGCAGCAGGTACTGAAAGTATAACTATGAAGTTACTACTGCAGTATTTTCAAGTTCAGTTATTTCTGCTTTCACTAAACAGTTTCCAGGTTCTGACTGACTCTTCAGTAACATAATTTCTCATAGCTCTACAGTTGAGACACTCAAAAAGTACTGTGAAAGAAAGATTGTTTATAATGATTTGTTGTCTGAGATAGTACTTGTAAAAAGGTTTGTAAGTAACCTTTCTCTGATTTGTGTTGTGAATGAACATAAAGGTAGACTTTTCAAATGAAAATGCAATTTTGGAGAAGAATAATTCAACTGTTGCAAGTGATGGGGAGAATAAGAAAATGAGCATTAAAAATTTGAAGAAAAATTGCTGATAAGTCAGTGGGGAAAGCAGTGAATTTGAATGACTTACTCTAGTCAGCTTAGTAAGCAACTAGTCTTTTTCTTAACCCCCAAATAATGAGAGTTTAATCCTTAACCTTCTTTAAATTTGGCAGAAGAGGACAAACATATCAAATCTTCAATAATGTTGGGGCAGAATTATGAAATACATTTATGCTTTGAACTTGACTCAGAAAATGAAAAGTCTTTTAGCTCTCATACTACTAGCATAGATAGTTTAATGCTATTTCTTAGAAAGCAGTAAAATTGAAAATTAAGTTCTTGGAACCACTTGTGTGATTGGTAATAAATAATGTACTATCTCATGAGAATTGGGCATGAGTTGTTGCTATATGATTCATAACTGAAAGATCAGGTTGAGTCCACTGGAAAGTGGTCATAATGGAGAAAAGGCTGGTGATCTATAATCTTTGATATGTTTGCAGAAAATCACTGAGCTTGAAAAGAAGCTGAAAAGCAATTTTGCTACTGGAGGAACCAAGAATATATTTCTTTGCTGTCAGAGTTACTCTAACTTGAGCTCAGTGAAAGTTTGTGCGGTGATGGATGGCTCTGTACTTTTTAGGTAAGACAGACAACCAAGGGGAGGTGTTGGAGTTGCTCTTTCTGTGAGAGAACAACTGGGATGTATCAAGCTCTGTCTAGGGATGAATGATAAACAAATAGAGAGCTTATGGGTGAGAATTAAGGGGCAATCTAATATGGGTAACGCTACTGTAGGTATTTACTACATGGCCACAAGTTGTATCAGAAGAGGTTTAGACTGGACATACAAAGGAACTTTTTTTCTGAGAGTGTGGTCAGGCACTGGAATTGCCTGCCCAGGGAGGAGGTGGAGTTGCCATCACTGGCAGTGTTCAAGAAGTGTTTGGATAAGGAGCTAAGAGATATGGTTTAGTGGTTTTCTGTAGGTATGGTAAAGGGAGAATGGTTGGACAAGATGATCTTATAGGTCCTTTCCATCCTTGTGATTCTATGATCAGGAGGAGAAAGTTGAAGCCTTCTGCAGACATCTGGAAGTAGCCTCATGATCACAGGCACTGGTTTTCGTAGGGGATTTCAGTCACCCTGATATTTGCTGGAAAAGCAGCACTGCCAGGCACACATAGTCAAGAAGGTACTTGCAGTGCGTGGAAGATAATTTTCTGACATGGACCCAACAAGAGGTGATCCTGTGATTCTGTGATTTAGCCTGTCTGTGGTGCGTGATTTACTTACCACATCAGGCAGTCCAGTGCAGAGTCTGCTCATGAGCTATGACATTAATTGCAGTAAAGCAGCAATGTTAGTTTGATATTGCTAATTCCTTTATGCTGTAGGTGATCTGCAAACTGATTGACACTTTTGAAGAGTCATTGATAGAGTAACTGTAGGTTATGCCTGTATTAGTAAATTGACCTGTGCCAATGCTGAGCTACTACCAACCACTGAATCTTAGGTCTTTAATTTTAGGAAGGCTGCATCAAAGAGGAATTTCTGGCACATCCATTTTTATTGGGAGATTCCTTCCTGTCCAATTCCTATGATACTAGGAAAATGGAGGGAGACTTTTAGGGATAGTTACCTATGCAACACAGTTATCTTGTAGAACTAATTGCCCCAGGAAACTGCTGAGGCAAAGAAGCTACCAAAAGGAAAAACAAAAAATGAAAAACAGGAAACAAACAAATAACAAACAAAAAAACACGAAGGTGCATGGTGGATGCAAACACTTGGGTGAAATACACTAGAGATATAACATGATATTAAAAAATAATAATAATGTAAAGTAATATAATAAAGCAATAGTACTTCACTCTATGCGTTGATTAGGTGTAAAATACTCTTGATGATCTTGAATGGTCTAGTCTTTTAAATCATCACCATACATAACTTCAAGTATGAAGGCAGCATGTGGGCAAAGATGAACCCATATTTGCATTTTACAGTGAGAGCTGGAAGACAAGATAAGGTAATAGAAAAAGTGTTGGTGCCTTCCTAAGCCAACTCTGGGCTCTCCTATAGAAAGGTATTACATGAAAACGCTCCAGTAAAAATTATTATTTTAAAATTTTTCTTTGAGATTGACTTGGAAAATGTTACAGATTTGTATGTGATAAACAGAGTTCACAGAACTGCAGTAGCAGTTAGTGTGATGAGGGTCATCTGGAATCTGCAGTGCCAGTTTGTTTTTGTCCATTCATAAGACAGCCTTCACATATTAAATATTTTTTAGTTTAATGGAGCCAATATTACAGTTAGTGAAATTCAAAGCAGGACATTTCAGGTGCAATTTATTCATTAAATAGTACTCATTTTTCATAGACTATAGACTTTCATATATGAAGCACAAAAAATGTCTCCTTTTTTGGGCTAAAAATCAATTTTGAGGAAATCCTAGGATATAAACATGAAAAGGAAAGGAAAGGAAAGGAAAGGAAAGGAAAGGAAAGGAAAGGAAAGGAAAGGAAAGGAAAGGAAAGGAAAGGAAAGGAAAGGAAAGGAAAGGAAAGGAAAGGAAAGGAAAGGAAAGGAAAGGAAAGGAAAGGAAAGGAAAGGAAAGGAAAGGAAAGGAAAGGAAACTGGTATGCTAGCTCTTAATTCAAACTGTTTTTCAAGTAAAAGATAAAAAAGTACAGTTTTCAATGCAGCAGCCTCAATTTTAATGCTGTATCCATAAGACAGTCATTTTTGTAATCCTGTTCTTAGACTTTTCCATGTAGCTGCATTTCTGAAGCATTTAAGTCATTAAAGGAACCATTAAAACAGACAAAAGAAAATTGCTTTTGATCTAATTTTTCAACATTTGTGCATTACAAATTTTTATTAAGATCAAACGGTTTTGTGAACTGCTATTGTGTTACTTGGTTGCTTTGAAATATTTTAAACAAGATCTTTAAACACACAGAAAATATTCATTGTTACCAACCTTTTAAGTGATCAAGCTAATAAAAATTTAATGTATGATTAATTTGGGAGACAAGTAATACCTCATTGAATGGGCTTAACAGGTAGGACAAAACTTCCTATTTAAATATTAACATTTAAATTTTGGAAGGTAGCTAATTACCACAGAAGTGGTTTTCTGATTGTATACATAATGCGAAGGAATATTAAAAGCATTTGAAGGCATAGCTAAATCATTCTGCAATACCAGTGCTGAATTTAACATGAGTGGAATACCTAGTGCTATTTTAACATTTTGTATCATTTCCTGAGACTTGAATGGAATGTCTTTTTCCAACTTGCAGTAATGTTTATTACTCAGTCTTTTCAATGTATGCTCGTATAATCATAAAATCTGATCAAGAAGCGTATTTTATAAACCATCTTGTTTTATGTGCTTAGATATTTTTCTTTTTAGAAAATACTATGTTGGATTACCTCCTTTAAAAACAACATTGCTGAGAGAGGGTTGTAATTGCTATATATTATAATCATGGATCTCATACCTTCAAAGTGTCTGTAGGAATGCATGTTTTCCTACCTTCCAGTTGAATGAAGGCTGTCCCCTTTGGTAGAGGGAGTGTCTGCTTGCCAGCTGTCACTGAAAGTCACTGCCTTCTTAACTCAGAGGTGCTCCTCTTGCAGCAGGCATGATTCACAGGAGTGCTCAGCAGGCATTTCAGAACAGTTAAAATGATGCAGCCTTCTTGTTTCAAAAAGCTTTTTTGGTGTCTTTTGGTCTTTTTAACTTTCTGAAAAGCTGAGTTGAATCATATGCTGGCTACTGGATGATGTATCTGCCTTCTGATTCAGTTCCAGGAGGGAGTAATTTTTTGTTTTCCAGAAGAAAATGGCTCTATATGAGAGGTGGAAGGGGACTGCGGATTCTTTCTTGCTTAACCCCTGGTTTCTTGCTCATTTGTATTAAAGAGGGGCGTGAAATTTGGCATGTCTTTTTAATGTCATAGGCTTATTTTTAAAAAATATATAAATCATAAATGTTCTGTAATTATTATTTATTATTTTTAAAAAGGCTCTTAGGACAAAAAGTTAGGGCATTTTCCCTTGTATGCTACTCTATTCTTATTGCTGTAGCAAAACTCAGATTTCAGAACAGAGCTATAAGCTTACAAATACTTTCATGCCTGTTACCAATTTTTCTACTTTGTGAATATCCTGCACACTTACCAGCAAGATAGAAAATCTATGACTGTTTTTCCCAAGTAAGTAAGGAATTACACATAAGTCCAAAAGATTAGTGTTTTATCTGGAATCCAAAGGAATGTTCTCAATCTTTTCTTCTTTCCTCCTTTCTGTTACCACTCCTGAGTCTATTCAAGTGCCTTGTTTAGATTGAGTATTTCATCTTTTAAATGCTTCTTTTATGCCTATGCATAGTAGAATCCCAATTTTATCTTGTTTTCTTGTTTTTATATTATTGATAAAACATACCTCTTATATGATGCTTACATCCAGCACAAACTTCTCATTCATAAATGGAGGGAAACTTTGGTTTGGGACTATTTTCAATCTCTACCACAGCCCTAGAAGAAAGAAACAAAGATTCAAAAAATAAGTCTAAATCTTGAAGGTGAGGGTGGATGGTGTAAATTACCACCATATCCCTTGGTTGAAGCAGTTTAGTCTTTTAAAGTCGCTGTTTTGTTCTGACATTTCTGTGATGTGCTGCTTTTATCTGCAGTCTCTTGAGTGTCTTTTACACACCATTATATTTATAGAAGAGCTACCGTACTCTCTAACGTCTTTCTCAGTGACCTAGACAGTGGGATTGAGTGAACTCTCAGCAAATTTGCTGATGACATCAAGCTTAGTGGTGCGTTTGATACAGTAGAAGGAAGGGATGCCATCCAAAAGAACCAGAACAATTGTGATAAGCTCAACAAGGCTATGTGCAAGGTCCCACACCTGGGTCATGGAATCCCAGATATGAAATGAATTCATTTATTTTATTTGGATGCACGCTTTTTTTGACTTTTGACATGTTTTTTTGGGTAGTTAATTTGGCTGGCACCACGATGGAATAAGTCATATTTGTGCAGTTGATCCTTCCTTTTTTGCCTCCCTTTCAGATTTCCATGGTATTACATTCCCATGTCTGTTTCTTTGCCAATTCCCCCCTCCCTGTGCTCTCCAAGACTGATAATTTCCGAGTTTTTTGTCTCAAGATTACTAAGGCAACTGAGAAATGAGCCTCTCAGCTATGGATGTGGCATGATGCTGCTTTTCTGCTTGGGGGAAGGAGTTGCAGGCAAGGTTCTGCTCAGACTAAGGAGATTTAGAACAGGGTGTGTTGAGTTTCTGCAGAGGAATAATGAATTAATCCAGCTGGCGCAGAATTGCTGTGTGGGAATCGAAGAGTCACAGGAAAGATGAAATCTTGAGAGAATGTAACTGCCTAAATCCATAATGCAAATTTCAGAAGCATGTATTTTAGATTGCTACTGAAACATAAAACAGTTGAACTGATTTTTATGTTGTTTTTAAAAAAGTTCACTGTCTTCTAGTTCTAGAACAGTACTATTCCTTGTGAACATTAAATCTACATATTTGCTTAAACTATCATTTTGAGTTTCCAAATCATTTTATGTTGCTCTGATTGTAATTCATTTAAATAATACAAATTAAAGAAACCTTCTCCCTTGCAGGGACATCTAGTGACATTCATATAATTTTTGGTCTTGCAGTGTTGTTTTGTTTGTTTGTTTGTTTGTTTTTTGCAAAGATGTTTACATGAAGTCATAGAACGACTTGGGTTGGAATGAACCCTTAAAGACTATGAGATGAGGGGTACCTTCCAATAGACACCAAGTTGCCCAAAGCCTGGTCTTGATCACTCCTGAGGATAGGGCCTCCACAGGATCTCAAAGCAGCCTGTTCTAGTTCTTCACCAACCTCATCATAAATAAGTTCCTTCTTTGTATCCAGTCTAAATCTAACTTTTTTTCAGTTTAAACTCATCATTATAAGACCTGCTAAAGTATCTTTTTCTGTCTGTTTTTGTAAGCAAGATCTTACAGGGCCTTATCTTCTTTGGGCTGAACAACTCCAACTCTTTGAACATTTCTTCATAGAGGGATTCCACTCCTCTAATAATTTTCATGGTCCTCCTCTGGGCCTACTCAAACAGGCCCATACCACTTTTATAGGTCATTCCCAACCTGCATATAATATCCCAGGTGAGATCTCTCTAAATGAGAGCAGAGGTTGAGAATCATTTGCTGGCTAGTTGATCGTTTGACCTGCTGTCCATGCTATCCTAATGCATGCTCACATCGTTCTGTTGCATAAACTGAGCTTCAGATGTGAAGATACCAAGTTTTTTAGATGGGTTGCATGAGGTGAATTCCATTTTATCTTCAGGATCCTGTACTTTATTCTGTTTAATTCCTACCTATAACTGTTTTAGTCAGTTTTTCCCTTCATATGGTATTCTTTCTCCTTTTTGTTGGCAAAGCCTCATTTTTATTCAACTTCTTGAATTAATTTCTATTTTAGGGGTGAAATCACAAAGTTAAAATAATTAACAGGATGAATACCAAGACTAATCCATGAGGAAAGCTGTTGGAGTAATTTGTTTTCAGCCTAGCATTCAGAGCAGTTCACAGTTATTTCCTCTGCAACAGTAACTTTAGTTAGCATCCTTGGGCTCTTTTTCTAATCTTTTTTTCTCTCCAGTATTCCTAATAATCTCCGTTGTCACACCTTATCAAGTGTTCTGTTGAAGTTCAGATAACATCTAATCTCCCTGTGCAGTTCTTTTGTCTGGAAAATAAGGTATCTATCAAAGGAAAAAATCGGGCTATTCTGACCTTTACTGAAGCCATTTTACATTTTATTCTATTGTTTGTTTACCTCTAAGCTGTTACTTATTCTTTCCTTCAAATTGTATCTTATACTTAATACAAAAGCTGAGGTGTGATAAAAATAAGAGTTTGGAGTCATTTTTTATTCACTGATGTGGGCACAAATCCTGTTACAATTTTAACTTATGTTCTAACAAAATAACATCTTCATAAAAAAATTCTTTCTAATGTATCTGTTATGAAATGTCTGTTTCTCAGAGTTCCAAGGTGAAAGCAGACTTGTAAGTAGATTCAAGTTTGTTAATGCGTTTAAGCTGTGCTCATGCCTTGTCTACAACTATAGGTATGTTCTTGAGACCCTTCTCTTCCTTGAAGGTGTTCATTTACTTTGAGGATTACATGTGAATTTGTACTGTGGTATTTCTACATCTTTCCTACTTTTTCAGGTATAATTATTTGTGTCTATCTGAATATGGAGACTTCATACAAAAGGATTTCTCCTTCCTTGAGGTGCAAGTTCCAATTAGTATGGGAACATTTGAAATAAAGAAATTCAGGTGTCGTCTGCAGACATGTTGGTCTCCCTTGCAATTTTTTTTTCCTGATAGAACTAATATTTTGAAATAAACCTTGAGGAACACGGGGATGTGAAGAATATCACAAGCAAATATTTTCATATTAAATCAAAACATCTTTCTGTCAATGCACCTGGCTACAGTTCAGGGAATTGTTTGTTTGTTTGTTTATTGTATTAAGTGGAGAGTAGGAAGATTATTTACCTAGTCAATTCAAATGTTTAGTCAGTGGTGTTTTGGAAAGTTGCTAATAAAATAAAGGTCAATATTCTCCTTTGCAAGCACCAAAGGAAGCTATCACCATCATAACCAGGAATACTCTGTGCTATATGCTGAGTGCAAAAAGGCTCTGCTTGACAATCGGAGATCACTGTGAGATTCTTTTGAAAAATGTCGATGTTACCAGCTTCTTAAGCCAGATTATTGAGTGAAAGAGAAACATCTGTTATTACCCCTTGAATATTGATCCAGTACCCTGATATTTAGGATTGGCATCAGCTAGTGACCCTGATTTTTTATTTTTATATTTTCCATTCAGCTTAGTTTAAAAGTTTTATGAGAAGCGTTAGTGCAAGTAAATGGAATAAAACCCCATATATCGTTGTTTAGCTTTTTTCTCTCTGTGCCCTGTATTTTGAATACAGTTTGTATTCAAAATAATGGGTCTCATTTTCTCAAATTCTGGATATTTTCAGAAGACAGTTGAGATTTCAGGTGTCTTTTTTACTTACATAGTCAAAAATTAATCTTTAATGAATGAAATAAAAAGAGAATGTAAAAAGAGATTGTATTCAGTTTTATGTCTTTAGTCTTTTGGTATTCATTAATCCAGTTCACTCTTTCCTAACCATTTTTTACTGTCTCCCGTTTAGAGATGTTTGTGTTTAATTTGCACAACTTAGTAAATCTCATCTGACCAGACAGTTTTGTATGGCCCTTTACTGGACATTGACAATTAGACATCTGTTGTCTAGCTCCTTTTTTAAGTAAAGGGAAGAAGCAGGCATTTGTAAAGTGTGACTCACCTGATCTATTTTAGACATCTGTGTATACTGACATGGGAGGAACAGTGAACTAGAAACACCCATCAGTCTTCATCAACTGTAAAAGAAGCCTTGCCATCCTGGACAGGTTTAGAGACTGCCAGCCTCTGAAGTTAGGTGGGGTGACTGGCATTCTTAATGACCATTCTTGCATTAGGCTAAGTTTTTACCAAAACACTCTCCCCTTCTAGCTGAGATGGGAAATTTCCATGTCCCAGAGAGAAACTTAGCATTCTCACTGTTTACCACACAACTGTAGTGTCACCTAGCTGAGATTGCATGTGCTTCTCATGGGAGTGCTTTCATGTAGGACTTGTCAGAGAAGGAGCTCATCAGTATTGTCACTGGCTGCACTTGGACCTTCTGACTCTTCTTCACTATGAAGGCAATTGAAGTCTGCTTTAGAAGAACAGGCAGGTAGACAGGAGCCCCCAGCACTGCTTTTCTCTGTATTCTCCTGTATTTTCAGGATCTTGCCAGCATGCTTCTTGCACCTGCAGATGTTTCTGTAGCAGATTAAGGTAATCAATATGGGAGTCCAAGGAAAGCAAAGCTTTCACTGAGTCTGTGTTATTAGCAAGTAGAAATCACTGAAGCTGTTACAAAACTCTCAGAATTATATACAATTGTAAAGGGAACATTTTGGAAAAATCCTCAGTGTCTTCAAGCACTTTCTCTTAAATATTGAGTATACGTTCAGGTTCTTAAGTTCATCGGTGAACTGAAACTGGCTTAATGCTTCTAATGCCTGATCCAAAGCTCCACATGACATAAAGCACTGGTGCCGAGTAAATTCACTGCGCCGATAGAACTTTTTTCAAAGACTGTGACACTCAAAATTTTGAAGGATCAGATATTTGATCTGCCTCTAGAATAAAACCAGCACAAAGTTATAAAGCACTTGTTATAGTGTGCACTGGGAAATGTGAAAGACTATTCCCATAATTGACGTAGTGCATACAAGTGATGTGCTAAAGCACAAATCTGTTGCAACTGTCTGTCGAGCTTAGGTTTTATCATGTTGCACTTTAGGGAGTCTATCAGCATATTCTAAGGAGTAAGCTAATCATTAAGGAAAGAGATGGGTGCTAGAAGAGAAAAAACACCTGGTGAAGGTATTAAGACGACAAATGTGATTGTATTATGACTGCATTAGTTTTTTAATTTTCTGACTGAGTGAATATTGTTCTAATTCCCAGGGAAAATGGTGTTACAAAGCACACTTGGTCTTTGGTTTTGAAGGATAAAATATAGCAAGCTGTTAATGGAGTTTTATATTTGTGCTCCCAAGATATTTAAATGAAATCTAGAGGGTAGCCACAAACCCTGGTTAAAATCTTCCTTCCTATTAAAGATGACCTGGACAGGGCTTGTTTTCATGCTGCATTTAAATTACCCAGAGAAAAGGACCTCTATGGAAGGCATCACACGTTGTTCTTGTCTCCCTACCTCTGACCAACTTAGTAGAGTTACTGCACCTTAGTCATTAGCAAGGAGAGAAGGAAACCAATACTTCACAGTAATGGAAAAGAAAACCATTCAAGAAAAAATACTTACTGAATCCCACGGAGCAATAATAGAAGGCCTGTTTGGTTGCCAACAACTTATACTGACCTCATGAACCGGGGAAAAAAAAAAAAAAAAAAAGTGTATATGTCTTCCTTGGGTAAGTCCTGTAAATTAATTGTTTCAGGATTTATTGGGATGAGTGAAATCTTAAAAGGTGATTTGCTTTGGATTTGCTTTGTTTTTTTTTAATGTGTATATTTGAATGTATTTGGTGCTCTTCAGTTCCCTAATTACTAGTCTAAGCAGAAGAAGCAGTTAGTTGGTAGCTAAGCACGAGCAGTTAACTTTCTGTGATATTTTCTCTTCAGTTAGCACCTGTGTTACTGTCACCACTTCGACCTGCTTTAGTATTAACAAATGAGGAAAGTCAATTTGGAAAAGCTGAACAATAGAAGTGTTTCCCCTCCTAAAATACTAAATGTTAGTGTATGGGAGATTGGTAATCACAGCCTGAACCTCTGATTAATCAGCTGAGGCAAGTATGGGGTCAGCTGTGGGAGCACAGGTGAGAGTGATGTAGCTGTGCTCCCGGAAGGGGTGGAGCTTGACTCCATCCCCTCTGAGACCTCATTTAAGGGCTGACTCCCACTGGAGCAGTATCTCTTGGAGATCGCTCACCAGGGAGGACTGCCTCAGCTGCTTCAGTCAAGGCACCACCATTGGTGAGTTTTTCCTTTACTTATTCACTTGTATACCTTCTGTACATTTTGTTTCCATCTGTACATTTAAAACCAATACATTTGGCGAGCCAGGCAGGAGCCTGCAAATATCGGAAAAAAAAAAAAATGTCTTTCCTGTGGAATGTGTTTAACTGGTTCAAGGGGGAGAAGATCACCCCCTTAGGGAAAATCCTCCCTGGACAAATACCAGGGTTTGAGGCGTCCCCATATTTTCAATTAGCGACGATTATCGAACAATGGGGGCCCTTACGGGTAACGGGCAATATGTCCCCTTACCATCTAACTGAATACTTTCAGGGGTTGCAAAAAGATATTTTGACAACCAAAGAAAGGCAAATGGCTGCATCCATGGCTGCTTGGCCTTTATTGAATGCTTTAAATCAGGCAGAGGTTAAATCAGATAAGATTGAACATGAAAATCAATTATTAAAAGCCCGCATTGAAAAATTGGAGGGCGAAATTAATCTATTAACGGGGAAAAATTCATCATTTTTTTCAAACACCCCCCAAATTAGATATATTACAATGGATGATAGTAAGGATCCTGAAACATCGGATCAAACTAAGGTCACTAAATCTAACCTAGAAGAGCCACTTAAGACGGACTTATTAGAAGTCCGTCCTATGGTAACCCAAAAAACAAAAAAAGTCCAGGAGCGACCAGCAGGGGTGCCTCCTGATCAATGGACCCCTGCTGACTCCTATTTACACGTAACAGCACGTCCATATACACCCACTGAACTTATGGATCTAGTACAGCGCTTCAGGCAAAGACCAAGGGAAAGTGTCCCAGCCTGGCTGTTACGATTATGGGACTCGGGAGCAGAAAGTGTAATAGTTAGCGGCTCCGAGGTATCTAAACTAGCAACTATAACAGTCCATCCTGCCCTGAGGCAGAGATTGTACTCAGGATCCCAGTTCCCTGAAGAGAATCATTCGATCGTAGATTGGATAATGGCTGCCTGCCGTATGGTATGGTCAAATAAAACAGACATGCCAATACATACAGGAATGTGGTCTTCTATGGAAGACCTACAAAATTATATCCGGGAACTAGGCATGCGAGAGGCTGTCTATGAAGATGTATCTGTTAGTCCGGACATGGTGAAGTTTTCTGCGGGAATGAGGGACCTAATCTTACAACAGGCTCCCTCACATATGTATGGAACATTGGTTTCTATATTGAATCCTCTAGTGGCAGCAGAGGCAGCAGTCCAGCATGCTGCCCAATTGGTAGCGGACCTGGGGGAAACGGAGCGCCTAAGAACCAAGCGCAATATTAGAGTAATTGAAGATCCTGAAGTTTTTCCAATAGCCCGAGCCAGGAGATCGGCTCCACGAACCCCTCGGGCGGGACCCATTAGGGTGTCCCGAAAACAAATGTTTAATGATCTACTCCGAGCAGGTGTTCAATTTGCCAAAATTGATGGGCAGCCCAATCACGTTCTGCTTCAGTTGTGGAAACAGCTGAAGGATGAACAAAAATTTCAAAACCGCCCCAAAAGACCGGGGATAAGGCTTATAGAACGACGACCAACAACAGTTTGGAATCTAGAAGACTTTATCGTGCCAAATAGGAAAAAGAGGCCACCTCAGGTGCCTCGGGTCACAGTACCAGAGGCATCAGAGGTAAAAGACCTGAATCTGGCCCAGTTTATGGCGTGATGAGGGACGTCAGTCACCCTAGGGCCTCTAGACGGGACCGGAGGCCCTATGTGGAATTGACAATATATTGGTCCCGAGAAAATGTGCAGAAGGTTATGGCCCTCGTTGATACGGGGGCGGAAACATCTATAATTTATGGAGACCCAACAAAATTCAGAGGGAACAAAGTAATGATTGGAGGCTTTGGGGGACAGACCGTTCCAGTCACCCAAACTTGGGTAAAATTGGGGGTCGGGCGCCTCCCACCACGGGAGTACAAGGTATCTATTGCTCCAATTCCGGAGTACATATTGGGAATTGATATCTTGTGGGGTCTGGCTCTCCACACAACAGTGGGAGAGTTCCGGTTGCGGCAGAGATGCATTAGTATCCGGGCAATTCAGACAATATTGAGAGGCCATGCAAAACATGAGCCTATTTGTCTGCCCAAGCCACGTCGGATTACTAATGTAAAACAGTACAGACTCCCAGGTGGGCAGGATGAAATAACAAAAACAGTGCAGGAATTAGAAAGAGTGGGTATTATAAGGCCTGCACATAGCCCGTACAACTCCCCAATATGGCCAGTGCGAAAATCGGATGGAACATGGAGGATGACAGTGGATTACAGGGAATTAAACAAGGTCACGCCGCCCGTTCATGCAGCCGTACCCAATATTGCCTCCCTAATGGACACACTAAGTAGAGAAATTAAAACGTATCACTGTGTCCTAGACTTAGCGAATGCATTCTTCAGTATTCCGATTAGTGAAGAATCACAAGACCAGTTTGCATTCACATGGGAAGGCAGGCAGTGGACTTTTCAGGTTCTGCCGCAAGGGTACGTGCATTCACCTACTTTTTGTCATAATTTGGTGGCGCGTGATCTGGCTAAGTGGCAGAAGCCACATAATGTAAATTTATATCATTATATTGATGACCTCCTGTTAACGTCCGATTCATTAGAGGCGGTGAGACAAGCAGCAGATTTATTGATAGCTTATCTGCAAAAGAGAGGGTGGGCTATAAACCCACAGAAGGTGCAAGGTCCGGGGCTATCTGTAAAATTCCTGGGAGTAATTTGGTCCGGAAAAACCAAAGTACTACCCAGTGCAGTAGTGGATAAAGTCCAAGCGTTCCCAGTCCCTACAACATCAAAACAGCTACAAGAGTTCTTAGGTATATTGGGGTATTGGCGCTCCTTTATACCTCACTTAGCTCAGTTGTTGAGGCCATTGTATAAGCTTACCAAGAAGGGTCAATCGTGGAACTGGGGGAAGGTAGAACAAGATGCTTTCCAACAGGCAAAGCTGGCAGTTAAACAAGCCCAGGCATTGGGTATATTTGATCCGACCCTCCCAGCTGAACTAGACGTTCATGTTACCCAGGATGGTTTTGGCTGGGGCCTGTGGCAACGCCAGAGTTCTGTTCGAACCCCCATTGGATTCTGGTCTCAGGTTTGGCACGGAGCAGAAGAAAGATACAGCATGATTGAAAAACAGTTATTGGCTGCCTATTCAGCGTTACAAGCGGTAGAGCCAATAACGCAAACAGCAGAGGTTATAGTTAAAACTACATTACCGATCCAGGGGTGGGTAAGAGATCTAACTCACCTTCCTAAGACAGGGGTGGCCCAAGCACAGACGGTAGCACGATGGGTCGCCTATCTAAGTCAAAGAAGCAGCTTGTCTTCGTCTCCACTCAAGGAGGAATTACAGAAGATCTTAGGCCCAGTGACATATCGCAGTGATACGCCGAAAGAACCAATGGTCGCTCCACCAGAGAAGAGCCCTGTTCAGGAAGGAAGATATCCTATTCCTGAAGATGCCTGGTATACGGATGGGTCCAGCAGAGGCAACCCGAGCAAGTGGCGAGCTATAGCATACCATCCCTCTACTGAGACAATCTGGTTTGATGAGGGGGATGGTCAGAGCAGCCAATGGGCAGAATTACGAGCCGTGTGGATGGTTATAACTAAAGAACCTGGTGATGGCATCCTGAACATCTGTACGGATAGCTGGGCCGTGTACCGGGGGCTTACTCTGTGGATTACGCAGTGGGCTACCCAGGAATGGACTATCCACGCCCGACCGATCTGGGGGAAAGACATGTGGGTAGACATTTGGAATACAGTCAAACACAGGACGGTATGTGTCTACCATGTCTCTGGTCATCAACCCCTGCAGTCACCAGGAAACGATGAAGCGGACACACTGGCCCGAGTTCGATGGATTGGGAATTCACAATCCGAAAATATTGCCCGATGGTTACATCAGAAGCTACGGCATGCTGGACAAAAGATAATGTGGGCAGCTGCTAAAGCATGGGGGCTGCCTGTACAGTTATCTGATATCGTCCAAGCATGTCAGGACTGTGACGCTTGCTCGAAGATGAGACCAAGACCGTTGCCTGAAACAACATCCCACATTGCTAGAGGATATAGTCCTCTTCAGAGATGGCAGGTTGATTACATTGGGCCCCTCCCTCGGTCTGAGGGGGCGAGATATGCCCTGACCTGCGTTGATACTGTAAGTGGACTGCTGCAAGCCTATCCCGTACCAAAGGCAAATCAAGCATATACAATTAAGGCACTCACTAAACTGATGTCTGCATATGGGACACCTCAAGTCATCGAGAGCGACCAAGGGACTCACTTTACTGGAGCGATGATACAGCGCTGGGCAGAAGAGAACAACATTGAATGGCGATTCCATCTGCCATATAATCCAACAGGGGCAGGCCTTATTGAACGCTACAATGGTATTCTTAAGGCTGCCCTGAAGACAGACTCCCAGTCCCTGCAGGGGTGGACAAAAAGATTATACGAAACCCTGCGGGACTTGAACGAAAGACCTCGGGATGGCAGACCCAGTGCTCTGAAAATGTTACACACTATATGGGCCTCCCCTCTTAGGATTCAAATTACAGGTGCTGATAATGAGGTAAAACCGCAGGTTGGTAATGACAATAATCTTCTGCTCCCTGCCCCTGAGAATCTAAAACCAGGAATCCATAAGATAAATTGGCCCTGGAAGGTGCAAGTAGGACCCAAGTGGTGTGGCCTACTTGCACCTTGGGGGAGACTATTGGAGGTGGGAGGTTCAGTTACCCCCTCGGTGATAGGTACATGGCCTACTGACATCGTGGTCAATACTCCGGTCTTTATTGCTAAAGGGACACCCATCATGTCCCTATGGCAGATCAGGACTCCTCCTCTGGTGCCAGATATAGTTATACAGCCACAGATATCTGGCCAGAGGGTATGGTATCGGAGGCCGGGACATAATCCGGTGCGAGCAGAAGTATTGACCCAAGACAAGAATACGGCCTGTATCTTGCCCTGGAGGGCAGACCTTCCTCTCCTGGTACCCTTGAAACATCTGTATTACTCTCCCTAAGATTCTAAGCCTCTAGGACCATCAGAGAACAATTTGTGTGGACTGATGAAACGCAAATGGACCTGCACCTCGAGATGGCTTGTCTCCAGTAACATCTATCAAGCACTGGCCCACGGAAGATCGTGAATACCCATCCAATCATCATTTGAATAACATCAGCATTCGGTGCGACGGGAAATTGTATCAGCGTCGCGTTGGGTCTCTGTGATAAGGGAAAACTCACCTAATCATTGGTTCACGCTGTGAAGGGGTGGAGTGTATGGGAGATTGGTAATCACAGCCTGAACCTCTGATTAATCAGCTGAGGCAAGTATGGGGTCAGCTGTGGGAGCACAGGTGAGAGTGATGTAGCTGTGCTCCCGGAAGGGGTGGAGCTTGACTCCATCCCCTCTGAGACCTCATTTAAGGGCTGACTCCCACTGGAGCAGTATCTCTTGGAGATCGCTCACCAGGGAGGACTGCCTCAGCTGCCTCAGTCAAGGCACCACCATTGGTGAGTTTTTCCTTTACTTATTCACTTGTATACCTTCTGTACATTTTGTTTCCATCTGTACATTTAAAACCAATACAGTTAGTTATATATTTTTTTGTATCAAATAGGTACTTTAAGGTACTTTTGTTTTGTTTTGTTTTGTTTACATATTTCTAAGTTAGTAAAACTGCTTTACAAGTCCAAAGCAGAGATTTACTAAATATAAACTTGCTTGCTAAATATAATCTTGTTTGCTAGTTTAAAGCTGGACTGATTTTTTTTTTTTAAGTCAAATATGTAAAGTTCTTCAAAACTAGGTGTATAGTGTTGGTGAAGCACAACCTCAAAAGAGGGTTAAAAATGAAAGAATATTGGTGGGATATGGCATCTAACTCTCATATGGGATCTTACTGAGATATTTATATTCCTCTGTGCTATGCCAGCTACATTATAACTGTTAGTAAACATTAAGGCAAAGAAACAAGCTTCTTAATAAACAAATAAATCAGAATTAGGCTGAAATACACAGTTTCAAGTATTTTTCCTTTAAAAACAGATAATTATAAGATAAGTATCATTGCTGATTTTCTGACAAAATTTAAAAGAAAAAAAAAAAGATACCTCTTCTTGTACTATTTTGCAGAATTATAAGAATAGTTTAAAGAAAATGGGTCATGAAATAACTACTTCAGCACAGAATTTTCACTGTGGTAGCCTTATCTGTCTTCAGAAGGTGACTTGAGCTATGTTGCTGGTAAATATGGATGCAGTGTATGAGGTCTGTCTCGTCACAGGGGATATGGCATATATCCTCTTTCCTGCATGGAAGCCAATATATAACATTAATGTGTATTTCAGAGAAAAACAAACTGGCTGGAGAACACTGGCCATCTAATTGCATTGGGAACAGAAGAAACAAACCCAGTGAGTGAATCCCACTGCTGAAATCCTTTAAGTCTCCTCTACATTTGCACCATCTATTTGCTGTATGGAGCCCTGAGCAAAACCAAACAGGAAAGATCTTAGACCTGTTGGACTGCCAAGTTTTTAGTGGTCTCTGTGAGGCTGACAGTTGAACTGCAAGGCCTGTGTGGTATGCAAGACTGCTGGAAAGGACTGTTTGGGCAGGGAGCAGTGACGGCACTTCTGGAGTTCAGTCACATGTGTAGGTGCCAGGCAGTCTCTTCTGAAGGGTTCGAAAAGGGCAAGTGAAGTGATCCAACATTTAATAAGTTTACCCAGTAAGGTTAGGTGAAGTACAAACTCCCTCGTTACAGTGGCCTCTCTGCCTCTCACCAGGATAGGGAAAAAGCTTTGTGGCATTTATGAAATTAGAACTTTAATTCTTTCTTTTAAATGTACTCTCAAGCCCTTAGAAGTCCCCTCTTCAATTGACTTTGCAAACCAATCTTATGATGGCATTTTGGTTGTTGCAAACTATAACCACAAAGTTATTTGAGAAAAAGATGCGTGAGAAAAAGCTTTGTTGGCAATTTTTCCTACTCAGAGGTCATTGTGATGTTTGTGGCCTTTTGTTGGGTTGGGGCTGCAGAAAGGAAGCTGGCTGTGAGCCTTCTCAGCCCAAAATGCCCCTGTATCCAATCCATGAGCAAACATAAGAGCACTAGTTGTATAAAGTAATCAATAATACAGAGGAAGAGAGAACCTAAGTGGCTTCCCATATAAACTGTTGAACTCTCAGAACCTCCCGGAATTCCTGGGAAAACTAGAGCTTGGTACTTCAGCTAGAAATATGAGGCTAGAATAAAAGAATGACATATTGATTGTGGGAGCTGAAACATTGCAGACACTGGACAGCAACAGCCATGTACTGTAGGTTTTACACACTACAAAGCAAAACTCGGCGTTTCAAACTAGTCATAAGGGCGGTTCTGCAAGGAGGAAGATATTGGTTCTTGTTCTTTGCTTCTTACCATAAAGACAGTGATCAAGTCTCTAGGATGATTAGTGGCTTTCTCCCACATGGTCATAAAGTAGTTGGACACAGTGTAATATGAGTCACTTTGCTACTATAATACCAGTTAGATCAGCTCCAAAAAAATATGCCATGACTTTTGCTTTCTGCTGTTTTTGCTGCTCCCTCATCTGAATTACTCAAATCTGGAAGTAGTTCTTTGTCCCTTCTTCCTCTCCTCCCAGGCTTAGCCTTGTAGCTACCTCTTCTCTTCTGAACCAGTTGTTCTTAGTTTGAAAGCACACATCAGGAAATGTTTACTTTTGCTTTTTTTGCCCAGCCTTTCCTCTGCATTCTGTATCAAATGACATGCTAACATGTTGGACCAGGTATTGTTCATCTGATAGAGCAGAGCAAAAAGGAATAAGATGCTGTGTGCATCAATCCCTTGGTCCTACTAGAGTGTAAAGTTGCCAGAGTAAATTTTCTTCAAATACTTAAAGTTTGGTTAAAAATGTAAAATTGTATGGAAGTGAGACAGTGTACCTTAAGAGTTTGGATATAATAATGGTCAATAGCAGAATTAGTTTAACAAAACAAACTTGTTTTCACATAAAGTCCATAAGCTACTTAGGGATGGTTTTGACACTTAGTTACTAAATATGTTGCTCTTACAAATATTACTTGTTGAGCATTAAAAGCTAGAGTTGTTGACTATTTTCTAATTCTTCTGTAATTTTATTGGATCAGGCCAACAGCTAGACATAAAAACTCATAATACGAGTATGAGAATTTTATTGAATGTGTGAACGTTGAAGATACCTCAGTCTGCTGCACTTTGTGAAATGTTTTGTTTCTTGAATCACATAACTTTAGTACCTTGCCTTATTAGACACCATTTGATTGCTTGAAACTATGTATTACTTCAAGACTATTCTTAGCTAAAAATTTATTGTGTACTCGACTTGGTACATGCTGATGATGGAGCATCCATAAGAATACTTCTTTTAATTCTTCTAGAAAAACAGTTTTGCCCTTGTCCTGTATGTTAATTTAGATAGATAGATAAAGCTGATTAGTTGGCAAACACTGTGTCTTTAGGAATCTCCACTGGATTTTCTTAGATTATAACATCTGCAAAATAGGTTTGGGGAAGCCCTGTGGGACTATTTTTATTCACTCTAGTAATGTGGAAATAGTAATGTTTGACATATTTAATTAATTGACTGCAGATTAATTGATGGGAAATTAGTATTTAATACTACTTCAAAATAGAAACAACAATATTCAGAATGTACTCTTCCACCTCTTAAAAGCCACTCTCTCTGAGGTCTCTGATCCTTAATCCTTACGTGATTTGATATTAAAAAAAAATCACATTTTTAGATTTACTTAGGTGATTTAGTTAGGTAGAATGATACTACTCTCAAACACCTGATTAAACATTAGCTATAAAGAAAATAAATGGCCATTGATAATGATAATAATATTATAATTATAATTATTACATTGTACTCACTTCTGTTATGAGTACAGTACCTAATGGATGCAGCATTCTGGTATCATACAATTAGCACATTACTCTCAAAGATGGAGGTTGTTTCCAAAAGAGCAAAGTAGTTCCTGATGAGCATCATTTATCTTTCTGTCTAGCCACAGTATCAGTACTTTGATAGGTGTGCTGTGTTCTCCTGTGATCTGCTTCCAGGGGAGCATTTCCCTATGTAAACTATTTGAACACTTCTCATCATATGTCAGAACTCTAAGGGAAATACTAGTAGGAGATGTGAGGCTAAATAAAATATTGTCAAGCTTTAATTTTTAGACGTCTGTATGACAGTCAATTAAGCAGGCAAATAATCTTTTCTATACAGCAACAGTCACATCTGTGACTGTGACAACAGCCAACTCTTGGGCATCTAATCACAGCGAACATTTATTTTCTGTCTTATGTATAAACATTTTTCTCTAAATAAATTTTTATGAAGTTTGAACATATATATATATATATATTAATACAGAATGGAATTTTATTGTTGTTGTTTGAGACAGAGCAATAGTTTAGAACCTATAATAAGTTTCAGGAGGGAAATGAATTAAAATTCAAATAATGCATTGTTTAAAAAACAAAACAAAATTCAACAAAACAAACATGACTGTGAGTAGTCTGAACAGTTAAGAAAGTTAAATTCTCCATGAGGAGAAATTGCGCTGATGGTAATGGAAAGACTGCACCTGACTTCAGAGGTCTTTGGGTCATTCCAAAACAGAGCCCCAACAGCAAAAGGAGTGTAGGCATGATGGTGGTCCCTTCAGGTAGGACCTCAGGATGTAAAGGGTGGCAACATATTTTGGCCAAATTGTGAATAGTGAAATATACAGATTTCAGTTTTGGCTTCTGGTTGCAAGTTGAAGAACTTTGCTTCACTGGAATATACTTGGCTATTCCAGGTAATCTGACTCTAATCTGACACTAATGCTAAATGATGAAATACTGTTCGCGGCCGGGAGATTCCAGGAAAGCATTTTCTTCTCTGTGAAACTTGCTCCCTCTGGTGGTTTAGCGGGGTCAGTGCTTGGAGAAAAGGAGGGCTCATGGGGAAAATTATGAGTACAGGCTTATAATCACATCAACATAATGGTGCTTTTTTCTTTATGAAATTTGAAAAATTATAGTAAAATCCTATGATAAAATTATCACAGAAACACTCAGATGTCATTGCAGTGAATATGAAGAGCAATGCATATACCTTCCCACATGGCACCAAGCCCTTCTAGAAGTCAGTCTCATCTTCCTTTTAAGTAATCCTTCTATCCTTGTTATATTGTATTTCCAAGACTTCTGCTTATGGAATTGAAATATATATATATGAGGACTGCTCTGAACGTAGTGCCTATTTCATTATGCTGACCTTCAATGTCAGAGGCCTGTGTTAGCGATATGGCAAGAGAGGTTGAACCTTTCCTCCAGTATTCCATTACATTCCATTACACTGACGATCATTGACACTTACCGAACATTTATGGAGACGAATCAGTGAAGGCGAGCACAGTGAAGCAATGGATGATGCATTTCAGCAGAGGTGATAGTGGCAGTGGGTCATCTTCACTGGTGCAGATGTTTACAGGTATGGCATACAGGCTTTTCTTCATCACTGGCAAAAAGGAACAGCTAATGTTGTTGACTATGTTGAAAACAGCATTTTGTTGCTGCGAATTTATCAAATAGTGTTGTGTTATTTGTAGCTGTTGTCGTTTCTGTGGAACAAAACAGGAGGCATTACTTTCAGAGTAACATGCTTGTTTCTCATATAGCAGTTTATTTAGATTATTGCATGTGTTAAATGTTCTGTAATTGAGATCTGAAAGATGTCCTTACTGAGAACACTATTGTAAAACCAAGTTGAAATTTCTCTAACTGCATTTTTGGCATATTATATAACGTGATTATACATACATAAAATGTATGAAAAAAAAAAAAATCTTGCTTCAATTTATCAGTGCAAGACATGTTATGGACCAGTTCTTACTTAATATACAAGAAGCTGGTATTTCATATTTTGACATTTTGGAGGGGCAAAACATTTTCTACCCTAAACATGGCAGAAGGCATTGAATAAGTTAATTTTATTTTCTCGTCATGAGCTGTAGTGAAGGAGTTCTACAGAATTTGAGATGTGAGCTTACAGCTAAAATAAAGTTGACTCAGGAACATGTGAGACACATTGTATAGACAAACTTTGTATGTACCAATTAAAATGTTTCTTGCATGCCCAAGACTGTAACTCACTCAAACACCCTGCTTATTGTGCTGTGGGGAAATAGTGTAACCTCTTTGGTTTAGTTCTCTGCACTTCATGATTCCAGAGTGCTTTTCCCAGTCTTGGAGTCCTGCAGTCATCTCTGTATCCATCTTGTTTTGTTTTGCAAAGGGCATTTAAAGAAGCTGGCAAGAAGGAGTTTAAACTTCCCAGATGGGTGCTGTGAAAGGTGTTTTTGGATTGGCATTTTATATGAGGCATGTTTCTGGACTTGCAAATGGTGTTGGAAGTTACTGCCTGTCAGATGAGATGAAGTGACTGATTCTGTATGTGCATGTCCCCACTGTGAAATAAAACATTAGCCTAAACAAGGAAGGAAAGAAAGCAGATGTGCAGGTATAAGTTTGCAGCTGCCAGATGGCAACTGCTGAGATTGGCTCATTTGATTACTTGCAACAACCTGCAAAACTCCCTTAGAAAGTAAAATGAAGGCAGAAGTAGGAACAAAACCAGCTTGTGTCTTTTGAACAAGTGAAATTTCAGTAAGGGGTGCTCAGGCTCTCTTATAATATCCAGCAGGATAAAATACTTCAGAACTCTTAATCCCACTGAAGTCAGTACAGATTTTGCAGTGGCAATATAAACAAATGCTTAAAAAGCATGCTTCTATCAATCAGTGAAATATCTTCTAGTAGAGCATTGTCAACTATGTTCAAGTATCAATGTATGTACAGCTATCAAAGTATATGTAGCTTGAAAGTATTAGAGGTTACTCAGCCTACTAGATGATGGGGTTTTATATAGCAGTTCTCTTTGGGCAAAAACATTTGTGCAAGAAAGCAACTATACATCCAGGGTAAATAAAGAAGGACTTTTATTAACTCAGTGATTGCAGAGAAATAATCAAGAAAGAGGACAAAGTTAAATAAAAATCCAAACAAAATGTAAGTTGCATCTGTATGGAAACTGTTGAGTTGTGGTCTGAACCACTGATTGATCACCTGGGGAAAGGACTGGGTTGGCTCTGGGAGCACAGGTGAAGGGCAGTTTACCTGTGCAACCAGTATGGGTGGAGCCTGACTGCACCTCTCCTAGACCCCATTTAAGGGCTGACAGTGGGAAAAGAATCTCTTTTACTGGAGATCCATCTCTGGTGAAGTTTTCCCCTGTGAACCTAGCATCTCCTGATATGGGTGAGCAAACTTTTTCCCTTCCTTCATAGTACCTTTCTATTGTGCTTGTCCATCCGTCATTACACCTTTTTTGTAACGCATTTCACTTGTTTAAAATCTTATTTCTTGCATGCAGCAAGTGTTGGAAATGAGCAATAAGAGCATTAAGTTAGATTATCTGGCTTAGCCCAGGATACTGACATAAACAGTAGATTAAAAAAAAAAAAAAATACATTTTCAGATGAGGGGGAAAAGAAAAAAAACCAAACCAACAGCATCAGCTTTTGCTGTCATGTGTGATATGGCTGTGTAACTATGGGAAGAGTAAGAAGGCAAAAACAGAAATCCAAAGGCAATTTTATACATATTCATATACCTTTTCAGCGCAGGAAAATACAAGTGTATGCCTGTACATCACATAAATGCATTTCTATAAGAAATGATACCGCAGATTACATATTTACAAGTAACTGTATGATCACAATTTACACACCCAACTTTGGCAACTGAATGCTTCATACTGCTGAAGAATCACACAACTTACTCGATGATTTTCACAGAGTCACAGAATGACTGAGACTAGAAGGGACCTTTGGAGGGTATCTGGTCCAAATTCTGCTGAGGCAGGGGTACCTACTGTTGCCCAAGGACCACATCCAGAGGACTTCTTCTAATGTAGAATCATAGAATGTCTTGGGTTGGAAGGGATCTGGAAGATCATCTGCTCCCAATCCCCCTGCCACAGACAGGGTTGCCAAATGCTAGATCAAGCAGTAGTTTGGGATACCCAGGGTCCTTTCCAACCTGGCCTTGAACACCTCTAGGGATGGAGCATCCACAACATCATTGGATAGCCTGTTCCAACATGCTTACATACCTGTGGCATTCCAAAATGCAGTTCTTATCTCTTGGAAGCTGAAACAGCACTGTTTTCTTGGGATTGAGTATTTGGTCCAGCTCTCTAGAAAACAAGAACTATTTGTGTGGCACCTGGCTTCTTCCTAATATTTCAGAAGAGTCTTGTTGCTCTGTGGAAAATGTGTCAACCAATGCTTAGAGCATGGCATATTTGTAAATGTGAATTGCTACCACAGTCTTTCACTTCCATGTATCCCAGGCTGCATGGGTGAAGCCCTGTGCCCATGGGATGTGAGCAGCACTACTTACTTCCTTGCAGTCTAGTGAGGACTGGAGGCTTACCTTCTGGCTTTTTGGTTGTTTTTTTTCCTCACCAAGGAAGTGTTTTTCTGAGGGTAGCAGGAGAGGGAGCAAATTGTAGCAGGGCTGCTGGTGAAGACCCACAGCAGCGCCCTCTGCATTTCACTTGCAAGGAGCACAGCAGGAGGATGCCTCCTTCTGCAGTGAGTGGTTTGCCATGGTACGGCGGCTGAGCTTTAAAGCAGTGTCACCATGCACTGAAGGTGAGATCAAGTAGCTGTAGTATACTGGTCAGGGGACACCATATGTTTCTTGGTTCTTTTAAAGCTCTCCAATTAATATGCATATTTTCAAAATAATGGTAGTTCATGTTTGTAATTGAAGTTTGCAGATGTAAGCAGTTTGGGATTGTTGGCTTGTAAGAGAGAATCTCTTCCAGGAATAAAACGTGTTTTGTATGCTTTTGTTGCCACAGATGAATCACAAGCAGATTCACTCGTGAAGTGAATAAAGACACGGATTTTCAGTCGATAACAAGTCTCTGTATGACTTAAAGAAGAGACCTGAGAGGTTAAGCTCTGTGAAGTTCGCATTAACAGTAGCAGCGACAGCATTTCAACTGTACTGCAAGAGAAATTCTGTAGTAACTTCGCATATTTTTGTCAAGAATATAGATTGCTTTACATTTCCAGGTCTTCCTGCAACTAGTTGCAAAAAATTCCATACAGATATGGCCCCGGGAAGCCAAGAATTCTCACTTGCTAGAGTCTGTTGATGGCCTGAAATAACAAAGGTCTGTCCAGATACATATGATCTATCTCAAGTGTGTTACCATCTGCTTCTTGCAAGAAGTCTCTTTTAAAGCCAGAGTGTCCTTAGGGACACATCCAGATCCTCCAGAAGTTTGAATTTCAGTATCCTAGTTGCAAATGTAGCTGCTTTAATGTGTATTTCTTGATAGTTGCATGTTAGGTTGCTGTGAACTTGAATTACTCATGCTAGAATCTCTTCAGCTTCTTGATAGGAACAAAATCTGGATTAAAAAAAATTGGGATACTTCTTACTTCATATGGCAGCAGAGCTTGCCACGTGAGTGCATTATTTCGTATTAACAATTCATTTCCAATCAAAATAACAGAAAAGGAGAGATTAAACAGAGCAAGCATCCTTCTTCAGGCACTTATGGGGCATGAATTTCACATGATTGCTTTTTTGACAGATTTAGATTGTAATTGTGGTCTGAGATTTCCAGTGGATGAGCCTGAAATACAGAACCAAATACTAATTCCAGGTTTAATGATTAGGATGCCAGCATGCAGAGGTATTGTAAAGTTTGAGTCTGTGTTGCTATATGAAGTGGCGAGGGTCAGATAAGTGAGATTAAAGCACAAAAACAAAATCATGTCAGCACCAGGGTTCAGCAGACTGGAACCATGTCCCAGCAAGTCAGAGACAGTGCTTCTGCCTGGCTTGCAAAATAGGCTTGTGCATAGTAAGCAACTGCCAGTTTGTGTTATTCCTTTTTCTTTCCTTTTCTTTTTTAAGGGTGTGTGTGTCATCCTGTTGTAGAATGGGGAAAAATCTGGAATCCTAGAGAAACTCAGGAGCTTAAAAAATAAGATTATTTCACAATTCTGCTTACAGAAACCCTTTTGCTCCTCATTCTCATTCTTGGAATTAATTTGAACTAGCCACTGCTCACTGGGGACCTATTTTACATTAAGTGATATTTACAAGTTTACTTTTAATATTTTGGCCCTTATTTAGATAATGTTAAAAGAGAAAATTTAAACTAGGAGAAAAAAGAATGCAGGATTGCAGGTGGAACATGTGGAAGATTTTTCTTAACTTTTAAATCTTCTCATTACTGACAAGTGACAGGACAAGGGGAAATGGCCTCAAGTTGCACCAGGGCAAGTTTAGGTTGGATATTAGAAAGAACTTCTTTACAGAAAGGGTGGTTAGGTACTGGAATGGGCTCCCCAGGGAGGTGGTTGAATCGCCATCCCTGGATGTGTTTAAGAGCCGTTTGGATGTGGTACTCAGGGATATGATTTAGCAGAGGGTTGTTGTGGTTGTTGTGGGTTTTTGTTTTTGTTTTTGTTTTTTAAGAGATAGGCTACTGGTTAGGCTGTGGTTGGACTTGATGATCTTCAAGGTCTTTTCCAACCTGAGTAATTCTATGATTCTATGATTCTAAATATAGTTTTCCCCCAGTCTCTAACCTCCAAAATGCTTGTAGACAGACTTGGGCTTTCTGACAGTGATTTAGGTATAATTGTGTGGCCCCTTATTTTGTGTATAATTTAGTTTGTTGAAAACAAACGGCAAGAAGTCAAAAGCTATATTGCTGCTACTTGCTGCATTCATTCTCTTCACCAACTTACAAGCAAACTTTGTTTCTGACATAATTCTAGGCATCATTATCCATAGGTGAGGTGGTTGAACACAATCTATAGCCCCAAGCATTAAAGAACAAGTGGAGAACAGGCTGCAAACTCATCTTTAATATGTAATCACATTATTTTAAGTAACTCTAGAAGTTATCTTGCTTTTGCCTCACCACTGCTAAAGGAATGGGTTAGGTATTCTCTCTCTGACAGGTAGTCGTCCAGACTCTTTTTAAAGACCTACACTTAGGGATCTCATAGAATCTTTGATGCAACTTTTCCAGTGTGTGTCAATACCCTTAAAATTAAAACATTTCTTATCTTGCCTTTGGAGGCATAAGCTCAATGCTTCTTGACTCATTTACTTTAGTCTCAGGGGACAGATTGTTCCCTTTTTCTTTTTTACTTCTCCAAGCAGCTTTTTACATGCTTGAAGAGTGGTGCTATTTCTTGTTCAGCTTTACCTTTAAGCTGACAAATCATCCAGTCTTTTCCAGATGGCCAGGAGCCGAGCTTTCCACATGCATGTGCTGCCCATTGAGGATCGTTGCCTGTCTCAGTCATTCTGGCAACAGAGGGGCTACCTTACATCTAGGGAAGGTGGAAGCCGTCCAGCAGCCCTCCTGCACCCCTGGGCCGTGCAAGTTCCTGGTGGGCAGTGTCTTCTATCGCTAGATGGCATCAGCTGCACACTGGACCTGAGAAATAGCACCTGAAGAGAGTTTTCAAGTCAGAGAAGCTGGTCGGTCTCTCCGGTAGCATACAGATTAACTGTTTGCATGGTAAACAATTATGTACAGAAATAGGTTTTTCTTCCTGCTTCTGTGCAAGCTTCTTAGAGACTATAAACTACTACTGCTTCCAGTAAAAATATTTATGAGAAATTTAACTCCATTCTTACTGTAATAAGTGTCTCAGAGTACCTGTCTGTTCCTCTGTGGAGCCCTTTTGAGATCTACGGAAAAGAGTAACCTGTAATGTCTTGTTGGTAGAGTAGGACTGCTAAGTAGGACTTCTAGTTTGTTTATATTGGTCAGCAACCTGTGCTTTTATTATAAAATATGTGGCGTGTACTTTATTTCTTTATTATGAATTTCAATTAAACATCAAGTTTAGCAGTGTGTTTCAGCCAAGCCAGCGCACTCAAGTAGGCCTCATCAGCTGTATAAATAAAAATGTACTCTATATTTGACTTCCTGTCAAACTAGGTGCCAGCACTTCTTTCTGACCACAGTAGCATCCATTTCCCACCTTCTTCTCTGTATTCTCCTGCACTAGTCTGTTGAACTAAACTAAATAATTTCTTCCTTCTGTCTTAAATTGTTTTGTTGTGTTTGTGTTTGTTTTTTTTTTAACTAGGGAAATGCATTTTAACAGTGTGTGTGTGTGTTGACCTAAGATATACTCTTAATAGGCATTCCAAACTGTACCAGCCTTTCTATCAGCCCAAGAGTAACAGCAGCTGCTTTTGGCTTCCTTCATCTAGAAATTCTCTGTTCAGCCTCCTTTTAGTTTGAAACCTATCTTCAGATCCCAGAGCATTTAAATTTTTTGCAGTAAGCTTCTCATAAGCCAAAGGAGTAGAAAACAAGTAACAGAGGAAGTGACTATGAAATGTTTGAAGAGATGGCGTTTTGTATGAGTTCTTCTGAAGTGTTTTGCTCAGTATATTAAATATTTATATAGCCCTACAGTCACTGTTAATCCAAACAGTTGTGTTTTCTCTAGCCTTCTAGTTACTCCTTCAAAATTTATCAAGGTGAACATATGGACTTGTCACCACTGGAAAATATGTTATTTACTAAAATAATAAACTACTTTAGCAATTCTATTTGTGCCAGAGTTGGGTGTTGGCTGTTGCTAAAAATACTGAGAAAATTGATATTATGTGAGCTGTAAACATTTGCTTTTGCAGCTACACAGGTAAACAAGGTACATGAAGAATCAGACTATCAGATCATTTTGTATTTCCACTGGTAAAATGCGATTTGTTCACAACTGAAATGTTATATATGAAGAATACATCTTGCAATCTTGAAAATCATTACTTTTCTGAGAACATCAGAGGAAGATTTAATTTCACATGATATGTGGACAGAGGTTTTTGGAAACATATTACTACCACTTATCATTTTTCATCCTGGTCTATTTTTTGTTTCTCTTCCTGTTTCCTGGATCCTCCCTTCTGTCTGATATGTCATTTTTTATTTTTTTTTAATTTTTTTTTTTTCCACATCTGTCTTCTGGGGGAAAGAGAAGGATGATTTATTGCTTCCTGCTGTTCTCAGTTCCTGATACCTGCCTGAGGCCAAGCCTCCAGAATGTAATCTTTTTACCTCATCATCCCGGCTTTGCACTTCTCCTTTATTATCTTGCTTTATGCTAACATTTCCTTCTCTCTGGCTCTCATTTTGCTTCTACTACTCCTCCTACTCCATGTTAAAGGAAAGGAGATGAAGATGAGTTGGCTAATGCAAATTTAGCCAATATATTCTTTTTCCTTTTTCATTATCAGGAAAGTAAATTATCTTGCAAAATATTTTGAAATGATGGCAGTTTTCTTGTGTATCTGTTGAACGATCATCTTAGATGTTGGAATTGTTTAGATGGGAAAAGAATCCAACATCAGTAGTGAAAGAACGGTCTTTGTGTTCACTCTAAAATCTTGAAGTGCCATAAGACACTGGAAAAGCAATACACAATATAGTGGAAAGCAGTATACAGTGAACATAGTTGTCTGCATCATCATTTATATATAGTAAGACTTTACTTCAACTCCTTCCTGTTTATCAAATAAATGACTGTTATGTACAGGCCTGCATTCAGACTAAAATTAGGAAAGAGATATAAATCCTTTCTTGTTTCAGAGTTGCAGAGAATCTAGCTATGGATATTGATAGCTAAGCTATCAAGTTGCCTTTGAATTTAAAACAGAGTAAAGTCACATGCCAAATACTACTTTCTCTGTGAGAATGGTTAGTTATAAAGCCAGTAAATACAAGCTACAAATTGGCAGCTGGAAGTTTATTTTTCTTGGCTGAATTCTAAGGATTTTTTTTCAGCCTCATACCTCTCTACTTAGCTAAACCATACAAATAGTGGTTAAATTCTTTTATATTCAATCAAGTAGCTGCCTCTTAGAATTAGTAACAATCCTGAAAAATATATTATATTTCTGTTTTAGTTCTGGAATAAGACCTTGCCAGAAATGTACCTCCCCAACAGTTTTTTGTTGTGTTGTTTTGTTTTTTTTTTAATATATATAACTAAATAACAGTTAAGAGATGGAAACTGCATTGTCCCAGTAATGCAAATTGCAGACTTTGAGCCCAAAGGAATCTAGAACCAGTGGGGTGTAAACTTACCCTGCCAAAGTAAAGTGCTGTAGTGAAGAGCACAAAAGAAAGTAAGAACTGTGTTTCCCTATCTTAATGTATTGTATTGGAACATCAAATTGTATATTTGAATATCATAATTTTGTGACTATATTAGAGGAGGTTGATTGGATTAAAGCCTGGACTGTTATCTGTGCTGAAGGACTTCTGCCAGTCCTTGCAAGCACTGTGCAAGCTCTTTCTGAGTTTGGTCTGAGGGCTTCACGTTTCAGATGTATACAACTCCCATCACAGCTGTATTACAAGCAGTTAATTTCCATGGCAAGAAGTGCAAAGGACATCTTGATCTATCATCATGATCAGATTAGACAAGAAAAAATGAACCCCAAACTAGATGCTAAAGGAACTTCTGGTAATATATAGAGAGGAAATTATATTACTTAGAAAACGTGACATGAAGTAGATCTGATAAGAAGGTCTGAAGCAGTTTATGGCAGCATCTTATTATGTGACAGTTCTAGACAACCTTTTAATTAGTTATGTTTCTATCTTCTGCTTAAAAAGGAAACATTTTCTGGAGAAAAAAAAAAAGAATTGCAAAGACAATTACTATTTTTGAAAGGGTATTTGAAGGGTGATTATATAGCCCTGAGGAGGTTAATTGCCAATGCATTATCTTAGGCTGTATTTCAGAGAATTCACAAAGCTGTTTAGAAACAAGAATGGAATTTGAAAAACTGCATTTGTTTCCTGGCAATGCAGACCAACAGCAGTAAATTACAAAGTTGTGCATACAATGCTTAGAGGTTTGCTTTTTGCTCCGTATTTTTGGAATAAGTTCTTCTGTATATGAGGGTAAATATGTTGATTAAGTTGATAATTACAGTCCTCTTGTTTTCACTACATAGAGACATTTGAGGTAAAAGTTGTTTTCCTTTCACTAACTTGTGCATGCGTATTAACACATATCAGTATCCATAAAACCATATATTCAATGATATCTATAAAATGGATAAAATTGTGGAGACTTTATTTTGAGCAGTGTGCAGGTAGCAAGAGGTCAGTTGTAGATCTGGTGGTCACCATTGGTCCTCCAGCATGATAGTGAACTTGAGGGCCACTGAAACTTCTCCAAAGTGTGCTCGTAGTTCCATTTTTAAGGGAATTTTGAAACTTGGATGCTCCATGAGAGTTAGTGCAGACTTGACACACTACTTATTTCTCACGAATTGTGTAATTAACATTAGTAATTACTTTTCTACTTTTCAGGAAGAGAGTTGCATGACAGTAGCAGAAAACCATTTATTACCATTAGCTTACTTTCTCCTCTCCTGTATTAGCACTGATAAAAAATTTCTGATTGTTTACTCTGTTAATTTTATTATTATTGTATGCTTTTACATTTTCTTCCTAAGGAAAAATAAAGTACAGTGTGTGGCATAGTGACTAAAAGTACGTGGGGAAAAAAAATGCTTCATTTCTCACCATCGAATCATTTCATTTGACTGTGACAGCTTAACATTTCTCCATCACATAGTTAAATTTTCTCAGCTCTACCAGCAAGGTGTCTCTGGCTCTTCTGTCTTCCTCATCGCTTGCCCTTGGCCTGAGATAATGAACAAGATTTTCAGTTTTTGTTTTATCTGGATTTCAGTAAAATCTTGCAAACTTTGGTGATTAGGCTTTTCTATTAGGAGTATATATGCAAGCAACATGTTTTCACCAGATTCAATACTATGTTAGGAATTAAGTTAAACTCTATTTTTTCTGAGCCATGTTTGCCTAATTACAGTAGAATATGTGTTAATGAGGGTTATCCTTGGTATCACAACAAGCAGCCCAGAGGCAAATTCCAGATCCCAGTGTTGAGAATTGATTTATTGCCTGTCTGCAATTAACAACTGGGCTTAAGGGTCTGAACAGAAAAGTAAAATAAGACTCTCTTTCAGCTCATATGTTGAATCTAGCTTTGTTGATGTTTTCCACTTGAGATGAAACTAAAAGATGAGGTAGCACAGATGTATTATGCAGCAAATACTTCACAGTGTATGGAGAAAGAGGACAGTGATGCTTAAATTTACTCAAAGGCCTTACATTAGTTACACTTCAAAGAGTGAGAGTGGGAGACATTTGGTAGGGAAACTTTCCTCAGGGTTAAAAAAAAAAAACAAAAACTGCATATTTAAATGAACTTTACCATCTTTCTCTGATTATTTGAACCTGTGGGAGCTAGTGCCAAAACTGCTTTATTTGTGTCTCCATTCATTCTTGTGTAATATGTATTTTCGGGGGAGGAGGGAAGGAAAGAAAGAAGAAAACTTGTCATAGCATAGTTCATAAAATACAGCTATTAATGATAATTCTGAAGAGGAAAGGCATGCTCTGCTACTAAAAACTCCATTGCTAATCCCGGATAGTATTCATGTTCCAGGAAAAGGGGGTAAAAACATTTTCCACAGGAAACCCTCCTTGGTAGATCTGCTTTGTTTAATCAAAAAAGCCAGTGCTCTTGGCTAGATCTCAAGACAAACATTGTGGTATCCCATGGAGCTAGCTGCAGGAACATGCTTATATTCCCCTAGTGAAGGCTGTTACATGTCTTGACCTAAATACTATGGAGTAAAATAGTAACCTGGTTAGAAGCTGATAGATTTTTGCTTGAGGAGTTTTCCTGAGGTGTAGCAGTCCACTCTGTAGCTTTTGGAAGGGCATCTGCCATATCACAGTAAAGAGCAAGACATTTTTGTCTCCTGTCTAGCTGCAGTGATGACATTTAATTTGGAACTTCTTATGTGAGGCTTTTCTCATACCATCTGTAGATGCTTGAATATGTTAACGCACAAAATAGCATTATGTTTAGCACCCAGTACATATCTTTCAGTCTTTCTTTGATACTACTGTTTCAACTGTACATATTCTCTCTTTCATTAAATAGCTAGAGTTCAAGTGGTTTAAAACTTATTTTTTCTTACTTGAAAACAGCATTATTCACATACCAGAAAGCTAAGTAATGTCTGGGATTTATTAAATCATTCAGCAAAGTTGACCACAGACAGTTGCATATAGAACAAATGCTGGAAGAAAAGTAAGCTCATGTTGGCGATGTTCATACTATAACACACACAGGCAGAGGACCAAACACTTGATGTTATTTCTGTTTATGTATTGCTGTTTCCTCTCAGACCTTTACTAGCTTGACATTTTTAGTGATAGAGTGTTTGATCAGAAAGGAAGTAGATAAGCTTAAGTCATAGACATGATGCAAAAAAGTTAACTTTCATATTATGTTGACATCTTGGTACAGTGGTTATGGGTTATACCAAGGTATATCTTTATTTACTTAATAAGATATTAATGAATAGATAAATTTTACTGCTAACTTTGTTATTACATACTTTTAAAAGTCTTGTATTTCAAATGTATTTACAAAGTTCTGTTGCTGTAGGGTTTAGCTAAGACAGCAGTATTGATGTTGGAAGTTTGGTTGTTTTTCTTTTCTTTGTATCAGTTCCTAGTATTCCAAATAGCTGTGAGCTTTGCCACCTTATTCAATCAGCTCTTCTCACATAAAATGCTAGTTGTAAAACAGCAGAAACATTAATGTGAGCGTTATTCATCAGACAGTACTAACATAAGACATAAGTAACTGAACAATATTCTTGAGAATTTCATACTCTTATGATTTTTCTGAACATTAAACTCATTTTTAAATCACAAATGGTATCCAGAGTTTGAGCAAAGGTAATGGAAGTCATTATTTGTTGTGTAAGACTATAACCTGTAATATACACATTATTTACTCTCATGAGTAAGAGAGCATCAAATACAATAACTGAAAATTCTATAACAGAGAAGTCATTACGAACTTACTTCTGCTACAACACATCCTTTTGACTTCACTGTGTTTTGTTTATGTTGTGTTACAACCCAGGGAAATCTTTAAACTTTGCTTTGCCTTTTTAAAATTCTATTGTTTGCACATGAAAGGATATTTGTTGCACAGAGTAAGTGGTTTGTGACTAGGGTTGGCTAATATATTATTTTGTTGTCATTTTTAGAGGACTGTGGGACATATTTCCCAGAAGTGAAAAATCATCCAGAAAAATACTTACAAAGATGTCCCAATTCTGTAAAAAAGTGGCTGAAACAACTGAAGAGTGCTGGGAAGATTCTGCTACTAATTACCAGTTCTCACAGTGACTATTGCAGGCTCCTGTGTGAATATATTCTTGGGTAAGTGCAGTGTCCATTTCAAATAATATTTGCCAGGCTCCTGATGGAGATCAGCCTGAGCTATGGGAAGGTTAATTTTCCTTTCTTTATTTGTTATAAATTGTTTAGATCTTAAGTTTCTGGTGGGTCTGTCTCCTCTAGTAGCAAGGTACTCAAGACAAAGTAGTTCATTTGTTAGCCTGAAAGTTAACACAGCACAAATATCCTACATCTGTTCTGGACATCACGATAGGTTTAAAGACATCAAGAAATAGGTCAACATGTAATTGGAGACACCATCTGAATCCCAATTTTATTATACATTTTTACAATGTTATCTGTGCCTCTCCTATCATAAGGGCAAGCAGTAGTAATATTTCTCTTTGCATCAAATCTGCATGGAAAACTTTACAAATACTACTTCCTTGTGGTGACTTCCACAAGATGGTTGTGCATGGGGAATGTGCATTTGCAGATCACAGCAGAAAAGATAAAACAGGTAGTTGATTGCTCCTGGCAGTCAGTTGAGGTTTGCTCACTTTGTCTTTTTTCTCATGAGTGTATGAAGTTCTAGAATCATGTTTTCCAGTGACTCATCCAAACTATCTTTAAAGATATTTTCTGGAGTAACAAGTACTCCACTGTCCGTTAGAACTTACTGAAATATTTTTTTTGTCCTGAAAGTAATTCTGAATGCTTTATTATTCTTATTTACTCCATGACCCCTGTGTCAAACTATGAATCTCTACTTTCTCTAGCAGCTTTTTCTACCACTAGAATACAGTCTAGGTTCATATATAAATATAATCTCTTAACCTTAATTTTGTCAGGTTAACTACATTTTGGTTCTTTTTTTTTTTCCATCAACCCTTGTGAATTGCAGTAGCAGTATCATTGTGTGACTTTTGAGGCTTACCTACAAGTAAAATGTTGTTAGGAGAACACACACCGAAATGCAAGTTTGCCAACATGTAGTCACCAAAGGTGAGTGTCAGCTCACCTTTTCATCAACATTACCTACTTATAAACTAGAAATTTTGGAAGCTGATCATTTCGACTCCTTTTGTGATTACTGGAAAGATAATTCTGGGCATCATCCTTGGTAATTCATTCTGTTACATTAAATAATGTCTGAATTAAGTGGGATGAACTGTCGAAGCATGTGGATATTTCTTCTTTCACTCTGCCTGTGGTATAGACCACTGTCAGTGAATTCAGCATGCAACTTATAGATGGCTATAATTAGGTGAGATATGTGCTACTCTTTGTCCTAACCATTCAGTGTAACCACAGACCACCATAAGAAACACAAGCAGTAACTGGAACAAATTTTATAATTAATATTGTGTGATAATGTAAAGCACATTTAGGTGCTCATATAATAAGTAGCTTCACAAATGAAATTGTCAGTGATTCTGGAAATGTCATAGATAACATCTCCTCTCACATCTACAACAAATCAAGACAAAGTTGCCTGAATCTTATGGAAGACTCTTCACTGTGTTTTTGAGTTTACATGAAGGATAAGTTATTGTTCCCTCATGTCTCAGTCATGTTCCTGAAGTGATCACTTTCAAAATAAAGTTCAAGCTTAACTTACCCATGGAAACATTATTTGTACTGTATGTCAGTACAAGAAGCTTACCTGTATTGTTACTTGTCACTCAAGAACTGATGGTGTCTGTTTGGCTTCTGGAATCCTCCAAACAATTTTGTATTATTTATCTTAAAGAGGTTTGCATATGGTTACAAGTTGTATAAAAAAATGTTATGATTTAAGGAAGTTCCTTCCTCAAGGAAAGAAAATAAGACAAAATAAAAGTTTGAAGGTAACCTCACAGGGAAAACATTCATGTTTTTAGTTATCTCAGTCTCCTGGATAATTGTAGGTTATTTGAAAATGGTACAGTTATGTAGTTTTCTTCCAGTAAGCTTCTTCTAGCATTAATAGTATTTTAGTGTCTCTATTTATCTTGGTCATCTGTAACTTCTGTGATCTTACATGTAATGTAGTCACCCAAGCAAAGAAACATTCCTACTAAAAAATGAAGTGCATGTCATCAATGGGGAATGTTTTCATTTTCTAATAAAAAAATAATCACACTAAGCAACATTTGTCTAATTTTGTTTTAGTAACTTCAGAACATGCAGGTAGCCATTGTTGTTATTATTTCTTGCTGTACCACTAAACTGGATGATGTAATAAGTGAGGTCAAATAGAATCCTTTAAATAAAGAAGACCCTTCCTACAATAGGAATAACTGGTACCTCCAGGAGTTCATCTCATGGTAGGCTAGGTGGCATGAAATGCATGGAAGTTCCCCAGGGTTACCTAAGCATTGCTCAAGTGTTCAAACCCAACTGAACTGATGGATTTCTCACAGTTCAGTTATCAGTCAGTGTTTTGACAGACCTTATGAATTTTGGAAAAATCTTAATTTAATAACGGGGTTCAGCTTGGAGATTGAGAATCATATTTGTTGGTCTTTATGAGCCACATGTGCAGTGGGGATTTAGTCAGCAGTCAGTTGAGTCTGAAGTTCAGCTGACAAAACAGCACTTCAGACTTAGGGTGAGATCACCCTTCATTAGCTGTGTTAATTAGACCTATTAACTACAATGTCATTTTGGATACCTGCTAAACTAGCACATACATATAAAATAGATACCAACAATATGGATGTTTTCATTTAAGTACATTTAGTCTTCAGTTGCTTCCTATTCCAGAAACCAGTAAGATGTGATAAGGTATGTGTAGTCTCAAGAGTAGAAAACATACATATGCATATGTGTTTAGCCTGTATACTCCAAATAGGATAAGTAGGGGAAAAAATACTATTTTGTCTGTGCTTCATATGGTTTAACTGCTAGGTTTGTTTTCTTCTTCAGTCTGTTTTTCTAAACAAATGAAGTGCATGTGATCAGGCTCTGCTTGTTTGTCAAAACTTTCACAACTCTTGGATCTGCTCGCGGCTTCAACTAAATACGACCCAAGGATCTCAGTGGATTCTAAGTTATGAACTTAAGAAAACAAGTATCTGAGTACCACAGGTACCTTACAGGACATCTTATGTTCTCAGGGCAACATGATTTTATTTATTTATAAGGCTGTTTTGTAGAAGGCTCATGAGTCCTGAATAAGCAATGAGGCTTTAGGTGTTTATATGACAGATACAGATAAACCAGATTAAACATTCTCCTGTATGTGAAATCACAGAATCATAGAATGGCTTGGGTTGGAAGGGACCTCAAGGTTTGTCAAGTTTCAACCCCTCTGCCACAGGCAGGGTTGCCAGCCTCTACATCAAGCACCAGATCAGATTGCCCAGGGCCCCCTACAGCCTGGCCTTAAAGATGTACCCATGGTAAACCTGTTGTATCAGCCTTGAATTTTTCTGAGAGGGCTGTGAGCTTTAGCTTCTGCCCACTATCTCCCCAGACCAAGGAAATGAGAAGAAGGCAGAAGAAAGTGAAGTTTGTCCCCATCTTCACAACAGGACACGTGTGAACCTTTGACCACTGAAGGCTTCACTGAATCTCAGAATTGAGATGTGGAACTTTTATCAGCTATCTGTGCAAAATTAGCATAAGGATTAGACTTCAGAACCTTCAAGTCTTCACAGTTTCCCCTGGGGAAATATTTTAATAAGGCAAATCAGTAAGAATGCATCGTTTGCTCTGCAAATGGAAGTTGGAAACCACATTGGAGTTAATACTCCACACAAACAATGCTAGATGAGAGGGTCCAGCACACTTCTCCAGGCTATTCCTACAATAATTAGCACTGGTTGCTAATTCAGAGGTCCACAGAAGAAAGCTGAGAAAGTTTCAGTCTAAATGCTATTACGACTATAATTGACTACTATAAGTTTAAAAGCTATTTTTTAAGTATGGGCAACTTACTGAATTTAATTTCCTTTGCTTTTTCAGAAACGATTTTGAAGAGTATTTTGATGTTGTGATCACAAATGCTTTGAAACCTGGCTTTTTCTCCCATACTCCAAACCAAAGACCTTTCCAAACTCTTGGTAAGTTGCAGTCATGGCTTCCTTCTCATCTTCTTACATCTGTTAAAAAAAGTGAGAGGACTAAACCAAACACTAATAGCCTGAACAATATATTTTGAAAATTTAGCTGAGAGAATTAAAATGGATTCTACACAACACTCTTCTAAAGATATTAGTAAAAAATTCTGTTAAACATGAAAAGCACTGAGAAACTACGATTTCGAATGAAAAGGCAGATCTGTGACAGTAATTAAAAACTATATTGATGCTCAGATATTGAATCATTAATAAAAAACTAATAACCTTAGTTAGCTGGCATGGTTAAAAAAAAAAAAAAAAAAAAGAAACACTGAAAGAATTTAAGGATGGCACAAATAAAATTGCAAGGTTAGAGGAAGTTATTTATGATGGAAATCTTGACAGTGTTAAATGTATTTACTTTGGTTAAATCACAACAGAGTGGACAAAGTGCCAGTGTACTCAACTGGGTCAAAACATTCTGAGACATTTAGCATCTTTGACAGCCTAACTGATTGAATCATCAGGTAATTAAGGATGTAAAAAAAAGTTATTTACAAGAGCAGCATTTGTTGAACTACAAATTAGAACAGAAATATGGCTGAAGTCAGTTAATTTTTCCATGTTCTCATAAATATCATAATGATTAAAAGCTGCTTAGAAAATTAACCTTTGTATCTAAAATAGGATACATTAGCATACATTGAACTCTATTTTAGAATTTTATGACAGGAAAATCAGCTGTTGCAGGCCAAAAGAAAAACTAACTGTGGAACTTTTATGGTAAAATTAAAACTAGCAGTGGAAATGTAAGTTAAAACTGAATTTTAATGTTTCATCTATCCATATAAGAAAGATAGTGCTAAAAATGTTAAATGCAATCTTGAAAGGATTAATACTACTAGGAAATCACATTTCTGTCTCTTTTGAGAAATACTGTGTAGAATTAGCTTAATCACATTATGTGATTCTAAGTACCAATTTGTATGAAGCTATTTCTTCTGCATTCAGATAGAAGTAGCATCCTCTGGAAGCCTCTTGCTGGCTCACTAGTTTTCATTCACTATATTTTAACATTGCAAAGATGCTCACATGAGGGTTAGTCACTCATTAAATGTCATATCTGGAGACCTTAATATGCAAATAGATAGGTGGCACAAAGATATATAAAGCCATCAGATAAATAATAAGGTGTGAGTAGCCCTATTTTTAATAAATTCGTATTTTACAGGCAGTAGATGGTCTCTTCTGAAAAATGAATCCGAGCATTAAAAGCAAAGAATTATTATAGTTTAGAACAAGCTGTTAGAGACACAGTTTGAAACAGTGGAGTGCTTGTTTAAGACTATGTGATGTTTAGTGAATAGGAATAATTATGTGAGAAAGAGTCCAAAATAGCAATACACTTTTATAATGTATCTTTTTCTGTCCTCCTTTTGTGTTCCTCACAATAAACCTACAGCTTCAGGGCAGGCACTGATAATTTCACCCCTTTGATTCACCCATCTATTACAAAATCAAATGCTATAAATGTTACTTAAAGCACAAAATATGTAAATGCTTTTAATTTCCAACACCTCAAGTGTTGCAGTGTGAACTAGAGATAAATTTTATTCATCCATAAAAGGTTTTTGCTGCAGATTTATTAAGAGGAAGTCTTTGAAGCTTACAGAAGAGAGTAAATTCTTTGCAGTAAATAGTTTCAGAAAGGTGACTGTGTTCGGTAAACATTTGAAGGAGGACAAGAAGCAGGACAATGTGACAAAGAAGTCATTGTCTAAAAATGTGAGATCGGGTAACTGTTGTACAGAATTTCTCTTTCAGTTGGCAAATCATTTTAAAACTAACTCATTTAGAACAATGAAGATTGATTTTAATTGTGCAATTAAAAATGCGTCACTACTTCATTTGAGTTTCAAGATGTGCATCATTTAAAGAAATGAAAACACAGTTTGAAGTCTTAAAAGAATCATATGACTGCTTCTTGTCAAACTGGAGCACTGAAAATCACAGTATTTCATTATTTTGCATAGTTATCTTTCCGTGCACCATTCTGTTAAGTGAAGGAACAGCGTACACATCTTTCTAGCTTTCTTAACAGCTAGATTTAGTTTTAACTGGAAAAACAGTTTTTATACTTATGTATATCTTATGTAGCAAAGCACATAGTTTGTGAGAGCAGTATTATGCAAAAAATAATAGTTATTATTATTATTATTATTCCCATAATACAAATACTCCATAATTTATCTCAGGTTCAGAAGGTCGCTTTTTCTTCTACAGAGAGACTCTAATTGAGTCATGGAACTACTAATAACATCTTGAGCTATTAGATCTAAGGATCGGGTTGATAACCTTTATGTAAATCCCACATTGAGAGCACATGACTTTCTACCTTTCAATTACTACATCTATATCTTTCAGTTACTACATCTGGCATAAAAATATTATAAAATTCCATGGTGGGCTTGAAATAATGCAAGTACCAAATATAGCTGTGGTTCATCTGAGAAACTGCAAAACATCGAGATTTCTGTAACATTTGACAGCAGAGCGTTCTGTTTATCACATCACTTGCTAATGAATATTAAATCACTGTCCCAATGGCTAGTTTTGATATTAACAGATATATTGTTTAGAATGCAGAGTTAAAATGGAAATGCCAAAGATAACCTTAACTTCACTGAAAATCTTCTTTAAATCTGGAAGAATAAGGTGTTCTCACTTGATCCTGAATAGAATGTTGATATTCTTTATTTCCAGCTCAGGAACAGTTACTGCCTGTTTTGGTCAGTTTTTTTTTTTTTATTAGCTAAGATTCTTTTACTGATTGTTATATGTTCAGTGTTTGAATGTACATATTTTAGAGTGTATATGATGATCTATCTTCATATATACATGCACAAACATGCATAGGCCAAAAAAGATCCTGCATATTGAGTAGCAGCGGGTGCAATATTTTTTGAGGTTGTGTGCCTTTCTCCAGTGCCCAGAAAAGCAAACTGACTCTCCTCCTTCCTGCAGGGAGTCTTCAGTTTTCATAGTTCACTTTCGATTACAGTTCAAACCTGGCCACCTTATTGCTGCCCTTGCATTTCTATCCTGCTTATGTTTCCTCTCCTACATAATGTAACCCCCAGTTTAGCAAAGTCTTTTGGTCCTCTTCCCCCCCCCCCCCCCCCCCCCAATTCTCTTGCTTGTAACTGCCATTTTAACAATTCAACTGCTTAAGCTTTTTCCTCCTTCAGTAATTCTTCCCAGTTCTATTAAAAATACAGCAAAATGCTAAGAACTGAAAATCTAAATTAGAAAAAAAAGGGAGGGGGGGATACAGAATGAGGTAGGGTGTAGACAGTTTAATAATTATTCTGGCCTGCAAGACTTCATAAGAAAGAGATGGTTCTGTATCTGCATTTTAAGTTTTCTTCTGTAACATCTGGGCTTGATTACTACCAAAATGGGATATAGAAGTGGGTGGAGAGTCAGGGTTGAGCCTATACAGCTATTTTTATGTATTTATATTCCAAGGCATTTCAGGCCCAAGTAGTGGGATCTGGAAGGAAGTAGCTTAATATCCCTGGATGTTAGACGTGTAAGCCATATTATTTTTTACATGACTCTTTTTATTTGAGACTTCTTTCATTAAAGGCAGAAGAACAGCAAGATACTACCTAGCAAATAATTCTCAATACTTTTAGTGAAACTGTAGAATATCTGTTAAAAAATGTGGAAACTTTAAAACAGATGGTACCTTTATAAAGGAATATAGCTTTCAAATATACTTGCATCATTCACTTATATAGTCTACAAAAGTAATGCAATTATTTCCACAGAGGTCTCACTTAACAGTTTTATGCAATGTATTGCCACTTTTTACCACATATTTTATGGCTATTTTGTAAAAGAAAACAACACTTACAGCTATTATATAATCTATTTTTATACTTTAGTTTTCAAATTTAGATTTTTTATACCTTTTGACAACAAGAGATTAAGATTGAGCCTCTCCTAGTTCTCTAATACCAGAAACACATCCTGTCTCTTACTTGCAGCAGGGGGGTCAGCTATTACAGATGAAATATCTGGTGCTATACCCTGTATAATCAACAAATATACAGAATGGTGTAGTTAGGCCGGTATCCACATATCATGCAGCTAGAAAGATTATCGCAGTGGAAAGGGATAATTGAAAATAAAGGAAAATGCTCACCCACATCCTAGGCTTGCAGAAAAACTCCAAAGTGAGCAAACTCCAGAAAGAGTCCCTTCCTCAGTTGCAGTCTGCTCTTAAATGGGGTTTAGGAGAGGTGCAGCTAGGCTCCACCCCTTCCAATCTCACAGGTGAGTTGCCTTCACCTGTGCTTCCACATCTGACTCATTGCTTGCCTCAGGTGATCAATCAGAGGTTCAGGCCGTGCTTCAACAGTTCCCATACAATACTCAAGATACCTCTGAGAAGTAATTTTCTGCTCTTTTCTGGACTAGAAAATTTATATCTTATTCATCATTTCTGTAGAAAAAGAAACACGTTTTTAGGCAAATACTTGATATAGATGATGAAAGGCTTTAAATGAGATCTTCATAATCATTTACAGATTCTGATAGGTTTTGGTTTTTATTCTGAAAACCAGAAAGGATTGTGGCAGTGCCTCATAAAGATGATGCCTTCAGTTGGAGTCCTTCTTTGGCAGCTTGATCAGTGCCTGAAAGTAACCTAGAGCTGGTCAGAACAGCTAGAAACAAAAGCAGCTTTCTTCCTTGTCAGAAGCCTTCATTTGTTCTGTTTGTTTCAAAGTTTTGATGGTCATTGCCTCGTAAAAACAAGTGTTTAGAGCATTTTGATTCCATAGCAGAGATAGCAGATATGTGGGAAATTGAGGAAGTAATTTTTATTACTACTTGGAAGCATATAATAGAATCATAGAATATCTCAAGTTGGGATGGATCAGTTGAAACGGACAAGGGTCACTACGTGCAAATCCTAAGGATTCCTATCATTATAGCGGTGTTATAAAACAATGCAAGGGGCAGTGCTGCAGTTTGCACTGGTTGTATATGTAACCATTATTACAGCAACATAGTTAAACGTGTGTAATTCCTGTAAAATGCTATTGAGTAGTAGTGGATGGTAGCCAAAGAACAGGGAAGGAAAATTTTCCATGACAGTACTCCTTTTCATGGTAATACGAGTCATTCCTTTCTGCTGAGGAAGGAATTGAGGGATTTGGTTTTATTTTTTTCAGGAATGGGCTTTACTAACATTTGCTTCAGAAGTGGTGGGAGGCCAGATTCTCACTGAGCCATTAATATCTACTTGCCAATCAGAAGCTGGAGCTTTTGTGGCCAAGTTCAGTTTCTGTTTCTACAAGGACAGCACTGTGCTGCCCTAACTAAAGCAGTTTGCTATAAATTTGGAGCATAGGTCATGCTGGAATGTCAGCAGATGTCCCCTCCTAACTGGCATGGGACATACATAGCTGTTAGCTGTCTCAGCTGCTGGATAGGGGACTGGATGCTGTCTCCCAAGCATCTTTGGCTGATACCCCTACTGTATTAACCAGAAAAGGCTACAATTAGCTACTAGGCTAATACTTCAATGTTTAGTCTGTTTTCCTATGAGTTAGACTTATGCAATCCCATGGCATGTGTCAGTAGAAATTTCTGCCCAAACTTCTGCAGAGCATTGTCAACAATGCAGTTTCTACCACATTTGAGTATGGCTTAATATTCTGACTTCTAGGCTGGATATATAGTATTCTAAGACAATACATACCAGAAAGGAAAAACCTGGACAGTCAGTCTCAGCTTGGGAAGAGACTGCAATGTAAACTTATTCCTTATTGGACAGCAGAGAGGTCACACAGGAGAGCCTAACTACAGATGACCCAACTACTGTAAATGCATCCATGAGACATTGCACCCTATTGACATCAGTGAATCCAAATGCAGTACATAATTTCAGAGGAAAATAGGCCCCATTATTTTCACCACATTTCACAAAAGACACCTTTTTTTTTTTTCTCTCTCTCAAATAGTCTTTGAAGTAAGGCATTTTTTTGTTTCTGAATATGAAGATGAATGCTGAACTGTGCATTCTCCAATATCTGTCCTTCTTTAAAAGAAAAAATAGAGTAAATGTGTCAAGCTAAATTCTTTATACGTTTGTAGTGTCTTCAAAGTGGCTCAGAAGATAAAAGGAATAAAAAGTTATTCATCCAAAAATCAAAACACTGAAAAAACTGCAAAGTGCTTCTGTTACAGCAGGGGTTGCTTCAGCTGATTACCTTTGATAATAAATAATATGTTTGGCAGATAAAAATATTACTGAAAGCTATTTCAAAGAAAGCTAAAGCTCCTGCTTTCAAAAGCTGGATATAAACAATATTCCTTTTGTTAAATCTGGAAAACATGTTTAGCATAATTGCCAAATACTCAAAAACCAGAATTCTTTGTTTTTGACAAGTGTGTTTTCATTTTTCAAAAGGAGCTGCAGTGATTAGCACTACTGCAAAATCCTAGCTATTGTTTATATTATATTATATTCAAGGCCTGAATAAAACTCAAAACCCCATTCTTTAATGTACTGTGCAAACACCTGGTAATAGTCAGTCTCTGTCTTCAAGGAGTCCACAGGCAGGCCAGATAAACAAATGGCTGAAAACAAAAGTACAAGCTTTTCTGTTAGTGCCAAGGAACTGAAACACAATAAGATTGAATGACCTACCCATAATCATATCTCTGGCAGATCTGAATATCTAATGTCCTAACCCAGAAGCAGTCAAGAACTGTGAATTTTTTGCATAAGAACTCAGAGTCCTGACTATGAAAATCCTTTTAGCTCTTTCCAAGATTCAGAATGATGAAATTAAGATAATAGAATTGCAATTAATTCTGATGGATTTGCTTTTTATAGTTCAGCAATATGTCCTTAATAAGTTTAAGGAACTGGAAATACTAACTTGCTGTGTTCTATACTAACTTTCAAACAATGCAATAATTATTCAGTAATTGTTTCAAGTATTGAAAGCAGTAGGATAGAGCACCTTTATGTTTCAGAAGACAGTTCCAAACCACCGATTTCTTAAAATTGGGTATTGGTTATCAAGTCACATTTATGTTTAGTTTCAGTGGAAATAACTTTCTTCACAGAAGAGCATGTCAACTATCTTCCTGATCTTCTGAATTAAAGTCTCCCAAGTCTTTATACTTAGAAAAGTTTACCAAAGTTATAGAAATTATCTTGCAAAATCTTTAACTTCTAATGATGCTTTAAATGTGGTTGATTAAGAGGTGATATCAGCATTTAGGAGGAGCTATTGTTTTACCAATAACATTCAGTGATGACATAGACTACATAAACTACAAATAGAATTAAATATAGTTTATGTATATAATGATATTTCAACATATAAACCATGTGATACAAGGGTTATTAGAAACCAGAATCAGTAGAAAATTCTCAATCATAATTTTAAGCTCATTTTTTATTTTATTTTATTTCAGAATTTTAGCAGAGAATGGAACTGTGATACAGTCCCATCTGGACTGTGCCAGTAGTACTGGGGGCATAAGGTACAAAAGTTCTCATGCATAAGAAACCCAATTCATCAAAAAAAAAAATTCAAGGTATTTTTTACAGCAAGATACAGCAAGGCTTTACTAAAAGCCTGTCAGCTGTGTTTTCTCTTGGTATTAAATCACTTGATTTGTGATAACTAGGTCTGTATTTCTAAAACCAAAACCAAAATACCTTAATGACCAGTTCATATTCCAAACACAATTATGTTCAGCAAACAGACTTCTGTGCGTTAAAGAAATTGTTCTCCAACACCTGAATAGATTATTAAGAGGAGAAAAAATTTTACTCCATAGTATCTGAGAAAACATACTCACATGCAAGATTAAGAAGCAAAGTAGTCGATACTCTAGTACTAGTCAGTACTCCAGTGCTTAGTGATGTTGCTGATGCCCCGTCCCTGAAGACTTTCAAGGCAAGGCTCGATCATGCCCTGGGCAGCCTGATCTAGCTGTGGTGTCCCTGTTCATTGCAAGGGAGTTGGACTAGATGGCTCTCAGAGGTCCCTTCCAGCTCTAAAGATTTTATGATTCTGTAAGTCTACTCAACTTAGATCACATTTGTACTGTGGTAGTAGTCTTTTTTGAAACAGCATTGTCAGTACTTATTCTTACCATTCCATATAAATACTGAAAGTCTGAAATGTAAGCTCACTCAATTTAATTTACTGAAAAGAACATTATGCCGTAGTATTAATGATCAAGTAGCTTGTGGACCATTTACGTCAGATACACAGTTCTAGCTCATGCTAGAATAACAAAATATTTGAAGAAAATGTATGGACTATGCATACAGATACAATATAAAAACAGCATTCAAGTCTTGGAATAGGAAGTCTAGAATAAAACAACCATTATTTTTTTAACATATTCTTTCTGGTTATACAAAATATTTATTTTCATATTCATTCTACTTCCCCGCATGCATAAGAGCATCCATCCAGGACTGGGCAGCAAAGTCAGAGCTAAATTGGGAATTTCAAAGGGTTGAAAGGAGCACTAGGAAAACAAAACATGTGCAAATCAGCTAGTATTTTGAGATTAGGAGAATATACACTTCCTTCTGATCTGTTTTGTGCATTTCCAATAAGTTGGTTGAACAAATATGTCTTATTTTGTCCATTGAATAGAAAAGGTCTAAATGGAAAGCTTATTAACTCACACAGATTCTACTTCTGTTTACAAATTGAATGTTGGGCCCTTGATGTATTAGTTGTCTTCTCTTCTTGCCAAACTTGTATCTTAGAAATGGGTAGTTTTCAGAATTTTTTGCCATTAAGTTGCAAGCCTCTACCTTAAGCAAAACTGTCAGATAACTACATTGTAATGCTGATTCCCTAGGCTAAAAATCAGAGGTCTATTCTGGGGAGGAAAGAACAAACAAGACAATAAATAAATAAATATCAGAAATGGTTATAGAAACCAATACATACGGAAAGTAACCCAGGTATCTATTTATTTTTTATATGACTCAACTTGACAATGAAGAGCTAAGCAACAGTGAGTGGAGAGCTGTACAATTGCCCAAATGGAAATTCCAACACTGTACTCTATAAGGTACATTAGCCCAGTTGACCTAATGGTGCCATCTACAGTGCCTGTGCTTCCTATAACAGACTCCTTATGCTGTGTTTCTGAATCAGGAGTGGAATCCCAGCTATGGTGTCCCGAGCATAGGCCACCAAAGCTGATTGAGAGCTCCAAGGCACCCAAACACAAGTCTTGCAGAAGTGGCACGGGGTATATGGAAGAACCACACCTTCTAAGTTTACAAGTGGATTAAGGTCCTAGGGCACCATAGAGCATCTCAAATCACATCGGACACCAGTGTTTTAGCAACTGAATTGAACCAGAAAGTTCAAAGCTGAATAGAAAGCTGTGATCCCTGCAAGCCTACTCTCATGCCTACAGAAGCCAAAGTTTACCTGTATACAAGATGGATTAACACAAGATTGTAAAATTTACCATTGCTCTGAGACTCAGAGGAAACCTGAGGGAATTTGGTTGGCAGACATTTAGCTTAAACTTCATATAGTAGCCCTTAACCCACTGGAATTCCACAATGAATTTTTTGAAGATTCCCTGCATCCCTGTAGATTGACCAATATGACTTCACAGGAGAAAATAATTATTTGGCATAGATTACATATGTGTAAGACATAAGTGATGAAAGGGGTTTTATATTTTCTTTTCTCTCTTTAATTGCTTCGTTGTTAGAGAACTTCAAAGTTACCTTGCGGTTTGATTTTTCATCAGTTTGGAAACTGGGATTGAGGCAGTTTGAAGTAGAGCGAAAATAGAGGGTTGTGTATGGTACATTCCTGGCAGACAGGGACTGGCAGCCACTGCAGAAAGCTTCCTTTCAGCATAGTTTCCATGAGTCTGTATATGCTGGTTTTCATTAAGGAGCTTTAGAGTTCTCTCATGTGTTCTTCCAAAATTTCTAGCTTTTATTAAGGTTAGTTTGTAGAATTGTTTTTCACAGAAAGCACATGTTGCTTTTTGTACTGCAGACATAAGATCTGCTATTGGAAGCAAGTAGTGAATGAGGCTACTTAAAAGACCTGGAAGTTTACTGAGAACACTAGGGTAAATCATGAGGAAACCCTAGACTGAGGTCTGGTCTGCTTTGATATCATAGAATCATAGAATAGTTGGGTTGGATGTGACCTCAAGGATCATCAAGTTCCAACCCCCCTGCCACAAGCAGAGTTATCAGTCTCTAGATCAAATAATAAATCAGATTGCCCAGGGTGCCATCCAGCCTGGCCTTGAACACCTCCAGGGACAGAGCATCCACAAGCTCTGTGGACAGCCTGTTCCAGCATCTCACCACCCTCTCAGTTAGAAACTTCTCCCTGACATTTAATCTGAATCTTCCCTCCTTTAGTTTAAAACCATTCCCCCTTATCCTATCACTACCCATATAAAAAGTTGATATCCCTCTTGTTTATAATCTCCCATTAAATACTGGAAGGCCATAATGAGGTCTCTGCACCTTTCTCTAGACTGATCAAACCCAGCTCCTTCAGCCTGTCTTTGTAGGAGAGGTGCTTCAGCCCTCTGAATGTCTTCATATATCACATGTCATATTGTATGTCCTATCATCTTCGTATGTCATATCATCTTCTGATATGACACTGAATCTCTGCCCCAGTTATCCCAACTTCTAATTACTGAGGCTTATGTAGTGTATATGAAGTGCTTGGGAGAACTGCTCTGCTTATCCATTCTTGTATAGCAGAAATGGAATATCAGAGGACACAGAGCTGAAAGCTCAGGAAAAGGTAAAATTGGTGTACCGTGTTCTTCTTCATCCTCCTTGCTCTTCAGTCCTTCTCTGTTATTCATGTAGAAGACAAAATGTCTTAAACTTATATATGTATACTGCATGTCTTTCCAGGTGGGGTTAGTAATCCCAGGACTTTTTCTCTTCATCAGTGAATGCATTCATTCTAAACTGATTCTTATCTGCTGCAAAAGGAATTTACATATTATTACTGTCCACAGATTCCAGGTGTCTCTGTGATACTGCCAGACTAATGCTGAGCATTCCAAGATGATTATTTTTTCTGGAATATTAGTAGTGAAAGATTTTATCTGTGAAATTCCTGCATACAGAGATCTGGCACAGTGCTCTTGATTCTGAGAAACAAGGTAAATCACATGCTCGTTTAGACACAGGGTGGTTTGCAAACCACACAAACTGCATAGATAAGGAACTGAAGAATTATAGGAAGTGCCATGGGGATCATTTCTCTTTTACATCTTCACAAAAAATCATTACTACAATTTTTTCATGTCAGTCTTTCCATTAGAGTGCCCAAATTTATTTAGCCAAGTAATAGTTTCCTTTCTTCTTTATAATCTCCAGTCTTGTTATACTGAGATTTACGGTGACTGTTCAATACATAAAGTTCACCTTTCTTAGAACATCAGTTTCCTAATGGGTTTTGTGTTGTTGCTTTTTTTTCATTTAGTTTATTAAATATAAAGTTACACTGTATCTAAGTTGGTTTAATACGGTTTTTCAGAACAGTTCTCATTGTTTATCATTCTAATGTTCCCTGATGTCAAAGACACACATCTGGCCATGGAGCAGGCCTTAACAAGTATTTTAAATCTCTGTCAGTTGTTCTAACCTTGCCGCCTTCTTTGCCAGTCTTGTAAATTCATCTGGTCACATATGTCCACAAGGCCATAACATTGTCCCCAGACCTCAGAACTGACCTTAATCTCTGTCATGTCCTGACCGTAAGGGTGCAGGAAGGTCATTGCTGTTGGCAGCTGTCCTTGACAGCCACAGAGGAAACTGCCATGGGCTTGGGTGGGGTTGCTCTCTTGTAATTGCTGAGGCAGAGGGACAGCCTGAGTCAGGTTCTAATAACCGCTATCTGTAGCTATCGTATGCTTCAGCAGCTGTTAACAGGCAGATTTATGTATTTCAAGATCTATCAGCTGTTAAAAAAAAAAAAAAAAAAAAAAAAAAAAAAAAAAAAAAAAAGAGCTATAAGTAATAAGTTTTCCCAAAAGCAGGAGTACTAGAAAATGACTGTGTATGTGACAAGGAATTTGCCTTCATTTTTTGTATATGAGTTATATACCTCCCTCTGTGTTTCCCACTTTGCACAGTTCTAGTCATCTGTTCACATTTAAATAAGCTGTACAGGTACAGAATGTGTCTCCATGTCCTCCTGACTTTCACTAGCTACAAGCTAAAGAAGGTAATAGTATGTATCCCATCTGCTCCTCTTTTTTACACATACTTACATGTGAATAACAGTATTTAATTTATGTATAGCTGCTCAACTTCAACAATTATTATTCTCTTTAAAAGCAGATATTTTAGGGACATTGAAAAATAAAAATCAAAGGCCCTTGCAGCAGTCTGTATATTGCTATATGGTGTATAGAGATATGCTTCTTCAGAATCAAACCGTCTATTCACTTTACATAATACGGTTTATACCTGAAATATTAAGATGTAGGGGGAAAAATATATTCTTGCTGAAACTGAGGATTAAAGAACTGCTGGTCTTTTTGTTTTTATTTTTCCTTTTTCTTTTAATGTCTGTTGCTCAAATAAATGAAGGGCAGAAGGCTTTTCCCCACCACACTGTCAATTGTTAGTTTAGAAAATGCTTTATGCTCCAAGTCAAATCCCAGCATGCCATATTTCAGCAGATGCTGCTAGAGAGACTTACAGGGTTATGATAGACTCCATGATTGCAGTCTGCACAGTGCAAGGGAGTTATATTGTGTGTGTTTGCAGATTAGATCAGAATGTCTCATCTTGTCGTTGGTGTTTCCCTCCAGATCGTCCCTTTTCTTGAAAACTTCAAAGAATGCTTTTCTTGGCCATCTTACCCTAAAAACTGTGTTTTACCATATTGTTTAGTCAAAATCTAATACTGTCAGCCACAACATCAGCCGGAGAGGAATGGTGATTCTCCACACCCACATAGCTCTGCACATGTGGACACAGTCCAAAATAGCCCAAATCAGTCTTCTAGCAATGCTCTGGTTAAGCCACTCCAGTTTAGATTAACGTGGTTTCAGAAGTAAAGAACTTCTTTTGAAAATATCTTCAGATGCACCTCTTAGCATACAAACAGTGCCAAGGGATCCTTTTGATACCTGCAGCATCCCTGGAGCAGCCCTTCCTCAGAGAGCAATACAGCCTGCAGATTTTCCAGATTCTTTCTAAACATGGTAGAAAATGAGTTTTATTACTGAAATCCTATTTCCTGAGAATTAATTTAGTTCATATGGATTGTAACATGAACACCCAACATTTCAGTAAAAGGAAAGACATTTTGCAAATGCCAAATTTTGGCAGGGTTTTTTTGTTCAAATTAACAGTTTTTTTTGGTAAAGTGCATACTAGCAAGAAAAATTATAGTCAGTTACTTGAATTAAACTATATGTTCTTTCTTTTGTTTTGTTTTGTTTTCTCAATTACCATCACTCTCCTGGCATGTTTGAATTTGAAATACTTCTTGGAAATATCTGTCTCTCTCCACAGTTATGTAGGGATCTCCATGAGAACTACCATAATAATATTGATAGGGACATTTGGGGAAGTTTGTTGGGATGTTGAGAGTTCCAAGTTTCTCATCTACAGAGCTCTGGAATCTTCTTACAAAACTAATGAGGTGTAGTATTTCAGAATACAACAGTTGTGGGGTGGAAATTTATTTCTTATCTTGCCATTTGGCACCTCTCCAAACATCCATATTTAATTTAATTTAATTTAAAAAAGAATGATCTTACTGAATCTATGGAAGAAGAAATGAAATTCTGCATTATGTCCCCCCTATCTTTCCGAAAGAATTTCTCTGCATTATAAATACAAGTAATAATATGAAAAGCAAATCTCTGCACAAGCTATAATTAGAAATGAACTTGCAGATGAATGGCTTTCCAGAAATAAGGAAAAAAGGCTTTGCTTGTATTTCATCATATCAGTGTTTTAAATAGAAATGCTTTGTTCATTAGCCAGACTATTTCTGGCTGTAAAATTAATGCTTTGACAGATTTGAAAACAAATTGCTAAATCTGTAGCACAGTAATCGCTTTTTTTCCAAAAGAAACTTACTTGCCATAAAGGAAATACTGATTTTCTGACAAACAAGGAAAACTTCAGTTTTGTCTCTTCATATTGTAATGTTTAGCACAGTTAATCTTTAGCACCAATGCAGATTTCAATAAAAAATAAAAATAATTTCTTGAAACTGGAAATGTAAAACATATAAAAAATGTATTTCATTTCTCTATGGAGCCTGTAGTTCTTACATGCCCAGGACTATTTGAAAGTGCATTTTATCTTTTACTTTCATCATATCAGGACAAATAATTCAATCCTTAGCAGGTTTGATAAGGACTACTCTGGTGCCATTGCACATTGTCCATTCCCCATGGTGTCTCTAGCAGATGAAGTTTTGCCATCTTTCTTCATGGAGGATGTGGTCTATAGGGAAAGCCTACAGTTTATCTCATCCTATCTCTTTGACTTTAGAGCTGGAAGAAACCACCAGACGGATTTCACTTAGCTGTGTCTTGTCTGTGAAGTGATGTGGTTCTCCACACTGAGTTACCTGCTGAAAAAGAGGCCTTGTACTTCTTAAGTGAACTCAAAATGCCATCCAGAATCACACTGTGCCAGGAAGCTAGGCTGGAACATAATTAGGCTCTTATAATAATGTCCTCAGGGCCCCAAATGACATTGTTTTAACTTGCAAAGAGGCATGTGATGATGGTGGGTCATCGCATGTATTTGTTTTACAATAGCCCCTTGTAATTGTAACCAGAGCCTCAATAATTACATCTGTGATAAGTACCTGCATGTATTGAGAGCCTGTGAGAGTTGTCCCTCTTTAAGAGAAGGCAGGACAGCTGTATATGTGAGAGGCAACAGAGCCCACTGATGTTTTTATTCCATTGCACAGTTCAAAGGAACAAAAAATATCAGTAGCCTTAATGAGCCTGACAAGGTTTGTACAGAAACTTCCAGTCAGGAGTATCAGGAGAAAGATAAGAACAGACTGACAGGGAGCTGCACACAGCCTGCCATTACACCACAGCACACCTGAGGCTGGCATCACGAGCCAGAACGCAAGTATCATTAGGCTTCCTGGCAACTCGCTGGAAGGTGCTCGGCCAGCTGTGACTGACACACACCAGGTGGCCTCCAGCTCCAACAGCAGTGTGAGGGTGGCCCTGTGGGTGAGCTGGTGGGAATCCAACTCAGCGCAGGCCCACACCCTGAGTTCATATTCAGTGTAGACATCGTAACCTCAAGACCTCATGTGTTCAGGCACCCATCTGGGCAGGTAGGGCCAATAAACAGTGAGCATGCCACAGGGAGCAAACATGTGCTGTCGTTCCGAGGAAGCCATTCTGCGCCAAAGTAAATTACAGACAGTTGTCATTTAAGTGGGAATAAGCTTCAGTGATTACTTTTTGCATATTTGTTTAGAATGGAACCAGATGTTCCTCAGCCCGTGTTATAAACTTGCAATGTGTGTTTAAGAAAATCAGGAAAGTAGTTTACTTAGTCAAGTTAGTGAGTTGGTGTATCTGAAGAAACATGTCTGCTTATAGTGACTGAGTTACATTTCTGAATCAAAATATATTTCCCAACGTTAGACCCAGCAATATTCAAATTGCCATTCCTGCAATTTTAATGTAGTCCCAGCATGAGTCAAGCTTTTGTTGCTGTTGTTAGGAAGGAACATTATCTGCCCTTCAGGAAAATTGCTTTGAATCATTGTTGAAGTGTGGGTGAGTGTGTTACAAGAATCATTTTCTGGTTTTAATAATTTTAATTTTACCTTCATATGCTTTTGCATTTCTTGTTGTGGCATGAATTTAGTCTGCAGCCAGGAATTCAGGCTGCAGTGATATATTAGACTTCAGAAGGAAGCAAGATGCTTTATCAAAATCATCTAAGAAATTCTTTTTGGTTATCCAGTCTGTTTGAAATTGTCAGGACATCTCCCTTTCTGCCCAACTTCTAAGACCTGAAGCATTAGCATCCCCGCCTATGTGTGTGTGGCTTCCTGTTATGGTAATATTCATAGCAGTTCTGACCTTTCAATGAACTTTTAAGAATCAATAACAGCAAGATTGGAAGAAAAGTCAGCAGCAGATTTCCTCTTGTCTGAGTGCAGCCAAAGTTAACACTTGGAATATCTGAGATATATAAATTTGGAACTACCATAATCATGTTTATGCAGCACTTTTGCAGGAAGTATATAAATTTCTTGAGCACTGTCATGGAGCTGCTGTTGCAAGGAAATAATACAATGCCAGAGTCAATTGTGTCATTAATGTTTTTTAAGCTGTTGTGTATTTATTTTCATATGGCAGAACTACCACAAGAGCCCTTAACATCCAGTGCTGAAGAGTAATTTTCCTGACTGTATTTTGCCACGGGGAAAGTGGAACTGGATTAGAAACCCTCCTCGTTAATGATTTGCTGCTGCTGAAACACCCTTGAAGTCTGCATTTCTTCCTCTTTTAGATTATAGAAACACAATTGAAACACTTGCTGCATATTTGAGCTAGCTGTCTGAGCGCAAGCAGACATTGTTCAAGACACAAGGTGTGCCTGTTCAATTCCATTACAGTAATTCCTCAGCTTTCTGAAGCTCTTTCCAAAATGAAGATGGTCCTGTAATGAATTAGGCATAGGTGCTCTCTGCTGCCTCCACATCTTGAGGAAACCAAGCCTTGTAATTTCCCCTAATTTCACTGTCTAAAAGTGAAGTTCTAGCTTATTTAAGCTACTTCTACAGAGCTGGCACCTCTAGGAAGTGCATATTGCATTCTTTTGCCTACCAAGGAAGCCTGGCCAAATAGTTTAAACTGTAACTATAAATTAAAGTCTGACTTCGGGATGCATCAAGTTAAAGGAGATGAATCCCATAGCCAACAGTGACAGTAATGGGTCTCACAGAGCAAGAGATCTACCTTGTAATTAGAGTGATTTTTTTCAGCCAGGGTTGCCCATGTCTTTCCATAGAATCAGCAAAGCAGAACCTTTTTCCAGAGCTACCTGGTGCTGCTGCACTTTGTAGAGCTTATATCTGTAAATTCAATATTGCAAACAGTTATTCTAAAAAGTCCACATTTATATCTCTGTTTTTCTCTTCTATTTTCTTGACTGAATGGAGAGATTGTTGTGATAGATAGTGATAGCTATAGAAACTTTTGGTAACAGTTCAAAAGAGTTGCTTTGAAAATGCTCTTTTTCTATATCCAAGTTGTTTGAATATTGCATCTACTCATTCAGCCAGCCTAACAAAAAAAGTTTGAAAATGCATAGAAAATAAGGCAGATTTGCTGGAGTTTGACAACTTTCATTTGCTGAAAAGTTGTTTGGTCAAATGTAATTTGAAAAACAGGAACTGTAAAATGAAAGGAGAATTTTTAATAGCTGTTGTTTTACTTAATATCATAATTTTCTGAAAGAGAACAAAGGAAAAGACATTTCCGCACATGTTCTTCATGAATTGTTACCATCAACATTGAATTTCCTTGTTTTTTCCTACTTTATAAGACATCCTTAATATAGAACTGTTTTGTCTGAAAATAAATCTTGTGTTTATTTAAATTCTTGGATGCATAATAATAAAAGGTTATTTTGTCTTTCTCTATGTATATCTTCCTTTTTTTCCTTTTTTTTTTTTCATTTTTTACTCTTTCAAAAAGATTGATGAACTTTGCCATGCACATCTTTAGTGCTCTTAAACATAAAGCCACCTTGTAATTTGCCCAAAACTGGATCATAGCTGAAACTGTTTGTTGCATGTGCTGATCTAAGGCTGGCTAATGCCCAAAAGAACTACTTCAGCCTGTTTCATTGCATTTATGTTTGAAAGCAGCAGCTAATTTTGGGAAAGGTACATGTTCTTATTTACAGTCTGCCCTCTCTCAGATTTTTGCCTTAGGTCTGTAGCATCTTCTCCATCAGTCTCCAATGTGATTTTCTACCTTCCTTGCTTTCCTTAGCAGGTAAAGCTCATGGCTTTGATTCCTTAGCTCTTCTGTAGCCCTTGCAGATCAGGCTCAGCTGCTTCTTTCCTCACAGATGTCTGCCTACTCCAATTCCTTTTTATTTCCTGATTGCTGAACAAGATAGTGTGCAAGGTCACATCTTATCTGCCGCTTTATATCCAAGACATCCCCAGCTACCAAACATCCTGACTTAACCCACAGTCAGTAGCATGACTTGAACCTCTTGCCAGATCCTGATGTTGTTTTTATGTCATACTAGACCACATTCTCTAAGCAGTGCGCAGACAGTATCTCACAAGTCTCACAAATACAGGAGCCTGCTCTGCTCTTACTAACAGCAGGCAATTTTGCTTGATGGTTCCAGAAAATGACGAAGAGAAAGAGGCTCTGTTATCACTGGACAAGCCTGGCTGGTATTCCCAAGGTAATGCTATCCATCTTTATGAATTACTGAAGAAGATGACTGGCAAGTTGGACCCCAAGGTATGTTAAAAGTGAAAATAAATCTTCGTAAAAATATCCTGTTTCCATATAAATACCACCGTATGATCTTGCATTGCAGTTGATGATGTGATAAATCACTAATTTTTGTTCTGCATATGCTGCTTTGGAGTAGAGCAATTTCATTACATGTCAAATCTAACTATTATTGCATCCAGCTTTGTTGCTGATGTTTATTGAAATGACCTACCAATGCACAAAGTGATAGACTCACCTTTGTTAGCTTACTCCATACCTTCACAATATTCACAGTATTTCCTATCTCTTTGTGAAAAGGTCTGTGCACGCACCCTGCACTAAAAGGAAGGCAGGACATGCAGTTGCTCCTTCCTCGGGTGTGTAACAGAAGCAGCATCAGGAGTGACAAAATATAGCTAAAGATGCCTGCTTCTTCACTGTCTTCCAGTAACATTTGTTTAGCAATGATAGGCCTGTCCTAGAGTCTAAAATGTTATACCATTCCTGATGGATACGAGTTTAAAAAACTGCTGTCCAGAACTGGAAGGAGTGTATATGTCTTTTTGTTGTTAGAATATGTAAGATTTCTAGCTAAGATATTTTATTCTGGGAACTTGGTTACGCATTTCTGCAATTTCATGTAGAATCAGATTATCATCACAAAATCAATCTCCCTGAGAAATAGATGAATAGGTCAAATAGATGAAAGGGTGATATCACTGAAAATTAGGATCACTTTACTTTTATGACAACTCTGCATGGATGAAAAGGCTACTTGTAGGTGTGAGTATTTTTCTGTAGTGGGTTGACCACCACCTGGGTACAGAAGAGTTCTGTATCCTCAAGATGTTCTGTGCTTTCCCATTTCCAAGGTTATCCAAAATGCATTCCAGTTGCTCTGTGAATTTTCTTTTAAGAAACTTCCACTGCTTCCTGGCAAACTATTTCTGTCACTCAATTATCTCAGTGTGATCATGTGTGCCAGTCCTACATGGGCATTCCAGGTAGTGCCTCCAGAGAATCAGAGCAAGGAGGGGATGTAGAGTCAGCCTTTTCCTTACTGAACTGTTTGAAGATAAAAGCCCAAACATTAATAAGATCTGTGTGTGTCGTGGCCAACTGTAAACACAGAGGAATTTTTATTAGGTTGTTTTAAAGCTCTTTTTCTCTCTCTGCAAAAATACAGTTTGCTTGTGTTTTCCTCCAATACAAAGAACTTTTAATTCACTGCTTCCCTCTTAGGTTGTTTATTTTGGTGACAGCATGCATTCAGATATTTTCCCAGCTCATCACTATAGCAACTGGGAAACTGTCTTCATCTTGGAGGAACTTTTAGGGGACAAAGTTATGGTGCCTACAGAGACTGAATCTGAGCCCTTGGAGAAGAAAGGAAAATATGAGGTAAGGGTTCCTTGTAGATGTTTCCTAGAAGAGAAGAAAGTAAGCTACAGAAAAGCTTCCTGCTACCTGTGTAGAGCATGAGTCCACTTATCTCACCAGGCTGCTAGCCCCATGCCTCACAAACATACCCTGCTGGCAACATCAGAACCACACCATCCTATCCCAGCTTGGCATTGCATGGGCATCACAGAACCTTTATTACCGTGAGATAACTCAGAAAAAGAGCAGTGCACATGGTCCCTTGTTCTTAACAGAGTCTGCTCCTTTCTAGTAATGAGAACCTGCTCTGTGTTCTGCAAGAAGTTTCACAGAAGCTCACCCGGTCCAGAACCTGAGTTCCATTGAGTTCATGACACTTTCCTGCATGTCATGGCCATAGTTTTTATGAGGTCATTTTAAAGTTCTTTTTCTCTCTCTGAAATATGCTTTGCTTGTGTTTTCCTTATATACAGGGAACTTTTCATTTACTGCTTCCTGCAAAGGCTGTTTATTTTGATGACAGTTGCACTCAGATAGGAGGAACTGTTTCTAAGAGTGGTCAGATGTGAACTACTGATTGTTACCTCAGAAAAATTACAAAACTTTTTAACATTGATCATAGTTGGGAAGCAGGTTCTCAACACTAGTACCACTCTAATTGCTTCTCTGGGTGAAATTTTACTACAGTTTATCTCTCTCTCCACTGCTGAAAAACTACATAGGTAAAGAACAACACTTAGATGGTATAGTTGTAGCTCCAGTGGATCATGCTGAGAAACTGCAGTCCAATTTCAACAAGGGACCTCTGCAAATTTGCCACTGGATAGCAAGAAGAAGGAAATTCATCCTCTTTGGCAATTCACTGCTTTTTTAATACTAATGTTTTCCCCCATTGTCCTGATTTCTAAATTAAAGTCAGACAAGGACACTTCACTCAGTGAAATAAAGAAGGAAATGTAGTCATTAATGTTCCTGAAACGTAGGGAAAAAGGGAAAAAAAAGGCAAACAAAGGAAGTGCAATCTCCTATCAAGATAAATGTGCTCCTCAGTAAAAAAATAAAAGATAGAGAAGAAAGAAAAAGGGAAATGTGAGGAGTTACATGGGTTAATAACATTTGATGTAATTAACTAATGCTGTAAAAATAAGTTATTATCCTCTATAAACCTTGTAGTCTTTCTGACTGGAGACTCATTGCTTCTTTGAACACACATCTCCCTAAGTTGTTTTTTTTTTAATTCAGCCATTGGTTCTGAAGCACACTCAATATACGCTTCTGAAGCAGGCATATTTAAGCAAGCGGCCGGAACATGTTTCTTTTCCTGGAAGTACAAAAGAAGAGAGAGTTACTGAGTGATGCGTTTCTAAGCCCTTGATAATGACTTATTTTTTTATCTTGTTGCAATACCTCTGATTGAAATACATCTTCTCCATCACTGCAGTTTTCAACAAAAGTGAGACTTCTAGATGTGTGTCTGACATTTCACTAACGCTGTAGCAGTCATGATAGACAGCAGCATCTCAGGGAGATAACACCTCTTCTACAGAAAACCCCTGTTCTGTTTACATCCGCTACGAGTGACAGCGAGTAAGTAAGGGAGAAATGAATTGTGTTGATTAAAGGAATCAGAACCAAGGGGGCCATGTAGGTCAGTGGTGTTATTTCATTACCATGCTGCTCACTGGAGTCTGAACAACAGGTCACATCCATATCTCTGCAGTTGACTGGACACCACTGACTTAACAGGACTAGTTCAAAGAGATTCCCTCTATAAGCCTGTGGAAGTTTTATTTTTATTCCCCTAATCAACTTCTCCCATTAACCCTCTGGTTAGGAGTGGAGGAAAGCCAACTCAGAGGACTGCACAAAGTCAGGTGTTCAGGGAAAATTAGGCCCTAGCAGACAAGATTTAGTATTATTTATTGGCCTTCCCGTTCATTCGTTTCCCAGAAATACACAATTGCAGATTTTGCATGCCATGCTGCATGTGCAAAAAGGGACAGAAAATTTAATTCAAGACACAATCCTCCCTTCTATCAATGTTCTCTAAATATTGTTAAATAAATGAAATATTGCCTCTAATTTGCAATTGCATCTTTCAGAAATGACAAAAACTGTTCTCAGCCACATTACTGATATTTCATCACTAACAGAGAGAGGGAAAGAAACCTTCCTTACACTCAAACTGGGAGTAATTTCCATTTTCATTAACAGTTTTTGTCTGTTCCACTTCAGTTAAATGCCTGATATAAGCCAGATACACAGAACTGTGAAATTATGGAAACAACTGCAGTTCTTTTGTGAGTATATGAGTCATAACCAAATGAGCAAGGGAATAGCAAACTAAAAACTATTTATGTAATTACTCAGCTTTTAAGTGAATGGCAGCATACAAGGAAAGAAAAAAAAAGAAACAAACAAAACAAAACAAAAGCAAGCATTGTGTTGAAACTAGATTCCCCTCAGATTCGGGGGGTTTGCTTGCTTGGCTGAAGGGTTTGTTTTTTTCTTCTGTTCTTTAAATATGTGATCAATTTCATCAATGAAAACTCTAAGAAAAGCTGGACTTCATCCCAGGATTTCAAGGGAAATCATGACAGAGGAGCTAGTCAACATATAAAAAACAAGGTTGTAAGAGCGAATGGAGTAAAAGGGAAGAAGCCATTGGCAGATATGGACAATATTTCTGCAGGAAAACCTGGTTTTCACAGTATTGCCTATTAGAAGGTCAAGCCTTTGAGGCCTCTTGTTTCCAGGACTCGAGTGACCTCAGCCAATGGCTGATTGCTCCAGGCCTCTTGGCTCTGTTTATCTCTGTATTCCTGTTTATCTTCAACACAAATCTAATTGTACTTCCAGGAACAACCTGATGGGCTGCTGTGAAGCCCAGCCAGTTAGAGAGATATCCTTAAAGCAACATCCTTAGAGTGGTTTGGCTGTTTTATTCAGGTACATCAGTTCATTGTGTCCCTTACCAGCACTGTTCTGCTGGTGAAAGTACCTCAGAAACCTATTGGGGAAAACAGTATTCCGAACATTGTTTTTACTAGTGCTAAGAGTCAGCGGTGGTTTTATTACTTTGGCACAAAGCACACGGCCATCAGTGTCACAGGATATGGTATTCATCGAAGCAATTGCAGTAACCCCTTCTCAGTACAAATGGCTTAGATGACAAACCCCCATTTCAATACCACCTTTAAAAAATGTACAATGCTTTACAGTATTACTTTTCACTCCAGTCTCCCTTCTGTCCTATTTTCTCTCTCCTGTTTACCAAACAGGATAGAACTTCAGAGTTCAGCTCCCTGTTCATTTCAGTTTTCTACAGGCAATTTGTAAGCTGGCAAATCATTTTTTCCCAAGGGTCCCATTAACTAAACCTGTCTGGTCTGCTAGCCAGCCCTATTTATCTGCAGTTAATAAAGCAAAGGTGATAATAAGCACCCCAAGTGTTTTAATTTAGTGGAAAGCTTTGAGTGTTGCAGAGCAGTTGTACCATCATTTCTCTCTGATGTTTAGATGCATTCTTTAAGGCTTTATGCTCTGATCTGTTATAGTCAATGTCTAACCTCCTCCTGCTGTCTGACTGATATGCCTGAGACTAAAACCACCCCTTGCAGGGAAGGGGTATTAAGTACCAAAGAAGAGGAGGCACAACACTTAGCAGTTCTTGTAGCCACACAAGTAGAGGTTACTACAGGGGTAGCTGGAGAACCTCAAAGAGTTCATGTATTAAACACGTGTGTGGGTATGTAGGAAAACATGTAGGCTTTGTGGCATAGTGTCCTACCTTCCCTGTGGGCTACGTACACTTCAGGTGAGATACAGATATCTTCCAGGCATTGGTTAGGAATGACAGACGGAGTCACAGCAGATGCTTCATAAGTACATGGGCAACATTTTACAGCTTTTCACAGACTCACAGAATCACAGAATTGTAGGGGTTGGAAGGGACCTCTAGAGATCATCAAGTCCAACCCCCCTGCCAGAGCAGGCTCCCTACACCACGTCGCACAGGTAGGCATCCAGGCGGGTCTTGAATATCTCCAGAGAAGGAGACTCCACCAACTCCCTGGGCAGCCTGTTCCAGTGCTCCGTCACCCTCACTGTAAAGAAGTTCTTGAGCACATTCATGCGGAACTTCCTATGCTGAAGTTTCAGCCCATTTCCCCTAGTCCTGTCCCCATTTTGTTTCATATTTGGGATGAGGATGTAGCCTTTTACAAACTACACTTGTGATGTGGAGGTAAGCTAGCAGCAAAACATCAGGAGTTCACCTCCAGATGACTTGATGACAGTATTTATGTCTGAGTTTGGTTTAATTAAGGGCTTGAGCTATAAATCTTGAATTCATCTTCCTCCTTCTTAACAATTAAGAAGTTCCCACCAGATCAGATCTCTGGATCAGATTTCTGAAAAAGAACAAAGCAATTCCTCTGACTACAAGGACACATCTTAAAAAACACAAGTTTCAGATTTGTTTCACTTGTCAATAAACAAGGCCTTGTCTTTGTTTAAACATTTATGTGGGCCAGTACTTTTTGATGGAGCTTTTCAATTAATCACCTGAATAGCTGGAATGGACTTATAGGTTATCTGCATTCAGCTGGCAAATGGAGTTTAATTCAGTACCTACATTTAATTTAAAATGATGTGAACTGCCGGGATGTGCAAGGGAAAACAAAAAATACTAAGATTTTGCCCCTGTGTAAGAGGGGAAAAAAAAAATACAGCTCCTGAACAGCAGTTGAACTGCTATTTTTTATACTAAAGATAGCTTTTTTTTCCTACCTGTTTATGTCAGAAGACAGAAATCAATGTCTGTATTTACCCAAATCAGCTCCTGCCCCTTTCCCTAGCTGTACTCAGAGAAAGAACTGTGACTCAGAACCACGGGAACAATTTCTGTGTGTTTACTGGTGGGGTTTGTTTGGCTGGTTCTGCAGCTTTGTTGTGGTCCACGGGTCTCTGTCATGAACATAAATTATTTCAGCGCTTTCTGAAAACTATTATGAAAGGAGTTAAATGGAAAATAAAGTACAAAAGTTTACAAATCTGGAGGCATCCACTAGGATGTCTGACTGTGCTTTGTTAGTCTGAAAATGTACTTTGCACACAAATGACTTCAACAGATTTTCTGCAGCATAGTTTGCAGTTTTGGTGTACGTTTTTTAATCTTTCTGTAGAGGCCTCATGGAGCTTTTTCTGGCTGCTCATGGCGATACATAGCAGGTTTCAAGATGAACTGAAGAAAAAAATAAAAGCATTTTTCCCAATACTACCTTAATGAGTTTATGTGCTGTTGACTGAAAAACATACATGGGAAAAAAAAAAAGCAATTTTTTGTAATTTGTTAGTCAACTGAGTGTCTCTCTGTGGTTTTCATGATTCTGTTCTCATTCATCAGATGAGAAGCAGATAAAGTAGCACAGGTGAAACACTACATCCTTTGCAGCTCAGCAGCTGATGGAGTTGTGGCTTTCTGGTAGGAAGAACTCCCGGCTGCGTCACACTGCTCAGATGCTACAGCAGAGCAGCAGAGAAAGTCAGCAAACTGATCCTGCTATGTGAAGTAGAAAAACAGTAAGATTTCTATGGGAAAAAGATTAAAGGCAACGTTTTCACCCTAGGGAAATTGTTTAAACCAAAGTTACGGGCCTTATCAGAGTATGATTGTTATTCTTTTTCACAGCCACATTGTTCCTGAGATGAAATAGAGTTTTCCCAGAAAATGAGAGAAACACTACAGACTTCTTAAATTAATGCTTGTGGTTGCATAGAGCATGAAGATATTTTTTGTAAGCTTACATGTTTACTCATTTTTATTTCAGGGATATCAGCCCAAAATACCCTACTCTGTATCTGAGCAGTGGGGTTCTTTCTTTGTGGACAGACTACCAGGTCTGGAAAATGCAGAGGAAACCTTAGTTCGTACATGGTCCTGTAAATGCATTAGCACTTACAGCACTATTGCAATCCCTAGTCTGGAAGCAATTGCAGGTAAGAAAGATTTATTTATTTCTTCATGAACTTATAGTACTCATAGTCATACCACAGATTTATTCTTGAGATTCCGTGTATCCAGCATATATTTCAAAATACTCTGCTCCTATCACACAGCAGATGACGTTTATGTTTTTTGTAGTGTCTGCTGTGCTAGCTTCATGTTTGTGTCTGCAAAGATTAGGCGCTTCATTTGCCCCATCTTAGAAACAGGATGCAACATTTCATGAGTACAGGACTTCCCCACACTATCTTGTTCTTTCTGCTTTTAGTGGTGAGTTACGTTAGGAAACAAATGCATGCAAGATTACTGAGGCTTTTTTGAGACTTCAAAATGTGTTTCCCTAGTTTATTATTTTATCAGTTCACTTATGCCATTACAGTCAAAATGAAGATGAACAAACACAAGAACGTAATGAAGCCAAGAATGCTTAGAACTGTGCTTTTCTCGCTTACTCTCTCTCATTCCTTTTAAAACTGCATCATCATGGACACAAATTGAGCCTAAAATTTACTCCTTATCTGGGAAAAATAAAGCTGTCTTCAGTGTATTCATTCTTTTTTCCATCAGATCTGTGCCAGAGGTACAATCATGACTGATCTTATTTTCATTTAACTAGTCCTTATCCCTGGAGGGACCATGTTTTAGTTTGTGTGGTTTGTAGCAATAGCTGTAACACTGATACTGCAAAAGCTTTGCAGCTGCAGTACATATCAGTCGATTATATAGTGGTGGTGAAGATCCTTTATCTGCGTAGTCTCAATTTGTCATTTTTTCCTTACAGAACTTTGATACACGATATCTAAAAGAATAAACAAAGTATTAAATGAAGGATGTACTTAGCTCTACAAAGACCACAGTGAATAGTTGCTAACCCCTCTGCTCAGCATCTGTGGCCTACTTCATGCAGTAGACCAATGAATAAAGTTGTTCTGAGAGATATTTCAGATATGCCAAACTGTTACTTCTTTGTTGGAACACGTTTCAGACCTGCTCTTTGCAACTAAATTCTGCAAACTGATGTATACAATATGGATATCTCAGAGTAGAAAGCTGAGACAGTGCCAGAATTTATTTATCCTTCCTATATTTACTGTGTTGCAGTCTGTAGATCAGCCTAGAAGTTCAGGGCCCAAGTATAACAAGGAAAATTGGCAAGACAGACATAATGTCTGTAAAATTCCCTTCTAATACTTTTTCCAGCATCATTCTGTGGTTTGCTTTGAAAGTGTTGGCCTAGAGGCTGACAGGGTCAGCCATGTTCTGTGAACATCTTTTGTCCCACCAGCTCCCCTACCCACAGCTCGATCTGCTCAGCTAGCAAATGCTGTAGAACACAAACTTATCAGGAATTTACCAGCTACAGATGAAGGGGTGACAACATTTAAGTTATGTATGCATAAAACGTTGCTTGAAGTGCAGGAGCAGTACAGCTGTCTGTTTCTTCTCAGTTTATCAGCTGCAGAGCTCTTGCAAAGCCTGTGCCTCCATCAGAAAGGGTGCTGTGTGCATCCCCACACAGCTAAAGGACAGCAAGTGGAGAACTAATGTTTTTAACTTGCAGCTGTGTGCCTGAAAAGTAGCCTCAAAGCTGAACTTACAATGATCTATGGTTTCTTATTGAGAGAGTTCTTTCTTGTTTGTTTGTGCCAAACACAGGTGTTCATTATTATGGATGTTAAGGCATTCCTGACTCCTCTAGAATACCTTGTTTAACTCCTGACACATCAAGCAGTGTAAGCCCCCACTGTACCAAGCCGTGAAGTTTTTGGCTGCAGTTTGAAGCCATAGATTAAATAGCTTAATAGCTGCAGCTATTTTGGTATCACTCGCAAAAAGAGAATCAAACAGGTTATGTCAGTTTGATGCGCTCCAGCTTTTCGTTTCCTATTCATGCATTTTAATCACCAGCAGAGGACTTCCCTCAGCCAAGCTGCACAAACACAGACTCTTCCTCAAGCTCCTCAGAGCTGCCCTGTGCTGACCATATGGCAAGCTCTCTGTGAGCAGCTGCTATGGTCCTGCAGTTGATGGGCAACCTTGCTCGAGCTCTGGGCTCAACAACACTGTTAGCCATGACCAGCTTAAGCTTAGGATGTCCATGTGAGAAATAGTTAGTACAACATACAAATAAATGCCCTAACAGATTGTGATCTGCAGAGATCTTTGGTGAGAGCCAAACAACTGCTGCTAGGCTAATTTTAAATACACTTGACTCTTCTTGTTTGGCTGCAAAATATGCATAATAAACAGACGGATTTACTTCTCCAGACTCACTTGTCATTGAAAAATATTATTTTTAAAAAATTATTCAACGTGATTCAACTGAAATAAACCTGGTGGTGTTTTACAAAAAGCACTGATTTTTAGGCAAAATTCACAGGAGAATTATGGTGCACGGTGGAAGAACTGCTGCTTGCAACACCGGAGGGCCCGGGTTCGAATCCCTGCTGTGGCGCAAGTGGTAGAAGTGCCGCGCTGCTACACAGAGGGCTCGAATCCCAGAGGTTGGACTTGATGATCTCTAAGGTCCCTTCCAACTCGCACGATACTATGATACTATGATGATGATAAGAGAATTATCAGAAATTTTGGGGGGGTTAATAAAAGTCTTCAAGCTTGTTTCTGTTTCTTCAAAATGCATGAAATGCGTTGTTTTTTTTTTTTAAATAAAAATTAAAAAAAAAAAAAAATGAATGAATGAAGGCCTTAGCTCTGGATTGAGAAATTGAAATAGAAACAACTTTGACAGTTCTCTTTTTTTTCACCAATCTCTTGTAGGTTTGGTGCATATGCCTTCTAATGGTTTCACATAAAGTATTTAAACATGTTCCTAAATTTAAGAAACAACTTGATACTCACCAAAGGGCACTGTAGGAAAGGGCTTCACAGGAAATGCTGTTGTTGCAGTTTTTCTCCATTCTAAGTGTAAAATAACAGACCATATATATAAACTGAACGTGTAATTAGGAAAATCACAGCTTGGTTAGAAAACAGCCCAGTTCATTTTTCGCTAGCTTTCTGTGCTGAATGAATGTAGCTTTTTCCACGCTTTTGTCCCCATCTTTAGTTGAAAATTCAGTATTTGACCCAAAAAGGTTTTGCATTCAAAGATGCATCATAAATTTGGAATTCTAATCACATCTCTAGCAAACAAAGTATTAGTGAGATTGTAGATTACTATTGCACAGCTTGTCATCTCAATTCCCCTGGCAGTTTCTTAAGAGGAATTGACATTTTCCTTGGGCATTAAAAAGAACATTTTCTTTATCATTAAAATCGCCCAAAGGACTGAAAGGGTCTTCTGTAATAAATTCTATATACGTTCCTCTAGAGAGGAAATCACATAGGGGTAAAATAAAACATTTAAGATATTATCACTCTGACATTAAGATGATATTTAAAAAGTTTAACTAAAAAGTAGCAGTAATTCTGTATCTTTGTAATATTAAGAGGAAATGAGTTAAGCTGAAAGTTTTCTAAACAGTTCGTAGTTCATTTACGTGAACTTTAGTTTTCCTTCCCTGTTTCAGTAAGCAGAAAGACTTTTCGCAAGAATTTGAAAGCTGGAGCTCTCACAATTATACTGACAGGATATGGTTAATAAAATATTAGAAGCCAACACCCTTACTGAATGCCTCATTCACAAGTCCATCTGTTTCTTCACTTTTCTGCTATTAAATCTCTCCCCATTTACAGCTCCCTCACAGTTCCTGACCATTTTCAAGCACAGTGATATTGTAAGCCAGATTTTACAAAGCAGGATCCATTACCGTGGGAATGTTACATTCTAACTCACACATAGAAACTAAAAGGTAGAGGGATCAGTCTGAAAAAAAAATGGCATTTTGCATAAACCTCAGTTCTCAGTTTCAGGAGGTTTGATTTGTGACAAGTAGAAGCAGATGTGCTTATCTATCGTACCTGCATAACCTGAATGGTACCAGCAATAGTTGACTGCTACTCTGTAGCATTCCCATTGAATTACCAGATGTCTGTGTGAGTAGTGATAGGCTCTGAGTCATGCAGATATTCCAACAGTAACTGGCAGATCTCCCTTGTCTACAAAGATATCAAATACAAATCATATTTCAGCTACTGAGCAAGCTTTTGCAGAAGTCAGTGAAATCACCAACCAGCGATTGACAGTTCTATGATCCAAAAGAAATTCTACACATATTTCAGGCTTTTACTTTGAATCTTATCATAGTTAATATTTTTTAATAAAAGTAGCACTTCAAAAAATTCCGTGATAAGTAACTCTTTCATTTCAGAGCTTATGGGAGAATTCTGATAAGTTTCTTCTGTTCTTTGTTGCATTTAAAAAAAAAAAAAAAAAAAAAAAAAAAAAAAAAAAAAAAAAAAGAAAAGAAAAGAAAAGGCTTGAGAAAGTGGGCCTTAAATCCTAATTCATGTAACCCAAGTAAAACTTCATAAAATGTCATGGTTGTTAACCTAAGTTCCTGAACTTGTCTCATAATCTCTGACTGGTGACTGACTGGTGAGGTTTGCCATTTAAAAAGATTCTGCAGGCAAAACTAAGCAATATGGCAGCTCCAAACACTTGCATTTCAAAGAATTAGCGCAGAAGTATTTTATGGACACAGTTTATTTCACATTTTGAAGATGTGGTGACCAAACTTAGGTTGCACGTGAGGATGGTGTGTTTCTTTAATGCTTGTGAGCCATATGAAAACTTACCATGCTTTGCCTGTAATAGTACATAAGTTTTTCTTCATGCCTTATTGCTAGTTCAATTGACTAATAGAAGAGCAAAATCTGTTATAATTGCCAAAGCTTTCTCTTTAAAGAAGCCAGAGTCCCATATCCTGTCTCTTTCTGCAGGAGTTTGAGACATCGGTCTGCTTGCTGTATAAATATAATGCTGAAATTGCCAGTGAACCATAGCAAAGGAGTTCATGTTTCTGCTTAGAGTTGCAAATTGTCTGCACAATGGAAAGCAGAAGGCAGCTGTGGCTGGGACATTGGAGCTAGCAAAGTGTGTGTCACAGATACGTGGGTCTGCCCGCCACACATTGGCTGCAAATTGCATTGAGCATGTGTTTTAAAGGTGAATGTCTGTGAGGAATTTACTGTTACTGTGGAATTTCATGAATTTAACTAAGCACATAGCCATGTATAATTTCTATACCCTGAGCATTATCATGTAAAACTATTACTAGAATGAAGCAACAGAAAAAAACCCAACCACCATATTTTAATACATATGTTCTATGCTTTTTCATTGAAATTATGTTGTATATAGTCAAATCTAGCTGCTATTAAATTAGTCTTTCCTGTAACCAGAGAGATAATAACAATCTCTTGTTATTCAAATAATGTTATAATGATATAACATGACTTAAACATATAGAAGTATATATGTTATAAATTACTTATGAATTTGTAGTAAATTTTAATATCTAATGCTTTACAACCATGCTTTTACTTAACACTTTTAGTGTAAGAACATATCTACACAGTATCCTAGAGACTTCAGTTTAGCAAAAAGCTTGGAGGATTCTGACTTCCTTCCAGGCTTAGCTGCTGTAAAAAACATTTGCTATTAAAAGACCCTAGAGATCACTTTTATAACAAACCTTTTCGAAAGAAATACATTTTTTGTTTTTTTTTTAATGTTATATATATACACATATATAATAACTTGGTTTCTGCACCTCTTTCTGGTTTTGTACAAAAAATAACTGGTAGCAAAGATAGTTTACTGGAGATGCGTTCAGGCTGCCTTGGCAGCATCTTGCTCCGACTCTAGGTGTAAATTGAAAAATGTTAGATAATTAAAATCTGATTTAACTGTTCCAGGAAACTAGTTTCAGTGCTCAGATTTTGAGAGACAGAACAATAGACTCAACACAACAGACAAATATAATGTATTTATTTTTGCAGCTGCAAAATACAACTGAAACTGACAATAAATTGCAGCTCAACCATAAAAGATTATTATTAACCACTAATACTTGCAAACAGTCTTTGGGAACTGGTATTTGCCAAAGGGTATGAGAACCAACTTTTCCAAAGGATTTAATCAAATATTGTATTAGTAAATTCAGACATAAAATGGACGATTCACAGTGTTGCATATTAGTCTGCCTCTCACTGCTTCTCCAGAAAGGTGTATTGACTTGTAAGGCTGCGTCAAGTCATGCAGAACCCAAAAAATTACTTCCTAGCCAATAACTGACAGAAATGTTCTGCAATCCCTGTTCTACTCCGTGAAATGTCAAAGCACAGCCACCTCTAAAAGATTAAAGGGAGAACTCATGAGCAGCTCATTAAGAAAGGTGGAACCACTCAGTCATTTCTACTTTAAAGTTATCCTTCAACTCAAGCAGCATAATTTCATTTGCAGGCTGCAATTAAAGCCATAATTGGGTTTTGACTAGATCGCATGCTTGAGGAGTGGGTGTAGGTTTCTTCTTTGAAAACACTGATGGTAATATAACATGTTGATAATTTCTGAGTGTGGAAAGTGGTACAAGTAGGAAGCCACCAAGTACTGGAAATGCTTTTTTAACTAGATCATATTTTACATAACCTGCAATCTTATATATATAAAAAAAACATTGCTGGTACCTTCATGTAGTCTGATGTTTAACATATTCCCTCTGGATTAAGATGGTAACATATGAAAGAAAACAAGGCGGACTTTGACTTCACTGTTTAGAAGTCTTAATGTGTGTGACTTTCTACCTTTAGGTAAGCAATGTTTGTCACCCATCACAAAAAAAAATAAAATAAAATAAAAAATAAAGAAAAGGAAAACAAAAAACAGGAAAGGAAAACAAAATATCTATTTTACAAGAGGAAGGAATGTTAATCTGAGTTTGGAGAGTGATGTTGATTGCAGTGAGTTTGCCTCAAAAAGTACACTGACTTATAATCACTGCATTTTATCTTAGTGTGGCTCTCATGCCTTCACTGTCTGAAAATACAGCTCAGTTCTTTTCCTTCCTAGAAATACCTGTTATCTCAATTGCTTGTTTTCATGGTCCTTCAGATTAGCTCTCAGAAGCCCTTCATCCCTGCCTCACACCTGTGATGAGGCATTCAAACACATTAATGGAGTGATCCCTGAAGGACTAACATATACCATTAGGATCTTGTCTTAGAATTATTTTTTTTTTTTTTTTTTTTTTTTTTTTTTTTTTTTAGATTGTCTTTATTTAAATATTTGAGAGTATTATAGCCTAATAGTTTGATCACATCAACTGGGAATGGCTAGGTGCCAGGGTAGCTCTTCTGGACAGATACAAATATCCCTTTCCTGGAGATGCTCAAGGTCAGGCTGGATGGGGCTCTGAGCAAGCTGATCTAGCTGTCAGTTTCCCTTTACACTGCAGACAAGTTGGAGCAGGTGACCCTTTAAGATCCCTTCTAACTCAAAAGGTTCTATGATTCTGTGTGGCAGAGCAGCAGGCACTTTCTCCAAACAGTGCAGCCACAATGGGAAGAGCTGTCAAAGGGTTGCTATTAAAGCAGAAATTCTGCAGATTCACTGAAAGCAGCATTATTCTTTATCTGTGTATGCATAAACTGCACTAGCTCACACAGCACATTATAAGTGCCGGCTACATCCAAGCTGAGAAGCTTTATCACCTGCATTCTCTAGAGCACACCGCTGATGATGAGCATCCCATCTCCCACAGGCACCCACACAGATGTGCATCCTCTCTCACTGTTCAGCTGCAGAGCCTGCAAACAGCAGCAGTGACTTTCATGTAACTAGTAGAAGAAATGCTCACTTAAGTATTTCAGGAGCTTAGAGTTAATAAAGAAAACATCTGATCTCCTGTTTAGGAAAATCTGCCTGAGATGTCTTGCTAAAAATAACTGCTATCAGATAAATATAATTGCATCCTTGGGTTTTTTTGGTTTTACTGCTTGTGCATTCTTTCACATATTCCCAGCTCTTGCTGCAAGAGCTGTTGTGATTTTTATAAAAAGGAATTAGGTCAGAAGACAAAAATATTTCCTATTTCCAAAAGCACTGTACTCGCAGAACTGTTTACCTGTAGGTTGGCAGGCCACTCTTGGCAGTGCAGCCAGAAGTGTGCTTACTCTTCTGTTAAGAAATTATTTATGAAATTATTACCATTAATAAATTAATATTTTCCTTTTTCTTCAGCAACAGCTTTCCAGTGCAAGCAAAGTTCTATGGCAAAGCTCCTAAGCTTGAACAAATTACTGGAATTCCTGTAAAAACAAGAGAATTAACATTGGCTGATGACTGCCCATATAGCTATGATACCCGTGTGCTGAGACACATGATAGTCTGTTGTGTTTTGATATTTGCTACAGTTAAGCAGTTTGAAGGTTTTCAAAGTCAAATCATATTGCTGGAGAGCTTTTTGCTTCTCCCTCACATCCCCGTTTCTCCCTTGATAGCAATCAGAAGCACACGTATGCTTTCAATCAGTCCTTCTCTTTACTACAAGGTTTTTGCTGCCATGTTGCCTCCAGGAGTGGGAACTTCTCCTTCTGTGGGTTTCCCATGTATCACCGGCGTGCTGCTGTGCTGTCACTGCTAAAGAATGTTGTTCTCCTTCTAGTGGTCACTATTGCAAAATTCTTTGTGATATTTCTTCTGTGTGTTTTGAGAGAAATCTGCATTAGGCTTGGACTGTGCTTTTAATTGGAGAAATATATCTTCCACCTGAAGACCTTCGTTAAGATTATAATTGTTTCAAGTATTGATTTGTTCAAGGAAATCTCAGAGAAAGATTAAATATGAGTATTAAATTTATCAAGCAAGGCTATGTCAGGATTAGATTGTAACTGACTTCCATTCAGCTACTCAAATATTTTCCTGATTACTCATCTAAAATACTACGTTTTCCCTTCTTCTTGTGGTTTCCCCTTCCTACCCTGTGGCTACAACTCTCGTGGGGTTTTTTTCCCAGTAAAAGCTTTTGGCTTTCGTTTATTGGTTTATACTGAGTAGGAACTGAGACGTAGTCAAGCTAATAAGTACAAAATAAATCCATCTTAATCATCTACATATATGAATATGGATATGCCAAAGCATCAGAGTGCAACATTATAATTTATGTCACGTAACAGCTGGATTTTAGTAGCTGGAACTCAGCATCTTAGTGACTGGAATAAGCCTGGCAGTTGTTACTGTTCAGATATCACCATCACCATTTTATTTAAACCAGGGCTGCTCGAGCCCTGCAAGTGAGGTTGGGCTGGGCAGGGTACCTTGGGGACCTTCTGTGATCAACAGCTTGCAGCCTTGAGCCATTGGGAAGCACCAGCTGCCTGCACAGCTACTGCAAAGGGAGCTGGCAATCATCACTCACTGACATTCAGGCTCTGTTGAGAGCAAGAATATTCCTGAGGCTACATCTGGCAACTAGACTTCCTGTAGATCTAGAAAGGGATATAGACTATGAAAGTCTCCATGTTTGACTTCAAGGAGGCTGGGCTCCGAAAGTGAATAATGGGAACAAAATAAGTCTTGGTGGAATTACCTATGTACCGTAGAAAAATTCCAGGATTTAGGTCCCTACACAGTTTCTTTGGGTAAAGCCACCCAGATCTTTCTTCCAACCTCAGTCTGTTTAGTTTGTATGGGGTTTCTCTGTGGTTATTCTTTTGTTGTTGTTTTATTTCCTAGGTGAGTGGCAGTAGGAGATGAGGTTTGTGTTGAGTCCCATGTCAGTGTAGGCTAGCACAGATGTGAGCCCCACTGAATGTAAGAGAGCTGTGTATGTACCCCCTTCTAATTTACCGCTCTCCATCAGGGCTGAGTGAGAGGATGTAAAGCTCTGCCAAGACAGCAGCAGCTGTGAACATGCAGAGCCTGAAGATATTTATTGGCAAAAATACTAGGAAATAATCATTTTGGAAATGAGCACTGATTTCTTTCCTGAGGCTTGCTTTATTATCAAATACTGTATCTTTTATTTTTATTATTATTTCCTTTATTTTATTTTATTTTTTTAAAGCAAGCAGTGATCATTTCTCCTTTATGCCACCAGTGACAGCAGGAAATAAGACCAAGTACAAAATCAATTGCTGCTGTGTCCAGGAGGCAAACTCAAGACCCTTACCATAGTTCTTTGCTGATGAGCCAGCACTGCTGGTACCACTGCCATCTGCATACAGAGAAGATGGACCGAGCTTTGGTGTACAGTTAACATGAATTCTTTGCCATCCAAGGCAACTGCAATTTGTGTGATATTTCAGAGCTTTCAGAAGAACTTGCAGCACACTTCCTCTCTGGCATTTTCTGGATTTCCATTTTTTCATAGTTTCATATCTCCTCACAATAAAAATCTTCATTTTCCTTGCTTTGAGTCATCACCCTTCATCTTCACTCTGATTTATTTATAGCTGCTAGGATTCCAAGTATGTATTTCTGGATCAGTGCAGGGCTTTCACATAAATATCTCACATTAATATAAAGCAGTAGTGTGAAGTGCTCCCAACTCCAGGCAGGGCAGATGCAGCAAATGAAATCACTGATGGAAATAAACCTGAAAATACAGGAAGATTTTTCCTATAATCGTGACATAAAATCAGCGTGCTGGGTGAAGAATAGTATCTGCTTCGTGTAACTTTCATTGATGCCTTATACAACATTGTTACATATGGATACCTTCTGTTCATCCAGTCAACTTGCTCAGACAAAAGCAATATTTAAACAGGCAGATTGGATTTTGAATATGTAAAAATTGATTATTCTCTGTTGGAGTCTGGCAGGAATGGGTTCAGCATTTAAGCTGATTGTTTAAAGCTAGTTTACCATGAAATATCAACAAAATTGCCATTTTGATCTCACTGCTCATTTGTTCAAGATAAGAAAACCAACAGCAAGTCTGCATCATTTACGCTGCTGCTTTTTGGTTAAACTGCTTTTGGGAGACTCCAGACTGCTAGAATAAAAATCTAATGAAAGCTTTTAGATTAAAAAAAAAAAAAAAAGGCATTTAAATTTTATAAAGATATTCAGAATACTTGCTTCTTTGCTCAGTAGACAAGAAAACATCTGTCTGTTCTGCTATGCTCAGAAAGAGCCCTAGAGAATCCCTTGGCTAAGGCGGAATGAGAAAATGTGCTTCTTTGACAAGTTGAAGTAATCCAGTTGTAATCAAGAGCGTAATTCACTTGTAATCAAGTATCCTCCCATTACTTCTTTATTCCAGTCTTTATCTGATTTCTCAACTGGATCTAGATTCTGATTTGTTTGCTTCAGCTGTGTTTTATGTGGTCTTAAAGCTGCAGGCCTGGATGCTGCCCTGCTGTCTGCATAAGAACTGCTGCTGAGATAGAGCAGAACTTCCAGTTGTTCAATCTGAAACGGCTAAGACTGTGTTTTTCTGTTTCACTGAAGGAGCGGAGTGCAAAAAATTGTATAGCCTGTGGTATCTAGATATCAGCCCAAATGTCTTTCAAACCCTTCCCCCTCCCTGCTGAAACAAATGGTTCAGATGAGTTTAGTTTTTGTTTTGCTTTGGTTCTAAAAAGAAAACTAGGTAGGATGTGAGGTTGTCTGGGTTGGTTTGTTTGTTTTTCCCCGCTTACTAGAAGAGTGATTGTTGAATAAAATGTTATTTGTGTGGAGTTGTTTTTTTCTTTATTTGATTTCTTGAACTTTGAATAAGAAGTAAGTATGAGAAGTATCAGTTTCCTGGCTGTAGGAGGAGGCACTGCTGACGGTAAGGACTTTTAAAAGAATGAAAGGAAAGAAAGCTTTGACTGTTCAGAACTATTTAAATGCGTTCAGTGTTCTTTACAGAGTGGATGCGATGGGTATGCCAAGTTAGGAGTGCACATTTCCAAGAAGGATGGTGTTAACACTGGACTTCAAGAAAGTCCCAGAGTGGGTTCCTTTTGGGAATCTTGCTACAACAATCACACAAAAAAAAAAACCACACACAAAAAGGACTTCTTTGTTTTAAATGGGGCTCTCTTCAGTTGATTGCTGAGATAAAAGGGTGTCAGCTCGAAGAACCTGAAACTGTTCTGGTAAGAAAATTCCATCTAGGCTCGAAGAAGATTTTTGTTTGATTTTTAATCATTCATCTAATCGTTTTCTATGACTGGCATTATTTCAGCAATCAAGGAACTGAATATCCTTTACTGCAGTTGAGTAAACTCTGACAGGCAATCCCTTGGACAGATGAAGATGTCAAATAAATATGTAATCGTGCAATCCGATTGAGTTCTAATGCCAGTAAGCAAACAGCTCAAGGGCTTAAGAAGTACTGCTATTCACCACAGGATTATTTTTTATGTGATATGGACTGTGCTGCTAATCAGATGTGGTATATTTCTGTCTTTCAGATTTACCGCTGGATTATAGATTTACACGATTTTCCTCAAATAGCTCAGCAACTGCTGGGTACTACCCAAGCCCTCCAAGAGCACTGCTGCCAAGTGAGGAATCAGTGACTATGAAATAGGTTTTTGGCTTTTCCTTCAATAACCCTGTGATCCTTTCTTAACGGCTGTTAAATGCTAATTGGTGAAAATGCTGTTTGATGCTTCATAAAATAGAATGACAAATTAAAGCAGACTCCTGTGTAGATTTGTTTCCCTTGTTTCTCTTATCCAGCTGGGACAGGTGAGCGATGCACCAGCACTACATTTCACACAGAAACTGGCTTTTTCCATGCACTGCCCACATACTTGAAGAGAAATGTACTGTTAACAATTCATCTCAACTTACATACTAAATTTTCAAGGACATTTTCAGTACTATCTCTGCTTAAGGTGGTGCCGTTGCTGCTGCTGCTGCTGCTGCAAAATGCAGGAAAGACATGGGAATAGTCCCTCAGCCTACTCCATTAAGAGTTACCTTGGCACTGCAGGTTATCACAGTAGATCAGTGTGTTGCAAGCCATGAGGAGGTTATTCTTTTGCTGTCAAGCCAAAAAGAGACATGAATGAAATTTAGGCAGCAAAATACAGAATTACAGTCCTGAGAGCCTTGGCTACATGCTTTGTATTCCTGCAAGTGCCTAACCAATGGTAAAGTTCTCATCATGACTCCTTCTGCTTTGGTCCCCTATACCTGTGTCAGAACTCTTCTGCGGAACATAGGAAACCAGTGTAATGGTACGTTGTTCAGCTCAAGTGGACGCAAACCCACATTTTCCACCTTGCTGGAAAATGCTTCCAAGAGCAGGAAGGCTGCATCCATCCACATCCACTAAGTGCAGCCTAAGCCCAGAAGAGAAGCAAGACACAAGGTGTAAACTGAATATTTGCGTTCTTATCGGCTAATCTAAGTTTCTGTTCCCTGTGGGTTTCCTGTTCTCTGTGGGTTCAGTCTGGAGTCCTGGTTCTGCAGTGCCTTAAAGCAAGGCTACCTTCAGCACCTAAGAGAGGGTGGCTGCTGCAAGAACATGTCTGAGATGTTTTCTGTGTTAACAATTATGTCCTGGCAAACTAAGCTGGCACTGTTTTAAATAAATTTCCCTCCAACTTTAATGAATGTTACACAGGAACTCTTTTGGTTTCAAGAAAAGTGCACAACAAGAAGTTACTTTCTTGGGCCCAAACAATTCTCAGAATGGATTTGACTTGTGGTAATTCCTGATGCATCACCATAGCTCACCAGTTGTACAGTTTCACCGATTACAGTATTTTTTCACAGAAGAAGAGGCAAATGCCATTCCACCTCATTTCAGAAATACCAGTCTTTGTTTCATACTTTTTTCCTGTGTCCCTGTGAAATCAGTATATAAAGACTCTTATAGTGATTATTCTTGTTAAAGAACCTCTGAAGATATTACAAGTCTTATTACAAAGCCCTCCAAAATGAACTAAAACATTTTGGTAGGGTTGAATGGTTTCATAAACCCAAACAATTGTTCTGATCTTCCCAAAAAGATCTGTTGTTCTAGTATATTTTGATTCAGCCACCAGCCTGAGGAATCACCATTGCTGAGTGAGGCCTGGCCACCCAAAAGGCTGCTGGAGTGAAGGTCAGCACTGAAGGACCTTTGGGAGATGGACAGGATAGCCCTTGGAAATGGAGATGGCATGGGGATGAGGGAGAAGAAATGCGAATGGAAGAAAGTTGATAGAGCTAGCCCCTATTGAAAAGGCACTGTAATGACACAATCTTTGTTGTTGTTTTTCTCTTCCTGATTATTTGAACCTTTGGAAATCTTGGATATTTCTTGGATTCTGCTGTGAGAGGTCTCTGACAGAAAGATCGCTGAGGTGAGGGTGACGGAGCACTGGCACAGGCTGCCCAAGGAGGTTGTGGAGTTTCCTTCTCTGGAGATATTCAAGACCCATCTGGATGCCTACCTGTGCAACCCAGTCTAGGGAGCCTGCTTTGGCAGGTGGGTTAGACTTGATAATCTCTGGAATTCCCTTCCAACCCCTGCAATTCTGTGATCTCTTGAAAACTATCTTAAGTATCAGCAGGAAGACATAAAGCTGAAAAGAGTCACTAAAATCACCATGTCTGTTTAAATAGCCCCCGAAAGCCACAGTTTGGCTTATAACTTGACATGACCAACAAATCTCTTTTGTCATCCACTTTGATACCAAGCATATGTGTCTTAATTTTAAAATAAAAAGAATTTATTTCTTAAAGAAAAATTATCTGAATTTACTTTATAGATGAACAGCAAAAACAAAAAGGAGAGGATAGTGCTGCAACCTCCAGTAACACAAAACTTGACCTACTGCAAATAACAAACACGTGAATCAACCAAAACACAATATAAACTAACACGTTTAATAAATTAATACCTTTAATACCTATAGGAAAATCAGCATTGACAATGTGCAGAGTCGTGTGTTTTCTGAACAGGACTTGTTCCTGAAAATTAAAAGGCTTCTCAGTCCTCAGAGAGTAAAAGTCAAACAAACAAATGCAGATAACTTATCTGCCATAGACAGCCAGCCAAGGCCTTGCTGAGGCCAGCACTGCCTGAGGCTGCAGGAAGGGGGCTCCTTACCTTCTTACCTTTCTGGGTCCCACAGCTGCCCAGAATCCAAGGTGTGAGGTGGGACGCCAATGCTGGCTCAGTTCCTATGGGAATTCCCAGGAAAATCTGCTTGTTCCAATAAGTGATACTTTGAGATAACCATGCTGGCAATAGGCACTGGAAACAGCAATCCTAAAACTAGTTTACATCTACAGGTAACTGTTGTCCTGGCTGGCATAACAGCTGGAAACCTAACCTACCAGGGGAAGTACCACTTATTAAAGAGGGGCATGGTAACACAGCAAGGTGGGTTCTGATACAACTATACCATGGGTAGCTCTCTGGGAATATGGAAAGATTCCATGGCATGCTTCTTCAGATCTGGCTACAGCCAGATCCATGTAACCCCTAGTAAAGGCTGAGTTACTGCAGATCACAACTGAGATTGCTCTAATTCAAAACCATTCACCTGTATTTTCCTGCAAAGTAGTCACACTCCTGCAGAAACCTCAGTTCTCTTTATTCCAGGAGTCCTGATGTAACCTGAGGGAGGAGTCGGGTAGGGCCAACACTTATTACACTAATAAAAGAAGAGGTTTCCAACCTGGCCTTGGAGTCATTCTCTTTCCTGTGGTTGCACAGTCATGTTTTCTAGCTGTGTGGGATGATGTACAATTCATAATCATCCTTTCTTGCCATCAGTAGAGATGTGGCTTTACATTCCTCCCAGTGGCTTTGCTTGAAAAGTGTTTCTCCATGACTTGTATAATCACATCCTGAGTAAATATTGTACCTTAAACCTTTCCTCCTGAGTCCAGGTGCACAGTAAATCATATCAAGGCAAGTGGCAGCAGAGTGTAAGGACATGGATTAGAATGAAGATGCCAACAATCAGAATAAGATGACTGACCTTCAACATTCCATGTGTTCTTTTGTCACCACAGAGGACAAGAACACCGTAAGTCTAAAATATACTTTTGTACACAATGTTAATAATTTATAGTAGAGATAGTTCCTCAGAGAATAAGGCTTAGAAATAAAGTCCTGTACAAAAAGGTAAAAGTCACACACTAGAGTGTAGAACTTGGGATCTGGTACAAAGATGTTGCTCGCACAGAGTTTTGCCTATGGGTTGTCTTCTAAATTCCCTGGTGAAGGGATATGAGGTCTACTGCACCTCAGCATTATGGAGGGAACAAGACAAGTTTTCTGGCAGGCCTGAAGCAGCTATTTTCACCTTGTACATTTAAGCAATCAACATCTACAACAAAATATTCTTTTGTACACATGTTTTGTGGCAGATAGTAGTTCATCTGAAGAGTAGTTCATCAGATTTAGAAGGGAAAGCACTTGGCTAAGCTACAGAAACCTTACCTCTGCAGAGTACTGGTTGTAATGGTACAACGGTGATAATGATGCAGCCACAAGATGTGTGTTAACTGCCCAAGAACCACGTCCATCTAGCTGGCACAGCCTCCTGGAAAAGGCTCGGTCCCCTAATCAGCTCCATCTCCTGTAGCCGTGTTTGTTCAGTTCTGAGTGAGTGGAACATCAAACTTCCTCAGAGGGTCACAAGAAAGAAAAAAAAATGTACAAAAAAAAAGAAAAAATGGAGGTGGTTTTTGGAAAGATTTCATTGCAAGAAACAAATCTTGCTTTACTGTAAGCACTATAAATAGAAATGCCTACTTGAAAACTGAGCATGGATTAGGGCCAAAAGAAAATGGAATCCAGGAAGTTAAACAGACCTGGGAATGTTTGCCAACAACTGTACAGGGCAAAATGGGGATTCCTGTGTGCAGGCCAATGGCATAGTGCTGTGGTCAGGGTGAGTGGTCATTTTCCTGGATGTAGGACAAAAACCAAAGGGAAATCTTTCAGGATAAACTCAATACTCACAGCAGCACTCTAACAGCATGGCAAGACCACAGCAGGTTTGCAGCTGACCAGATGTCACAGTTCATGGAAGGGTGAACATCTGAAGCACCGCCCCAACCAGAGCTAACCTGATTTAATCAGAACTGCTAAAAACCCTGTGTGCTTCCCACTCCCACTGCCAGGGCTCACGCATCAGTCTCTCACACATGATTACAACAGCTTTTAAATACTTACAGTGGGGGGAGAAACCATCCTAGCAACTTCAAAACCACATTATGGCTTCCATCCTTCTGCAAATTAGAGGGTGCAAGGCACAAAATGAGTGGCACAAGTGAATCATAGAATCAAAGAATCATTGAATCATATGATCATAGAATGTTTTGGGTTGGAAGGAACCTCAAAAACCATTGAGTCCTAACCCCCTGCCACTACCAGCCACCATCTCAGCTGCCTGGGTCCCCATCCAACCTGGCCTTGAGCACCTCCAGGAATGAGGCATCCACAGCTTCTCTGGGCAGCCTAGTTCCAGTGCCTCACCATGCTCTCCATGAAAAATTTCCCCCTGGAATCTACTGTAAATCTCCTCTCTTTTAGTTAAAAACCATTCCCCCTTATCCCATCACTATCAGACCAGGTGTAAGCTGCGCCCCCCTTTCCTGTTTATAGGCTCACTTTGAATACTGAAAGGCCACAGTGAGGTCTTCCTCGAGCCCTGTTTTCTCCAAGCTGAACAAGTCCAGCTGACTGAGCATTTCTTTGCAGAAGAGCTGGTCCAGCCCACTCATCATCTTTATGGCCCTCTTCTGGACCTGCTCTAACAGCTCCGCATCCTTCTTGTGTTGAAGGCCCCAGGCCTGGACACAGTGCTCCAGATGGGGCCACACAAGAGCAGACTGGAACCACATGGCACCAGCTACAGATAAGAACCAGATCTTTTCCTCTTATAAGTCTGAAGAACTTGGGATCTCTTTAAAAGTGAAGAAAACAATCATACAATATTTTAAACTCTGTATATGGAACAAAAACAAAATTAGATTTTCTTGTCCAAAACACACAGGAGTGTTATTTGAGGATATCTTTTAAGAAAAGAAGTCCATTAACATTTGGTAGGGCTTGTTCTGTCACAACACAAATGGAACTCTGAGAACTATGACTCCATAGGCCTAATAAAATTCTATTAGACGATCAACTTTTAAAGGCTCTACCAACCCTGTGGAATAAAAGTATCTAGGTAAATCACTCTTCACTTACTTACCTTATCTCAAAATAAAACTTGAGAACTGCTGTTTTCCTGCAGTGTCATCCTCTGGGACCTCAGGCCTATTCTGAGAATTTCAATGCGTGTCACAGCTGCTGAGCAGTTTGCATATTGTTATATTTCCAGAAAAGGAGATGGCACTTCAGACTTTCTGAGAAGAAATGTTTTGTTGTGATATGGAAAGACAGAAATTCTTTATCTTACACCAATGGAACACTTATGAAACAACTACTGGAGGGCTGCTGCTGGAGCAGGTGCTGCAATATTAGAGAGTGATGGCAGCAGTGAACCTTTGTGTCTTTTTCTTCCCTCAAAGCTGCCCAGAGACAAGGTGGTAATGTCCACTCACATATACATCTAAACAGGCAGCAATTAATAGCAAGGATCCCATGACGTGAGAATGCAGAGACAGAGGAAATGAGAGAATGATCTGCATTTCATAGGAAGCTGGTTTTGTGTGTGTGTTTGGGGGGGGGGGGGGGGGGGGGGGGCATTATTGTGGTATCTCACGATGCTGCTTATGCAAGTGTTATTGTTACATAGAAATGAATCTCCAATGCCTGCATCTGTGTTTGATTGAAAGTCCCACCTCTGAGTCCCAGTTGTAACTGGTGCACAGCAAATCAGGGTGAGACGGTTCTGAAGAGAAACAGAGGCAGTAACATGCCCAAAGGCAATCTCTGAGCCACACCTTTTGCACTGACACATCTCTAAGCAGAAGGAGGAGAGAGAAATGGGAGCATGAAATACAGTACTGAGGGGGAAAGGCTGTAAGTAGGTGACGTTTAAACGTTTTCACAAATTCCAGCAGTTGTGTAGTTGTCTGCTTGGCTTTCCACATATCAAGTGACTCCATAAAATAGGTGGGTTCTATTCATTGAAAACAGCATGTTACAAATGGAAAACATTATTGCGACATATCTGGCATCCAGAGAGGGAGAACGTGGCAGGCGGCTGCGAGGCAGCGCTGATGGGGCCCATCTGAAGGTTTCCCTGGGAATGAGCACTGATGCTTTGTTCTCCTGGGGACAGTGCTCGGTTTGTAACACTGCAGATATTTGGAAGGAGAGATTCTGACATGTTGAGAAAGATCATGCATCTGAGAACACAAAGTAACAGCAAGTTCTGCTGGAGGGACTGCTACATGGTGCTGCGACCCCAGCCTACTCCAATCACCCTCAGAGAAAGCAAGGGCTGAGCACTGAAGGAGCCAGTAGCAGGGCACTGCAGCAGCCGCTGGGCAGAAGTACACCTAAACACAGCCCAGGTACAGAGATGCAAAGGCAATAACAATACTGTCCTTCTTAATGTGCCCTTCTGTTGGAAGGCAGAGACCAGAGAATACATGGCATTTTTTATCAGAGACAGGTCTTTCTTCTGTGTATCGGGATATGCAACTTTCTACCTACCTTACGGCTGCTTCCTTCTGAGGTGTCTATGGAACATGAGTGTCCCCACTCACTGCCATTTCCATCCTTGCCGAGGATCCTGTCACAGTTCCTCACTCACTGTAAAATCTGCAGGAATGTCTTCTGGTCTGACTTTGTCTGCTGGCCTCAGGCTAAACCAGGCTGAACACATGGTGAAAGCCAGAGAAAGGGAAGGAAAGGAAATGTAAAGCAGAGAAAGATGTTCCATTTACATATAAAAAAGTACTGTTTAGGAAACACAGCTGGTGCCTTCCCCTTCCAGCTGCCTACCACTGCTTTGGCTATGAAGGAGCAAAAGCCATCTGTGGGACAGACAGCACCATGCCCACTGCGTAGGTGTAGCAGAAGACAAAGGGAGGAGAAGCTTTTGTTACACTAAGGCATTGTGCCAATCCATAAATGTGCCATAAATCAGGCTAGATGTTCCTGAGAGAGGAATTGCTCTTTACCACAGTGTGTGTGTGACAGATCCTGGAAGGTATCTGAGCTAGTCAGGAAAGAGTTTCAGATCTCCAGTTCCTTATGATTCTCAGGGCTGTTTTCAGCCACTCCTTCAGCTACTTGGCTTTGGAACTGTGACTGTTTTTGCCCATTGCCTGTGCTGCGAGCCAGACCCCAAAATCCCCAAGTAGTAAATGGTATGAATCATGCAATACTCTCATAAACTTGAAGGACAGAGCAGTAACAACTGAGTTAGGACACTGTCTGGTCCACACCCTGCCTGGAAAAGAGGTCATATCCAACATTCCTCCACATGGAATTAGGATAAATTGTGAAAATTAGAGCTCCCTTCATGTGATGCTAATGCAGTAATGAGGGAACCACCAGACAGAGCAGCCCAGAGTGAGGGGGACAGGATGAGCATTATGCAACGATGTGGATCTGCAACTCTGCTGCTCAGTGACAAGAAGAGGCTGCCCCAGTGCTCTTATCCTGAGGATTTCAGCTCACAGAGCCGAGATCAGAAATCATCACAGCTGGGCACAAGAGATGAAGAGAAAACGAGGATTACAGTCATAAGGAAATCAATTGTTTTGGAGAATTAGTGAAAGAATCTGGAGAATTTGGTACTTTTCTCTCTTCCCGTTTGAAGAGTTTTGTTACTTAATGGGAAAAGTAGAAGCGCCCCTACATGGAAATTAGAGACTGAACACATCACACAGAATAGGTCTTCAGTGAGAGGGTGGGGCTTGAAAAAAAGTCACTGAGGAAAAATAAAAGGAAAAAAATAACTGTTGCATTGACTTGGGAGGAAGGAAGACAAGAAATGACCAAGGCCGTATGTGTGAAACAGAAGGAATGACATACAGCTTCTGTCTGTAAGCTAGCATCTCCAGTCGTAAGGAAAAGAATCTTTCCCATATTTTCACAGCTAACTAAGAACCAAGAGCTTTAAAATGTATGAAGCATCAGCAGGCATTTTGTGTCTCCTCCAGAAACGAGGAGCCCTACCTCACTGCCTTCACTGTCCATTGTGTCTAAGGCAGTGACTCCTCTGTGCACACGAAAGCCTGCTGGTGCCATACGTTTTTCTTAGTCACAAAGGCACCAGGATTTTCATGTTTCTGGTAATGCTGTCATTACCAGAAAGGCAAAGGAAAAATAAATAAGGGTGTGTGACATATGAATTGAACGGTTTCCGACCTGAGTAGTTTTCAGACAATTTCCATGGAATATGCTCTTTGCAATTGCCGAGCCAATGGTCTTCAGCTCCAATAGGTAAATATAATTCTTCTCCTAGTCTGTTCTGGAGCAATGCCACCCAAAAGGTCAATGTGCTATATGTTTCAGTGTTGAATGATGTAACTTAAGGAAATGATATTTGCAAAATTTACTGATCTCAATGGGAGTTTCCAGTAAAATAAAAGGAACAAATAAAAAGGGCTTATGGTTCTTGGGAGCAGAGAGGAAGTGAAAGATGTCAGGGACAGAGGCACCATTTCAGTGGAAACTGTACAGTGACATGTTAGTTATTTAAGCCAACTCTGGTGTTGGTGGCAAGAACAGCTTGGGGGCATCACCTCCTAAAGAAGATGTTTGAAACAGATCAGATGAATTCTATTCTGAAAGCTCTTAGTCTTCTCTGTATTTATAAAGGGCTTCCTAATAGTTTCATAATAGTCTTAATAGAAATAGTTTGCAAGTGGTATTGCAAGCTACACCTGGAACATAACCATATAAAGAGGACTGAAAAGGACCTGGACAGGCTATGTGGCCATAAGCAAGGTACCCCTCGCTCTAAGGGTAAGACCTGAACTGTTCCTAGTAAATACATGCTTAACTGTTCTTAAAAGCCTTCAGGGACAGAGTTGCCATTTACTCCTGCTAGTTTATTTACCCCTAAAGATACCTTTTTTCCCTACATAGCTTAAAATTCTCTTCCTGCAGCTTGCAGGCTGCCCCCAGAGGATGTGGATAAGAGATTATTCTCTTCAGCAGTTTTTATGTAGCTGGAGGCTGCTGTCATATCTTCCTCCAGTCTTCTCCTCCTTGGTATAATTTTTTCCATCTCCCCATCCACATAACATCTGCTAGACCTGGGGTCTTTCTTTCCACTTCTTAAATGATGCGGTGGCTGGAGCAGGGCACAGCAGTCCATCTGAGGCCTTATTTGCTTAGGGTGGAAAGATTTCTTTCCCGAGCCTGATATGTAATTCTTCTGTTTATACACAAATGAATGGAAAAGTTAAGAATTCTTCAGAAATTCTGGAAAAAGCCTTTCCTGATTTTGGGAGGATTGTGAAGTAAGCAGCACATTCAGGATGAAAAAAGAAAACAATTAGTCGTGGAGCTGAAATTAAACTAGAATGGAAATTTCTTGCCTGTTGGGCATCTCCAAATGACTGTATATAAATTTCATTGTTACTGGACAGTAAAACAAGCCCCATTTTATACAAGACATAAGGAAAAGGGGCTTTGTGGCTCTCCACCACTGCCCAACCCCATGTCAGAGCAAGACCTAAGCACATCTCAACTCATCCTCTGAGAAAGAAACCTGAGTGCATAGGCTCTGTGGGATCACAGCACGCCTTGCCCAGGTATTCAACTGTGACAAAGCAGCATAGTGCAGTTTATCTGAAATACAGACAGGTACTACCAAGAACTGAGGTTTTGAGTTATGCTGTTCAGAGCCGCAAGTTAACAATGCTGTGTTATTTAGATTCAATACATTTAAATACCTAATAACGTGATACTAACATACGATCAGTATGCTGACATCTCCCTTCAGGCATCCCAACAGTTCCGGGAATTCCCATGCAGTTTCCCTCTGTTCCATGTCTGGCCAGTGGTGGACGCAGATTTTCTCATGTTCATTCATGTCACAACACCAATATTTTACAACTGCATTATCAGTGCAGTATAGTCCAATACTGTTCAAATAGGTGTTTAGAAACACGTCTTCTAATGCTTAATCTGGTGTTCGCATGACTGAAAATGAAGCACTCCCTTCTTGTCAGTATATCGCTACTGGTACAAAGCAAGGCTTCCTTCTAGGCTCCAGCACTACTCTAAGTTTGAAGTAACTGCTGATTGTTGATAGGCAGAGAAATACCTCAGAAGGGAAGGATTAAAAATAAATGCATAGTTTCTAGTTTTGCCTAGTTTCTACAAGCTTATTAGTCTTTGTATAACAGCAGGGAATCACACTGCTGTAAACCATGAAGCTTGTTTAAAACTATCCTCAGAAAATCAGTTTTGCATTGTATGAACACTTATGGGCAAACCAATGTTTTGTTTTGCTGTGGGGAAAAGGAACTCTGAGGGGACTTTTGGATGAGGTGTTCCATTGGGACTCTCACTACCAGAAAGACACTGGAGAGTGTCCGGAGATGGACAACAGATCTGTGAAGGGTCTGGAGCATAAATCTTATGGGAAGCAGCTGAGGGAACTGGGATTGTTTGATTTGGAGAACAGCAGGCTCAGAGGGAGACCTTACTGGTTTCTACAACTACCTGAATAGAGGATGTGGAAGCGGGGGAAGTTGGCCTCTTCTCCCATATAACCAGTGGTAGGATAAGAAGTAACAGCCTTAAGTTGCGCCAAGGGAGGTTTGGGTTGGATACTGGGAAAAATTTATTCTCCAAAGGGTGACCAGGTGCTGGAATGGGCGGACCAGTTAGGTGGTGGAGTCACTGTCCCTAAAGTGTTCAAGAAGCCTTTAGAGGAGGTGCCAAGGGACGTGGTTAGTGGATTCAGTGGCAATAGGTAGAGAGTCACGCTTGATGATCCTTATGGTTCCCTTCCAACTCGGGATATTCCATAATCCTATGTTTATGTAGCACGGTGAGATGGACACTGAGCGAGTCCCCTCTGGCTGTTTCCATCTCCACACTCCGTGCAGAGCCGTGCAGAACCCGCAGTTCCGACAGCCGGGGTCGGGGGCCGAGTGCGCATTTCTTTCTGTTGTGCTATTTTGCGGCCGGCGTTCCAAGCGCACCCCGCTACAAGGGGCGGCCACACCGCTTCCGTGCGGGAATGGCAGCGGGGCCGGGGGCTGCCATGGGGGCAGCGGGAGGAGCACGATCGTGCCGCCGCCATGGCGTGAGGGGCTGGGGCGGGGAGGGGGAGGAGGACAGGGAGAGGTAAGGAAGGAGGGCGGGGAGGAGGGGGTGGAGCGGGAGGGGGGTAGCCGCTTTCTTCCTGAGTAGAAAAACGCCCCCCCCCGCTCCGTGCCCCGGGGCTGCTCGGCAGAAACTCGCGGGCCGAGGAGCTGCGGGGCTGTGCCGAGCTGGGACCGCCGGCAGAAAGTGCTCGTCCCCGCCCCGTCGTGTTCCCCCGTCCCGTCCCTCCTCTGGGCGCTGCGGGCCCGGAGGCTCTTCTCGGCGGCGCTGCGGGTGCCGGCGGGGCGCGGGTCGGGCCCCACGCACTGGAAGTGTTTTGATCTGTGCCCCACCCCCGCAGCAGCGCCGGAGCCGTCCGCAAGGGCTGAGTGGAGCCTCACAGACGTGTCCGTGTGAGAGGTAAGTGGAAGCATCCTCATCTTTCGCCGAGGGGAGCCCAGAGACAGGAAAAGGGAGATCTGCCCGATGCAACTTCCTGCCTCTTTGCTTCTTGCTGGTGGTTGTTGGAAAAGTCGGAGTGAGCGGGGAACGCGGCTGCCGCCTCCTCCAATGCCGGCGGCCCTCGGGCCGCTCCGTGCGTGTCCCGCACCGCCTCGCCGTGCCTCCTGCATGCCTCGCGAGTGCGGCCCGACGGCGCCGGGAGCAGCCGCTCTGCGCCTCCCCGTGACATCCCTTCTCGAAACGACGTAAAGCTGTGCTGCTCCCCAAGCTGCCTTTTTGGACAGTGACAATATAAGAAGCGAATGCAACTGGGAATGAAATGCAGGAATTATTGCTCAAGTAGCTGCAGGGTTTGCTCGCCCCGAGAAGATCAATTGCAATTTAAATAGCGCTCAAGTTTTAATACAGCCCAAACAAAGAGCAAGCAAATCTCGGCTGAGCATTGCCACGCGATGGTTATCACGCCAACAATGATCATAACTCAGCACGGGGTTTGGGGAAAGGAACAATAACAGCAAAGGGCAGCAGTGGGAATCAATAACTCAGATTCTGCTCATTGCTCTGAAAGTCTCTCGCTGGGCAGCCCCGGGCAGCACGCCCCACCTCACTATGCTTCTTCTTTCCCCCTCATAAAGCAGATAAATGTGCCCACTGCCTTATGGAGGTGCTGAGAGCCCTAATTAATTAATAGAGTTCATAACTGCTCGGAGATCCCTGGGTGCATTTTTCAACAGAAGCGCTAAGTGTTACTCCAGCTGGGGGTTCTTGCATTGTGTGGCACTGCTCCTATGGGTTTCTTTTGTGACCTACATTAGCTGAAGTTTTTAATGGAAGGCAACAAAGTGCCAGTTCTGGATTGGAATTTTCTTGACTGTAAATTTTGCTGGCAAGCAAAGCTACAATATACTTCTCATAGGCTGTTTCACTGGGGAAGGACTGCTAGTGCTTAAACAAAACGTTTTCTTGTTATTCAAAATAAGTTTGCTTTTATTGCTGGAAGTATTGGGATGCTTAGCATTGACTGGTATTGCCATGGGAAAAAACAAACAAACAAAAAGCTGGTATTACTTAATATAAGAATAAGATATGTTTATACATGTATCTGCATCCCATGTGTGGATGCTAACCTCAGAAGACGCTGAGGTCAGTGGCTCTGTCAATCTGTATCCCCATACAGTCACTTCTAAGCCCAGCACTTAGGTCATAGAGAATATGTCCTGCAAAGGAAGGGCTTCACAAATCGGTTACCTGTGGTATAAGCTGATAGTTTCTAGTCACACAAGTGAGCTCAAGTGTCACCACAGTTTATTTTAGTTGTTCTAATGAGGTATTTAATAAATTTCTACATCACAGTGGAGAAGGAAGTGCATTTAATTACCTGCCTGAGTGTTAAGTGCTATTTCCATAGATTGCATGCAGTTATAATAAAGTTGAAGCTACCTTTCAGCTACTGCTTTATTAGCAGTGACTCAGTTTTGGTACTACTTCTTTTGGCACTTCTTCAAAAAAAAAAAAAAAAAAAAAAAAAAAAGAAAAAGCTTTTTCAGGGCTGGGTCAGTGGTGGTTGGAAATCATTGCCTCCAGCAGGCAGGTGGTAGGTTGCAAATGAGTATCGCCATCTTATTTGCAGGTAAAGAAATAGTCCCATCCATCAGTGGCTGGCAGCCTGAGCCGTGGGAGTGAGGTGAAGTGAGGCTGTAAGTGAGGCCATGCAGCAGCAGTGTCTGCACAGGCCCGTGACTCAGTTCTCACTAAATGCAATCACAGAAGTTTAGTTAGAACTGAGTCACATTCCTACGGCTGTGTTTAGAAATTTGAACGTCTGGCACCCCCATCATACTCCAGCAATGAGCAGAAAGTGATTCAGTTACTACTGCTATTGTTCCTGGATATTTTGCAAGAAATAAGGTTTGTTTTCCCCTTATTTATTTATTTACTTAGCAGAGATTAAAAGTATAAACAAGAAAACAACTTTCTCTAACTCTTGTTTCCTGGTTTAGACTTGGTAATCCAAGTGTGAGGTTAGTAGAAGATACGGCTTTTGCTTAGTGAGTTGCATTTAATTGGCAAATAGAATATCTCAGCAGCAAGCTTGTCCTGCCTGTTTGCACTTCCTTTCAGCTGGTTCAGATAAAGGAGTTTGGTTACAGTGTTGTACTCCCAAAGCTGCTACAGCACAGTGCCAGTTTGTGTTCACAGCTGTAGTCATGTCTTTATTATAGTTAGGCTTAATATTTGGTTGAAAGCCGAACCCTTGAACTGTTCCCTGTTTGGGTGGGTGTGATTTGTGCCAAAGCGTGGAGCATGACCTGGGGATGACATTCCAGATACGCACAAGGCACAGCTCTTCTTCACTGTAATCCAGAGGGCCAAGTCCTGCTCACCTTATGCAAACATCAGGATTTATTCACTCCACAGTTTCAATATTTTCTCATGTGAGACCTATGTTACGTGCCTGTTAGCACAGCTAATCATAGTGGGGATATGATGAGGTGTGACAGCTTCATTAGCAAAAGTCCCAGACCCTCATGCATTGCACTTTTTCCAGACTCGGTTATTTGTTCAGGATGGGAATGGAGCGGAGAAGGGGATTAAATCCTGCCAGGAAATAAGAAATACTGCTGATGCGATGTGGGTCCTTTCTCCCAAATGCTTGGCCAGCAGAAACAAGGTGTTGGTAACATGGACCTGACCTATGAGGTCTGGTAATTTGGAGAGTCATGTGAAGGACAGAGCACTGGGAATAGCTTCTCCCATCAGATGCTGATGTCACTTTTGTCACAATGAGGCCATTATTTTTACATGATCTGAAATTACCTTTGTTCAGTCCTCTTTTCTGTTTTCTTCTCCTAGCTGAGACTCAGGGAGTGTACCATAGGGATAGGCAGTGGTCTCATTTAGAGCAAACAATGGATTGTAGGGATTCTGGTCAGTTTTCTCAGATAGGTATTGTGTTTCAGTAGCAGATAAGCTTAATTTTAACATCAGAGTTCTTTCACTACAGATTTCTTTATGTTCTTGTTTGTTGCTTTCATTTGTTTTTATCACAAATAATAAGTATGCTGAATGTTTGATAGAAACCATGTATCCCATTATAAGTTTTCAATTAAATATTTGCTATAGCTATCAGAGTATTTCAAAAATTCCTCTAAAAATGTTTCTGTGGATGTCAAGTTACTTTAAAGCTTTTTGATCAGGTCCTTGTAACTGTGCTGTGTCACATTTCTTTTGCTGAAGGGCTACGGAATCATAGAATCACCAAGGTTGGAAAAGATCTACAAGATCATCCAGTCCAACTGTTCACCTATTACCAATAGCTCCCACTAAACCATGTCCTTCAACACAACATCCAGTCTTTCTTTGAGCACCCCCAGGGTCAGTGACTCTACCATCTCCCTGGGCAGTCCATTCCAGTGCCTGACCACCCTTTCTGAGAAGTAATATTTCCTAATGTCCAGCCTGAATCTCCCCTGCCATAGCTTGAAACCATTCCCTCTAGTCCTATCACTAATGACACGAGAGAAGAGGCTGACCCCCAGCTCACTACAACCTCCCTTCAGGAAGTTATAAAGAACAATGAGGTCTCCCCTGAGCCTCCTCTTCTCCAGGCTGAACATTCCCAGCTCCTTCAGCCCCTCCTTATAAGGCCTGTACTCCAGACCCCTCACCAGCTTTGTTGCCCTCCTCTGAACACATTCCAGGGCCTCAATGTCTTTCTTGCAGTGAGGGGCCCAAAACTGAACACAGTATTCGAGGTGCGACCTCACCAGGGGGACAATCACCTCTCTGCTCTTGCTGGCAACACTGTATCTGATGCAAGCCAGGATGCCATTGGCCTCCTTGGCCACCTGGGCACACTGTCGGCTCATGTTCAGCCGAGCATCAATCAATACCCCTAGGTCCATTTCCTCTATGCAGTCTTCCAGCCACTCTGCCCTAAGCCTATAGCGTCACCTGGGGTTGTTGTAGCCAAAGTGCAGGACCTGGCATTTGGTCTTGTTGAACCTCATCCCATTGGCTTCAGCCCAGCTCTCCAGCCTGTCCAGATCCCTCTGTAGGGCCTCGCTACCCCCAGGCAGATCCACACTCCCAGTCTATTTGGTGTCATCTGCTCACTCACCAGTGTTTTGGTTGAGCTGTGAGAGCCATGCCTGCACAGCGCAAGGCCAGAAAAATTAGAGTTTACAATTCTAAACTTAAATATTAACCTGTAATTTAATGGTAATGTTGAAGCCTACTCAAGAAAATGGTTATGCCAAACATGAGCAGCTAAGCTTTGCAAGAGTATGTCTTTGCATGTCTTAAGAGTAGGTGTAACTAATATAAAAGCAAGTGTTGATTTAAGTCAGGTTGTAACCTTTTTTAGATTCATGAATTGACTAGTATAGATTACTTTGGTTTTTACCAGTGTTCCTTACATGTCAATACAACATAAAGTTGTAGGATAGTTTTGTATGCAAGGCTGAGTCATTGACAAGATATGGAGACAGCTAAAATGCACTTTGATCCCATAGCAACAAAGGAGGTGATGCATTCCCATCTGTTGATATGACATTCTATGGAAATGTTAACAAATATAAATACTTGATATCTTCAGCTGCCGAAGTTTGTAAATAGGTGCAGATATACTGAGAGAAGGAGCTGGGTTTGTAGAACTCCAGCTGAAACATTCATCTCCATTCATCTTGGAGGGCAATTGAAACAATAAGCAGGAAAGTTTAAAGCTGTCAGTTATACATAGTAGAGGTGAACAACCAGCCAGGGAACTTGAAACATTTACAAATAGTAGGAGGAGTAAAGAGGAAGGCTAATAAAGAAATAATAGTTGGAAAAGGGAATAGAAACTAAAGTGAGAGATGGAAACACCTTCTGATAATTGGCCTGCTGAAGCAGTAAGGGAAGCTCCACAGCATGCAGCAGTCTGGGTAGGCTGGATTAAGCACAAGGAGGATTTTTGTTTCGACAGCAGTAAAATTGCCTTTCCCCTTTTACATGTATGATTAATTTTTTCTGTCCTCTATTTGTGCCTCCTGGGCATTGCCATCACGCAATGTTTTGCAGCTTTTCACGAGCACTGTGCTTCTGTTGCTTGATCCGTGCACAGATCGCGCCCTGGGTAACCTCGAATAATCTCTTCCTTTGCTTACTTCCCGTGGTGCGACACTGTTTCACTTCTGGCCTGTAGGCTGCTTTTAGAAGAAACCTTCTGTGTGGTTCCTGATACCCCAAGCCCAACTGTTCACACACTTCCAGGCCTGCTGAATGGGTCAGAAAAAGCTAAGCTTCTTAGCAGCAGCCAAAAGAATGACCTGAACTGTTACAGGCTTCTTTGTTCTAAGTTTCTGCACTATTATGATGATAGTTCCAGTCCCAAGAAGCGTCCTATATGTGGACAAGTGGTTTGCAGATTGACCTCTGGGACATCAGAATGGGCAAAAGTGATTAATACTTTCTAGTTGCTTTCATTAGTGCTAGCTTATGTGAAAAATAATTATTTCTAATTATTTAAATGGCCTTTTAAAATTTCTTCCAGTTTGGGATAAAATAAAAAATGCTGGAGCTCTCAAAGAGATCTTTCTGTGGAGGTTCATAGTTTTATAGACCTTGATGGTAGAAGTGACTGAGCTTCCATTCATTGAATGCCTTAGCAGGCATGTCCAAACTGGTTGGGAATTACTGCCTTTATGGTGCTGCGTATCAAAATTATTTTCTTAATTATTCTAGGCAGTGAATCATAGAATAAAGGATCCCAGTAAGAGTTAAAAACAGTAATGTTTGCACAACTGAAAAACTGAGAAAGCATTTGTGTAGTTGAATAAATCATAAAATAGAAGAAAATTCCAAATTCCCAGGCTATGGTTTGGGCATGCAGAAAATTTATATCCTGTTTTTGCTTGAGGCAGAGAAAAGGTTATGCATTGGGTGTGTGTAGTCCATGCTAATTTCCTTATATGGTGGTAAAAAAGACAAATAATATTTAAAATAAAAGGGCTAAGCAGAGGAAGAATTTGTAGCTGATAACTTATAGGTTCTACAGTGAACTTGTAAACATATTGCTGTTCTGTATTCAGCACAGTGCAGAACTGAGTGCAGCCCGTCATGATACTCATACAGCTGCATGCTGCACTAAATAGATCCATTGAATTTTGTACATACATCAAAGGGCAGGCACAAGTTTAAATCTTGACTGCTGACATGATGTCATAGACTGATAATTAGTTTAGGAACAGCTTCCTTCTAGTTGCCTTTGTGGTTTTCGGAGTTACAGCAATTGCTCAGACATATGAGTTGATGCAAAGCCTCTTTTAAGGTTATTTTAGATCATATTAGAACAAGCGCAAAACAAACACAGGGGTACCTGAGCTATGCTTTATTGCAGATTGTATTTTGCATTTCAATATTTAAGCTTTTAAACACTTCTCAGATTACATACTTATGGTGTAGCATTCTTCTAACAGTGGGAAAAAAAAAGAGGAAGAAGCAAAATAATGTCCCCTGGTGGTTAAGGTTGTAATAGGTATTACTCGAGTTGTAGGCAGCGGTTTTCCACATTCCTAGCATTGACACTGGAGGGACAGATAATCACTGAGTTTGGAGGAAGGACTCCCAGATGCAAGTCAATCTCCTGCACTGTTGTCCAACCCTGCAGCTCTGAAAGGGTCTCCGTGGTACCTGCTGATGTGGGAACATTAGTTCTCAAACCATTAGTCTTGAGAGTTTGAACATGGGATTTGTTCTGTTTACCACAGTGTACATATAAGTTTATACTTTTCTTGGTCTTTCTTGTTGCCTAATTTTGCCCATAGATAGGTCCATGAGTCAGAAGGAACAGAATGACAATATCTGGGAATTAGTCTCTATTGACTCTTTCACCTCTCTGTTTTTGTGGACTCTAGGTGCATTGTTCTGTCCTTAAATGTAACTGGTTTCAGTTAAATGACTTGATTGCACTCCTATTATTGTTTGCAAAATAAAACTGATAATTCTTCTATAAAATACCTTTCCAGTTAATATGCTTGTGGTTTTAAAACATCACTATTTCCAAACAATAAACTTTGTTTTATAGAAGCTGATCCTCCACCATGAGTAAGAAGGCCCATAGACTCAGCAAGTGTAGGCAAGAGCTGTGCACTGAGACAGTCAGGTGAGACCAAGTGGGCAGGGCTAGTTTGTATGTGTCCCAAACCTGGACTCTGGGGAGGCTCTCATTCAGTAACCTGAAGAATCCATTCTGTTCTGATGGAAACTTTAATCACCAGCAATCCTACTTTTGCTGGTCATAGATGTACATAATGATGAGCTATCATGTCAGAGGTGAGATGTGGGTGAGTCTGGGAGATGCTACCGGGGACGCTCACTATTTCTTTTTTTCTAGAGGATGATACAAGAGTTGTCCCAATGAAAATCATCCACAAAGTGCCTCTTCAGAGCTGAAATCAGTATTCTATAAATTTTTATTTATTTTTTAAATACACTATAATGTCAGGGTACTTTAAGTACTGCTGGTCCAACCAGTGCTGTCCTTTCCTCACAGCCTCACAGCCTTCCACTCCCCTTTCCTGCTCCTTTGCTCTCACTGCTGGAGCTGTCTTTCAGTGTGCAAGCAGCTGGAGTCAACAGGGCCTCCGTTTTCCTTTAGACAGTGTTTATTTGGTGAACCTACTGTGTATAACAATGTCCAATTCAGTTAGCGGCATCAGTTTTACAATGCTTTTTTTTTTCCCCCAGTAGAATATCCAGTCTTTAATGTGGGTGGGGAGAATGGAAATAGTTAAGATTTATTCTTTTTTTCCCCCCTAAAATAAATGGTGTTCTCTACTGTTTTGTTTCTACTGGTAGTGGAGTAGAAATCATGGCAAATGTTTTTTAAGTCTAAGACTTAAAACAAGTGACAACCCTTCAAAGCATATGGTATATTAACATCTTCTTCTGTGAGTAAGCATCCTTCACTCTTCTTATTTTTAATACTTTGTCAGGTTGTGATTTTCAAACTGAATAAAAAGCGGTTTTCAGAAAAGGTTGAGTTGCATGATAAAGTTGTTCTTGGAAGATGTGGTTGGTAATGATGTAGTGTAATACGAGAGTAAGGAATTCTTTTTCATTTAAAAAGTAGCATTGTGAGTGAGATTTAAGCAACCAGAAAGCCCAGGCTCTTTTTCATTTCAGCCCTGTGTGTTGAACAAACTTGTTGCGGGTTCACTCACAACTGTTAAGTTGGTGTTTATGTGGCCAATTGTCTATCCACAGCTTCACCTAAGCTGTGGAGATAATTGGGTTTCAGATGCATGTTCCAACAGTGCAGTATGGTTCTTTAGGTTTCAGTAGGCAAGCAAGTTAGCTAAAGAAACATGAGAGTATGGAGTTCAACACATAAAGCTTATGCATTGTGCTTCAGTGGTTAATGGTTGTCGTCCCCTCCTCCCTAAGGGCATTCATACCATTGCATTGGATTTTAAATAGTCTATAAACATTATTTTCGACCAGGTTCTCCCGTCAAAGGTGAACTGGTTCTTCTGGAGTCTGTTGCATCTCACAGCTGATAATTTTTGAAGTGGTTTTGTAGATACCTTACAAGCCAGTTCAGTTTCTAGCCAACTACAGTGAGGAAGAGCGCCAACACCACAGAGCCACGTGGAGTTACTGGGAGAGATCAGTAAATCAGTATAATGTGTGGTCAAGCCTGTCCTAGTCTCAGAGGCCTCAGTTCTGCATGTGGTTCAGGGCAGCTCAGCTGCTTGAAGCCCCTGTGGACCTGGTTTGTCTGGGCTCTATATCTATAACTACTCAGTCTGTATTTCTTCACTGACTGATAGTTCCCATCCATGTCTGTGATTCTTTTCGTTATCGCTTTTATTAGTCCTGGTCTTAAGGACACTGCAGCTAAGGTAACACATAACACCTTTCCCTCCTCTGTAGCATCACTTTGGCCAGGCTTATGTCATCCCAGGCCCTCTCTGTGGTTATGGCTGGGGCCTCCAGAGAGGTGTGTGTGGAGAGGAAGGTCACTCTATACTGGTACAATTTGATGAGTGACTTTGTAGCTCTGTTTTTATTAATGCCTATTGACTTTCTTCCAAACCCTCATTCTGCCTGTGCTGGCTATGAATATACTACATACCTGTTTTGCAGTTATCCTATTTCTAGGCCAAACAGCATGGTGTGGTGGCTGCCTCTGGTATACGAGGTAAAATAGGACTTACTTTCTTTATTAAATGCACACATGTATGAGGGGAAAAGACAGGGGAGAGGGGGAGTGAAAGAAGGATAGAGGATATAGAATTCATATAATACAAACTATGGATTTTAGACAGCACAGGAGCTGTTAGTTGTTGGTGTAGTGCTGGGAAATGTGTGTCCAAATTTGCAAAGGGGGATGTCATGGGAAACTTTGCAGTATATACCCTGGTCAGAAGGACCCTTATTTAGGAAGATTTTAAAATCATCCCTAAATTCAGGCATGTGTGTAATTTCTCACTGATGTGCAAGAATTCTTACAGAAATCAAACCAAGGCAAGGAATGCATGGAGTTCTTTCTGCTGTGTGGGATTTTAAGTGTTTTGTTTTTGTTTTTTCTTTTCTTACTACTTCTGAAGGATCATAAAGTTTTGTTTTTTTAGAAAAGAAATGTGGTGTGTGTGTGTACATATATATATATGTATATATATATATATAAGTCATGATAAAGCAGTTCTCAGCAATCTTTGTGGAGAAACAAAAATAATACACTTCAAAAGGTTTTATTCGGGCTTTATTTAAAATATATTTACCCCTCCTTTCAAAATATATTCCTGTATGTATTCATTATTTATAGACAAGGATACCAACAGAATTGAGTGTGTTTGGATAAACTACAGTGAATGTTTCTTTCTGTATGAGGTGAGCAAATCTGTAAACGTAGTACAAGTACTACCATCTAAACCACACTTTGATCTGTGTAATGTGTCCTGTAATGATTGGTTTACATCCCAAAAAGGGCAAAACTTACCTGCAAAATGTATTAGCATACTATGAAAATGTCATCCTCCATTACTTGCTGCTAAAGCAATTATGTCGTGCTCTGTAATGCATAAATGTAGACAGTTAGAGAATATGATGTTATTTTTACCCTTAGGAGGAATGCGAAAGAGATGTACTTCTTGGCCAAAATTGACTGAGCACAAATGACTGAAGGTCTGTGTACCCATTTGTTGTTGAGGGACCCAGTCCAATGAGATTGCCTCACTGTGCATGCAGTAATGACACTGTGGAATCAGGATGTGGGTCTCTAAACATGGTTTTAGCAGCCTAAGTTTCTGTTAGGAAATGTTGGCGTCTATACGTAGGGAAATGTGGGGAGAAATAAAAGGTTTCTTTGTACTTCAGCCTCTTACAAGTTTTATTACTGAATTCTATGAAACAGGTTTTCCATGGAAAAAAAGATTTCATATTTGTTTTTAGTTTTTCTTTCCTCCTGTCTATTTCTTTTTTCAATAATTGAAAACTACTGTTCATTATTTACATAAAGCTGTCTCTCTTGAGTCTGCTTTCTGTAACCTTTCCCCTGTGAAGAATTTGAGGAATTTGTTGGCTTTCCTCAGGGGGATCCTGGCCATGTTTTATCTGAGACTTCAGGCTTGATAGTTGGTGTTTTCTACGAAGTAGCTTACTATGTTTAAATACTTCCATTTAACCTCAGTAGAGGTTTGCCATTTGGGCACATTCTGAGAAGTTGTGTATGTAGGAAAATATGTACTTTAACCTTCAGCCTCTTTGGTAGCTGGCAGTAAATCTCCAAATGCAAAATGGAGAGCTGCTTGGGGGTGGGGGGGAAAGATACAAAATACCTAAATGCCCTAAAGGCTGGGTATTTCAGCTGCATTTCTAAGGCTCTGCCTGTTCCCTGTTCTCTTTATTTATTCTGTCTTTTTTTTCTTTTTCTTTCTTTCTTTTTTTTTTTTTTTAAATGAGGACGTGTCAGAGCGCAGTATAAAATGACCCCTACGCAAACTCTAGCATTCCACATCCTTCGTTCTCCAGCTGTTAACATCAGCCAATGCAGCACACAGGCTTGGCTGCTGCTAGCACCATCTCAATGGCAGTCCTCGCTCCTCCTTCCTTCCCTCTCCCTCCCTCATTTGTTTGCCAGTACAGTCAGCAGTACTTCGAATTAGGCACTACTGCAATTAATTGAAATTTTGTTGAGTCCCAACTTCTAGAACTGATGGTGTGTTCATTCACCTTGTATCAGCTCCTGATAGGAGTATATAGGTTTCAAAACAGATAGGAGTTTCTTTAGGATGAATTGCTTAGTCTGAATGACCTGTAGAGAAATGATTTGAAAGCCAAGTGGCTTTTTCAAGTCTCCTTGGAGTCATATTTCCTCAAAAGCATCCTTAATTATACTGCCTTACAGATTGTTTTTCTAACTCTCTTTTACATCTGTCTTCTGTAGGATATTTCAAAGATGATTTGGCTCCCACTGGGACTTGGAGATCTGATGCCACAATGAGGACTCACACCCGGGGAGCCCCAAGTGTGTTTTTCATACATGTGATGTGCTTCGCCTTTGCTTGCGGCACCAGGGAGGACATGGATGCCATGGTTCCTTTTGTCAATGCCAACTACGACAGCTATCCCATGCTCTACTTTTCCAAGGGTGACGTGGAGGGTCTGCGCCTCCAGGCAGCAACCACGCACCGGCACATCACAGCTCGGCTGATGGAGGCAGTGCAGACAATGCTGTCAAACCCTCTGGAGTACCTCCCGCCATGGGATCCGAAGGAGTTCAGCGCTCGGTGGAATGAGATTTACGGCAACAACCTGGGGGCCTTGGCAATGTTCTGTGTTCTCTATCCTGACAACACTGAAGCCATTGGCATGGCTAAGGATTACATGGAGAGGATGGCAGCTCAGCCTAGTTGGTAGATTTTTATCTTTTTTTTTATGGTGTTATTATCCTATAAACTGCCTGCATTTGGAAGAGTGAGTTTGTTAGATTAGTAAATTACTTATTTCAGTTGCTTTAACATTCATTTTGACAGTAACTAACTTGCCAAATGCATTTATCCTCACCTGGAACAGCAGTGCCACGTAGCTTCTTACCTTCACTGTATCCTACCTATTATAAATCAAAGTGAAAAGAAGAGGTAGGACCCTTTGTGTCTAAAACCTCACTATAAAGTAAAAATAATAATAATAATAAGATAAAAATCCCAAACCTCCACACATCAATAGCCAGGGTTTCCCATCTGATTTGTAGTGAGAATGTAGCATTAATTTTTTCCTCTCTTTTTCCAGACTTGCACATTTCCTTTGGGTAATTTTTCCTTAAGAAGAATTCAGAAAAGACTGCTCTGTGAAAAAATGTCATTAGGATTAGGTACAAGTGACACTCAGAGTTTCCTCAAACAAGTGTTTTATGAATGCTCTAACATCTGTCTGAGCTTTAGTTCATGCTTGCAGCTCCACACTGCTGTGTGTTTCCTGGGCTTCCCGTAAAGGCATTGTAGGTCATGAAAGAAATAGTTGTTTATCAAAGTGTTTTACTGTAGCTGTTGGAGTATCTAGCATTTTGATGACCTTTTTTTAACTTCATTTGGATATGAGTTGTCATACACAGTATTCTGTCTACACTGTGGCACACTTTTTACAGAGGCAGAAGTTAATGTTTTCACTGCTGAGTGAATTTACTGATTGGGACCCTAAGATAGAATCACAAAAACATAGAATGACTTAGGTTGGAAGGGACCTTGAGATCATCTAGTTCCAACACCCTGCCATGGGCAGGGCTGCCACCCAAGTCAATCAGGCTGCATTAAAATAATGTTTGATTTTTGAAGCACTCTCTTCACACTCCTTTGTTTTTCACACTTGATTATTCCTCTTTTTTTCCCTCATGCTTTCAGTTAGCTTTAGTTCTGTCAGTTCTCTCCGTCATCCAACAGTGTCTTTCTGGAAGGCTACAGCAATCTAACATCCCTGGGGCATGTATTACTGTGTCTGACTTTGATCAAATAGGTCAACATGTTCGCTCCTACAGCTTCTGAACAGGCAGATTTCATAAATCTGAGAAATATAGTTAAAAAATACCAGTAAAACATGTTACTGCACATACTTCTCCAGTTAGAATAAGAAAGATGGCATGTGCAACAGTTTTTGTCTGATTGTTACTAGCAGATATTTCACAGTATCACACAGTATCACAGTATCGTGCGAGTTGGAAGGGACCTTAGAGATCATCGAGTCCAACTCCCGGGATTCGAGCCTTCTGTGTAGCAGAGCAGCACTTCTACCACATGCGCCACCGGGGCACACAATATTTAGGTGTTTTGGAGATAAGCCCTAAATAAGAGTGTCAAAATTGTTCATGTCAGAGTAAAGGCTTGTACAATGAGGTGTCAGCAAGTAAAGCAAATCTGGAGAAACTTCTCTCCTTAAGCTTCTTCTCTCATGTAAGTATCTAGACTGCCATGTGAACTGCCCTAAAATATCTTTTATCTCTGATGGGTAGTTAACATGTACTGGCAAGTTAGATCTGGCTGTCATATGAATTACTTTTTGGCAGCTAATTTGGTTCAAGAGTATTATCTGGATTTCTCTTGACTTCCACTTAAATGACATTGACTCTAAAGTAACTCTAGAATAAAAATTAAAACAAACAAACAAACAAACAAAAACTTAAGTTGGGTAATTTTCCTCTAATTTTTGTACTGACTGTAAGTAAAAGAGTATTTTGGTAGTGTGGGGAGTAGTTGGGTAGAATAAATCAACTTTCCAGCATCACTGATTATTTGTTCCAGAATGTCAAGAGATTAAGGAGACTGACATTTTAAAAATTTATCTTTATGTTAGTGAGAACCCTCTATAGTCCAAATATAGTTTAATATATCAAGGCACAGTTATGATAAAGTCTACTGGTAATTGATACATGCTTGGAAATAGCATGTTATTAGGCACTTGTGTCTTTTCTCAACTACTGGAATAGTCATTTCGTATCACATAATAAAAGGCACCCTTAATTGAATTCCCATTTGTGTAGACTAATACAGCTTGAGCTGTTTGTTATAACAACCGCTCCTGAGAGGCATGCTGCTCATAACAGAGCGTCCGTAATTGCTACATCCTGGAGTAGATTTACATTTAGATTAAACAAAGGGTCAGTGGCTAATAGCTAGCTATAATAATCATCAGAATAACATGGGAACAGACAAAGTTTTGGAGGCTAGCAGGAGCAAGGAAATGTAGTGCATTAATGTTTTGATAAAAATAGGTTGACTTCTACTGCTTTGCCTGTAAAAATTAAAAGCTGTTAATTAACTTGCTTGATCTTCTTGGAATTCAGTCTAAGTGCTGCCTAAAAACATTGGGAAAGTTTGTCCTTATTTAAGACATCTTATCTGATTTTTCAGAGAGGAAGATACAGATCAGTTTCCTGGCATTTTATCTCCAAGTTACCTCGCACACTCCCTTACCAGACACGCGTTGTTGGCTGAGGGATCTGCACTAGTGATTCTTTCCATATGCTGTCTCGGCCTCTTCCAGGACCAAGTGAAGTGATGTAATTAGAGTCAAACACCATGCAGAAATAAGAGCCCAGTCAGATTTTGTACTTGGACAAAGCAGTCGGAAAAGATTTTTCTTTACAAAATCTTTTGTGCAAACAGATACTTCAGAAGTTCACAATTTCTGCACCCTTTTCACAGTGGAAGAGATTTCCCTGCTTAGAACTGGCAGACAAAGGATTTCTGTACTGTTCTTTTTTGATACACAGCTCATTCACCATTTTTTTAATGGAAATATACTACCAGTATACGATAAGGAGTAGGATTTGACAGTAAGCCTGACTTCATGGTTTCACATTGGAGATAACTGCTGTCAAACACATGCAGACATTCCAAGGAAATAGCAGCAAGTAAATAGAAACTAACAGGCGTCTTCAACATAACAAATCTGTGACTCTCCTGGTATCTCTTGATATCCAGCAATCCTGTTGCCTTCTGTTAACCTATGCTTATTGAAAGTATTGGGGTATGGTGAAGTCTGTTGCCATTAGTGTCTAGATGATGCTCAGTGTTGAACAAAATGAGTTGTAAAATAAAATGCATGAATACAAATACTTAAATGTAGAAATAAAATAAGTTCATGTGCTGAGTTGAAGGCTCTATGCTGAAACACAGATTTAGCACTTATTTTTGACTCCCAGTAATCAGTTGTTGGATACGTTCAAAGAATACTGAGGAGGGTTTTGTAAGCCTGTTGAATCACTCTACAACTTCCTGAAGGGAGGTTGTCATGAGGAGGGGCTTGGCCTCTTCTGCCAGGTAACAAACAGGACCCGAGGAAATGGCCACAGGTTGTATCAGATGAGGTTTAGACTGTACATAAGAAGGAATTTTTTCTCTCAGAGAGTGGTCAGGCACTGGAGTGGCTGCCCAGGGAGGTAGTGGAGTCGCCATCCCTGGCAGAGTTCAAGAGGTGTCTGGATAGGGAGCTAGGAGATATGGTTTAGTGGTTTTCTGTAGGTATGGTAAAGGGAGGATGGTAAACTAGATGATCTTGTAGGTCCTTTCCAACCTTGTGATTCTATGAATTTTTGCACAGGTGGCATTAGTATGTAAAAAGATTGGAGGATGCTGTTGGGGTAGTCTCCAAGAGTGAGAAAGGCAAAGAATGGTAGGAGGATGAATTCAGTATCTGGAATATGCGTTATGTTAGTAAGTGAAATATCAAACCCTTGCATTTTATCATTTTCATATGTAGTATTTAAAAATAAAACTTGTGCATGACTCTGAAATTAAACTGCTAGCTGAAGTGTGAAGAGTTTCTCTTATATCTTCTATTTTAAAGTATGATTCTGGACTGGTTTTCTGGGAGATAAGTCAGCACTCAAGTTCAGTGGTGACTACAGGGAGCTTACCTTCCTAGTCTAAAGATTTGCTATAACCTGGAGCTTACAGTAAAGAGCTGAAGTTAACATAGCTATGTTTCTTTACCTGCTTTGCATAGTACTGAGAGTTACAGAAACAGATTTTATTAATGTCAGTATAGAGGGGTCATAGTTAATATTAAGAAAGAGTAAAATTTGAACAGGAGTCTTATGATCAAAGATAAAACTGAGAGAAAAGGATATGAAGGCAATTTGAGAATCAGTAGAATGATGGTTACAAGCCCATAGGGAGATTGAGAGAAAGAGAGAACAGAAAGTAGCTAGAAGTTTCCAAAGGAGTAAAGCTTCAGTTGTCTCCTCAGCACGTTAAGCAGTAGGACCCTGCTTGTATAACATGCTCTTAAACTTCTGAAAAATACACTGTCTGTGTTGTCTTTTTTGTGCTATGACTTTAGCGTTGTATATTTAAGCAGTCCTTTGTCTCTATTCTTGTGAACTGAGCTGAAGTGAGCGTGAGTGACTGCTGCTGAAATACAACAGATAAAGGAATAGGAGCAAACTTGTGTTCTTAGACACCAGAAATACAAATCTTCAGTTTTTCATGGTCTTAACAAAACCCAAACTCAACTTATTTCTTTTTACTAAAGACCAAGTACTTGCTGTTTGCAGATTATGGAATTTTTGCTTTGGTGGCAAACAGAAACATTTTGAAAGGATGAAAGGTGGGTGATCGATTTGGATTGAACAGAATTTTTCAAGGATTTTCTTTATTATTATTTTTTTCAAAACAAAACTTGGAAGATATTCTTCTGTAAGTGAACAACATATCCAATTGGAGCACAAGAAAATAATTTGTTTTGGAGACTTTGTAAAGAAAATATTGGGCATTGGATCTAGCTTATAAAATAAATGCTGGTGGTTTCATTTCCCATGGTGCGTACACTCCCTCTTGGTATGTATGCTTCTTCTAATCAGGGAGAATATTTCTCTCCTTTGCCTGATGAGGAGTTGAAAACTGTACCTCCTTCCCCCAGAACAATAGCAAGGATATCTAGAATGCCAAGGCACTGACGTTGTCATTGGCGGGTCTGTACAATTACACAGTTGGACACAGGACTAAGAACTCACTTGGCTCTATTACATGCAGTATTTGCATCATGCTTGGCATTTAACACGCATTAAGCTCAACCAAGCTGTTAGCTAGCTACCATGTCTAAGATGGATTGCACCTAAATGCACTGAGGGGGTGTCCTTGGACTGATTTCCTGTTGAAAGTCTTGTGAATAGAGCCCTGATCATTGCGTTTGCATCAACCTAATGTGAATGAGAGTTTCACTACTGAGGAGTGATTTCTACCATTGCATTTCTGCAGTCATTAGCTTAATGTGCCCTCAACCTCTAAGTTATTCTTCAGTAAGCAGTTTGTCATGAGGAGGTTTTGAAGCATTAAGCTTCAGGATGTGGTCTACATTTGTAATGCATGTGTCAGGGCATGTTTAATGCTTCGTTTTAGATGCAGTGATACCATATTATTTTTTGATACAGAGGTTGGAGATCAGATATCATACTGCCCAGAAGGGTATTCTGTTTCTTAAGTCAGTATGTTATGTTCCTGTTTGCTTCAATTCATTTTTAAGAATTGGGTGAAGTGAAGGAAGGGAGGTTCTAAATATCCTGCAGGCCAGGATCAAGGATCTTGCTTAAGCAAGAGAGTTTTACTTGGTTCAGTTCCTACCTTGAACTGTGCAGAGTGGTTTCTCCTCTTGGCTTTCACCTCCTAGAGAAATCATAGTGATTTGGGTTTTGATAAGGTAGAACCTATTAGAAATGAGGAAATTTATACAGAAATGAGGGAAAAATGAATCAGCAGTTTCTGAGAGAAAGGACATCAGCAGTGTTAGTTGTGTTGCCAAGAAGTGGGGAGGCTGGGATAGTCTTACCGTGATTTTTCTTGGTTTTGTTTCAAAGAGACAGAATATTGATTTGTTAGTTTTCATACAAATTTTTATGTAGTTTGTATCGTTTTTTAGAGTGTGGGATCCCATTCAGTCGAGGTAACTTGTATGCTGTTAGTCTGGGACCGTGTGGTGCCTGCGTGGTGGTTCTTGGCATCATAAACTGATGTCTGCAGAGTTGAGCTCCAACCCCTGCTAGGTTTCATTCTTCATTGCAGAAGGTGGCAAATCTAAAACAGAAACCACCTTGCACTAAACCAGAGTTCTCAAAACACGTAGGAAAAATACACTACTTACATTATCCACAATCCCTTAATTTCTCTGTGGTTTCCTTATGGAGGTTCTATGTCAGTGTTTAAAATGAAGTAACAAGGAGTATTTTAAACAGCAAAGATGAAGAGAACCTAAAAGAGATCTCAGGCATGTGAAGTAGTTGTTCTGTAACAAGGAATCCGTTGTAGACATTATTTACTTTGGATTTTGTTGGAGTGTCTGATACCTTGAAAGACAAGAGAGGCTGCTACAGCACTAAAAGTTACTTGCTGCCTTCAGACACAGCTGCTAAGTTGCGGTTCATACTGTCTGATATTTTACTCCTGAGAGGATTAGAAAATAGCTGTTCTCCAGCATGTTTTTACCCATCCTTATTTGAATAAATACCAACAATTTTTTTTTTTAATTAATTTATTTTTTTTATTTTAGAGCAAAGTTGTTTCTAATAGCCTTGAAAACTCTTTATTCACAGACCATGGTAAGTGCAGGCCTGTGGTCCCATGCTTTCCCACGGCTTATCAGCCAGGCTGTTTACCACATCTGACTCTGGAGATCTATTTGAAAAAGGAGAGTGCAATTTAGATACAAGAAGCATTTAATGCTTTCTACTTGTCCATTCTTCTTGTGTATCATTTTACACATTGTTTGGTGCATGTTACTTGATTCCACTGAGATTCATTTAATGGAGACACACTGATTTATATCAGCTAAATAGTTATTTCTTAGATGGGAAGTTCATTTTAAGAACAAATGTTGCCTGTGATTTTTGTATGTTGAGAAATAAGGGTCTTTGTTTATTTTGTTACTTGTGTGCATTTCTTCTGTTAAACCCTGTGTAAGACCCACTAGACAGAATTGCCGTTTGAGAGAAATAATTACAGAACTATATTATCTAAACAGGAGTTGACTATGGCAACATATAGCCCTAGGAAGCCTAACATAAACTTTTTATATTGAAAGCTTTGATGTGATTTATTTTTTCTAAAGAACTCAGCTTAAATGCACTCATAACTAATCAGCTTAGCACTTCCTGTGTATGAGAGCTCTCCCTATTTTATCAGAAATGGTGCCACGGAGATTAATTTATAGTCTTTTGCTATGGAGTTTGATTCTGTGTTGCTCTTGAAACCAAAGATAAAGTTAGCTAATATCAAACCAAATATCTTACCAAAGAAATGTACATTACATTGGTTCCATTGTCAAATCACACTTAAGATGTAGTCAGATGATGAACATTAAATAGTTTTTAATACATTCTGATCAGCAATTTGTATGTTTTTATAAGGATACTGAAGTTTGAATTAAATATTTTAAATTAATTCCTTACATTTAATTATTTCATTATTCTTTCCCTCTCACTAATGTATAGCTTAACCTCAACCACTTGTTAATTGTTCCAGGCTAAAGTCTTTAAAGTGACATTTCCTAGAATCATAGAATTACTTAGGTTGGAAAAGGCCTTAAAGATCATCAAGTCCAACTGCTGCCTAACCATAGTACCCTAACTCTAACAACCCTCTGCTAAATCATGTCTCTGAGCACCACATCCAAACGGTATGTATGTGTTTAAGAAAAACACATACAGGGACGGTGACTTGACCACCTCCCTGGGGAACCTATTCCAGTACTTAACTACCCTTCCTGTAACGAGGTGTTTCCTAACATCCAGCCTAAACTTACCTTGGCACAACTTGAGGCCATTTGTCCTTGTCCTGTCACCTGTCACCAGTGAGAAGAGACTTGCCCTGCTGTCCACTGTAAGCACTTTTCAGATACTGGAAGAGAGCAATAAGGTCTCCCCTCAGCCTCCTTTTCCCCAGACTAAACAGGCCCAGCTCCCTCAGCCTCTCCTCATAGGGCTGATTTTCCAAGCCTTTGACAAGCCTCGTTGCCGTTCCTGTCCCCATATGAACTCTGTACAAAGATTTGTACAAAGATTTGGCAAAAATAAAATCAAAAATATGTTGGAAATTTGGATTCATGATATAGCTTATCAAAGATATGCATGTTCCAAGGGATTCCTGGCAGCAAATGCAGTGCCAGGGTGTTCCATATAACTAGTGTAGAGTGAAGTTGTTTTTTTTTTTACATATATGGCCAATTAGAATTTCAAAGTTTATCCAATGCTAACCAAAGATGAAAAAGCAGTAATGAAATAGATTGACAAATGATCAATTCACTTAGATTTTTAGTTTTTCTGTCTCAGTGATGCCATATGAATGTAACTGGGGACTGGGAAGTGTTGCTTGCCTAGTTAAGTTATGTTTTCTTGTAGTTTATCAGGAAGTATGGAAATAATAAGCACCTACATAAAGTATTTTGGCCTACAGATCTGTAACTTTTCCCAAAACAATTAACACAAACCTAAATAAGAACTAAATAAGAAATTTCACTGTATCTGGCCAGAAATTTTTGCTGATGATTCTGAAACTGAAGCAAAACAGAAAAGTCCCAGTGTCCACCAAAGAGTGTCATGAAGATACAGAGAAGATGAGCTGTACATTTGGAGAACTTTCATTCCTGACACTTTGACTGTTATTTGTTACCACATTTTTAGCTTTCTGTCCTAATACTGTTCACAGCCTTTTCCTGTCAATGCCTACCTACTGACCAAAAAAGAAATAACAATCTACAAACAAATTAGTTTAGCCCAATAAAAACTCTGGCTTAAAACAGCCTTTAATTACTTGTTGAATACATTCTTATGTTCAACTGAACATCCTTGAAATAATGAATTCATTTAAGAGAAGTAAAAACAATGGATAACTTCACTCAGGATAAAATGGGATTAAAGTCAGGAGGAAGTAAATGCTTAAACTGTTGGAAATTTAGCTAATCCAAAAGCCTTTCACAGAATCACAGAATTATAGGGGTTGGAAGGGACCTCTAGAGATCATCGAGTCCAACCCCCCTGTCAAAGCAGGCTCCCTACACCACGTTGCACAGGTAGGCGTCCAGGCGGGTCTTGAATATCTCCAGAGAAGGAGACTCCACCACCCCCCTGGGCAGCCTGTTCCAGTGCTCCGTCACCCTCACTGTAAAGAAGTTCTTGCGCACATTCGTGCGGAACTTCCTATGCTGAAGTTTCAGCCCATTTCCCCTAGTCCTGTCCCCACGCACTACTGAAAACAAACCAGCCTTTAGAGGCTTTCCTTACATACAGGTATGAATGTGTCAAGGTCATTTGAGTTAGATGTACTGTAATAAAAACTGAACATCATTTTCCTTGCTTGCAAGCCTTGTGATTTATGATAACTGCGCTACTCTGATCCAATAGTTTTAATTTCTCAGTGCTTCATTCATGCATTTTGAATGCAAATAGATGCTCCTAAAGCAAAGTGACTATATATATGTATATAATCCTGTTCATTTCATATCTCTTTATCATCTTTTTACATTACTACTTATTCAAATAGAAAATGAAATTGTATTTACAGGATCACAGAGTAGTTGAAGCTGGAAGGTGCACATCTTCAGGAGCACAGCACAAAGCTCACTGATTACAGTAGGGTACTATCTTAACAATTTAAAATTCATTTCTATAGTAAGAAAAGTCTTGCAGAATAAGTGAACAACTGGAACAACTGTGAAAGCACCTAATGGCTGTTAGCCTTTTAAAAGATTTTTTCCACTGTGCATTCCTTCATATTTTGTTTTCTTGTGGGACTGTGGCCTGAAAATATGCTCAGTATAACAAAAGTAAAGTCTTTCTTAGCCAATATATGCTTGATTTAAGGGAAATATTTGTTCTGTGCTACTTCCTCCTCTGTTATGAATTTTCTTGGTACATTTTTACTATTTTGCCAGTAATTATTTTGCTTTAAAGACAACTTCAATCCCATAGCCACTGTTGCTAACTTATTGACATTTGATTCATTTGGAAAAGATTCTTGCAGATTTTTTGGAAGAATGTAAACTGTGGGATATTGCTTTCTTAGAAAAATGCTTTAAAGCTTGCTTCAGATAAGTAGGTTATTCTTCTGTACAGTCAATATTCTGCATATCTGTTTTTCTTAGCAAAACCTAGAAATGTCACAAATACCTCTTTAATACTTAAGGATTTAACCTTTCTAGTAAAATTAATGATATTTGAAGATTAATATTATCCTGACTTAGGACAGCATAGAATGCTCTCAAAGATTTGGTAAGTATCTTACTACCATGTTAAATTCAGCATCCATTGCCTAACTTTGGAGATGTTAAGTCATACAAATCTTTAAGTATATTCAAAGAGAAAAATGAGTAGGTGAAACTCAACTAACTGGTATCTTTCTTTATTGACAGGCTAGTGAAGGATGCCCCATGGGATGAGGTCCCTCTGGCCCACTCCTTAGTTGGCTTTGCCACAGCTTATGACTTCTTGTACAGCTATCTTAGCAAGACTCAACAAGAGAGATTTCTTGAGGTAATTGCCAATGCTTCAGGATATATGTACGAAACATCATACAGACGAGGATGGGGTTTCCAGTACCTCCATAATCACCAGCCTACCAACTGTGTGGCCCTACTGGCTGGAAGCCTGGTTCTGATGAATCAAGGTATGTGCTAAACCAAAGGAATGCTTTTCTACAGCATATCAACTCAATTGCCCATTTATGGAGTAACATGCAGGAACTGATACTCATGTTTTTTCTTCGGTTTTCTGCCTATATGGCAGCCAGCTGCAAAGGTGTTCTGCTTTGTGTGTTTTGAGATCTCCATTGCATTGGGTTTGCTCTTATGCTGCTTAGAAAAAAATGTGTGTATTGAATGTGTATTGAATAATCAGTGCGCAGATGTACGTTATGATATATATGCACTGTATCAGTGAATATATAAGTAGCTGCCTAACTTGTATTTCTTACCTCACTGTTGCTAAGAATTGACTCTTTCCTCATGTGTACTGTTACCAATTCAGGTTTGCAGGCAGTCTTTTAGGGTAGCTTATCAGTTTGGAGCTTGTTCTAATGCCTGCAGACAGTCTGGCATTGGTCTGCATCAAGGTCAGTGGCCAGAAATGCCCTGGGCCCCAAGCTTTCAACTAGACTATAGCACTTCAGTCTTGTTTCCCTGAGAGGACTGCCAAGCTGGAATTTGATCCACCCATAGGCCACAGCTCAGGGTCTTTTCAGCATCTTTTGCTGAGGAGATGAGCAAATCTTTACCTTTTTCATTAAAGCTACGCCTACTCTGAAGGAGAGTGCGAATCAAGGAAAGAGCAGGCAAAGCAACCCTGGCATAAAATCTCTATGGTACTTAGGCTGTGAAGTGGAAGTTATGGAGCCATCTCTATCTTATAAAAGTGTGTCAATATTTTATCAAGATTTTATTTAAAATGTGCTAGACGTATCTTGAAAACACAGTGCCTGATGGAACTTCTTACTTAGCACAAGTCAAGGAAAATCTAGTTTCTGTAAGCTGACGGTGTTACTGAGCTGTTTAGTCCTGCCAAGCAAGGGCACATCTGCTTGTAGTTGGACTTTTCAGACACCCAAAGAATGTGTGTTAGAAAAATGTGACACCTACTGTGCTGGGAGGTCAGTTTTTTGTTAAGAGCTTTTCATGGCAAGTGCGTTCACTAATGTGCATATGCAGAAAACCAGAAAGGGTATAAATGGAAATTACTCCCTTTTCTTGTACTGTGCTTTCCACAGATTGAAGGCTAAGATCATGCTTATTCAGTGGGTTTTGCTAAATTCCTCGCAATTCCATTCTTCCCTGATCCTCCGTTCTTTCAGAAGGCCGGCCATTTGCAAGAGGTCTCTGCTTTTCATTAGAGTATAGACTAGAAGTGTGCTTTGTGCACACAGTGGTACCATCACAAACACAGTTGGGTAATATTTCTTTCACCAAACTTCATGTCTTTTTGGAAAGAAAAAAAAAAAACAAAATAGGCAACACTTAAGCAAGTACTGTGAATATTTCAAATGAAGATCAGTCAATACATCCAGACTGTATTTCTAAATGAAAGTTTAGTTGTTGCAATACAGAGCAACTTCATTTAAAAAACAAAACAAAAACATAAAGTTTCCCTTTTGATCAAAAATGACTAAAACATAAAAATAAAAATCCCAGTTTCTTAAAAATTTTCATTCCAACATGGAAGACTTTTTCTTAAGGGGAAAAAAGAGGGGAAGGATGTATTAGATTCAAAGCAGTTGCAAACAGTGTATTGTAGTGTAAGCATTTCTCCCATAAGGTTTAAACTTCATTTAACAATTTCAGCTAATGAAGTAGACAGGGACTAAATAGCCACCATAAAGTCATATAAACATTGTCATAGGACAGAAAAATGAAACTAACTGAAATAATTCCTAAGTACCCACATATAGCCTTTGCAATTCAGATACACTCAGATACTCCAAAAAGAGACATGAGTAAGGCCTAATTTGATGTACATGCTGTTCATTACATGTGAGATTCATTCTGGAGGTTTTGGGATTTTTCTGTGTAGCCTGACAGTGATGAGTTTCTTTCTTGTTTGTTTTTTTTTATTCAAACATGTCATGTCATTAAGGTACATATGAGAATAGGCCTATAGCATCAATATAACTCAAGTTAACAGAACATATGTGCATTACAACAGTAAATGCACTATGTCGAGCCATGGAAATCACCATTCTTGTTAGGGCAGAGTCCAAAGCTAAAAGATATGGTTGTAATGTCACAGTGGAAAGTGAAGGTGGAAGTAGTTGGGGTTGTGTTTAGACAGACTGTTGCGGTGCCCTGCTCTATCAGTATGAGGAAGCAGAGTTGCACTGGCTGTGAGCAAGGAGGCAGAACTCAATAGTGCGGCCCACTCCTCCTGCTCAGGCCTTTCCAGTCATGTTTCTCTTTTCAGCCTAAATCAGGTTGTCTGTTTAACTTAGACTTCACATTTTTTTCCTCTCTGTTAACTGAGTAGTATTTGGCAGCCTTGACTAGTAGGAAGTCTGAATTGCTCATCACTCTGCTGAGCATGAATATGGTAGTTGTGGCAAAATAGCAAAACATTCTTGGTAGCGGGTTTGAATGTAGCTCATACTCCCTCAGCCTGGCACATGCACTTCATTCATCAGGCACTGTTTCACCAAATAATGTGGGATATAATGCATGCCAGTTGCCCTAAAGTTGAGCTCTTCTATATGGTGGAAAAAATTCATGTTAAATCTGTGCCCAGACACTTTGAGCTGCACAGACTGGGTAGCCATACAGACATACAGGTAATTGTTTTCTTTTTAGTCCTGCCTCTGTTGCAAATGGATCTAGAAGAGAATAAGAGAAGGCATGCAGTCTTTGATCTGCTGGGATCCACAAGCTGTCTTCCTTTTGCAGTTTATACAGGCGCTGCTGAGGATCTCATGTCTGTGGTTGCTCCGTGATAAAGGCAGCTAAGTCCTGAGAAGGACTTCAGGCAACCTCTTCCCAACTCATGGTTTGTGTGGAGCTGACCAAAAGGAAGTCTTTTCCTTAGAAGAAATATAACTATTCAGAGCTTGTATATGTGAAGGCTGGAACTTAGTTGGAATCTAGGGAAATGAAAAATCTGCAGTTGTAATAAACCATGCAGATCTTTTCCAAAAGAACTTCAATTTTTGGATAACCCTTTGGACTGTACAACATTGAAAATGTAACTGGAATATAGCATCTCTTGAAATAGAGTGTACTGTAGTAGATTATCAGTTAACTGCAGTTAAAGTGTCAGCTTTTTTTATAAACGCTGAGAATCTTTTAGCATGCTGGTGATTGTACTAGTGAAAAACTACTAAGAATACTTGCTTTATTGGAGCCCTCTAGTGGGGACTGTAAAATTGTCTTCCTACTGTTTTAGTTTGAAATGTAATAAATGGTGTTGTTAATAAACATAAATATAATAAATGGTGTCTTCTGTCTTTGCATGTTCTGAATACATTAAGTAATTTTTCCCATTGGGGTGGGTCACATAATCCCACAAAAGTAAATAGGTGTCTTGGTAGTTTTCTCTCCACACTGGTAACCCTTCTCTACTGTGTTTAAGTATAGCATTTTATCTTTTACCCTGGAACCACAGAGATGCTGCAGTGATGGGTCATATTTTAGTGCTCTGGCAGCTTTCCTTGTGGATTCATTGCTATGATGGATCCCACTGTGTGAATCAAGCAATATTATCTATGATTTACAGTGTTGTGAACAGATTTTCTAACACCTTTTTTCTTTCAGGCTACCTTCAGGAAGCTTACTTATGGACCAAGCAAGTATTGGCAATCATGGAAAAATCAGTAGTCCTGCTGCAGGAGGTCACAGATGGCTCCCTCTACGAAGGGGTGGCTTATGGCAGCTACACAACCAGGTCACTATTTCAGTACATGTTTCTTGTCCAAAGGCACTTTGATATCAATCACTTCAACCACCCCTGGCTCAAGCAGCACTTTGCATTTATGTACAGGACTGTCCTGCCAGGTAGGTCATTTGAACTAATGAAAATTCATCTTCAAAACTTTGAAGTAATTTTGTACTTGAAGTGGGCCATTTTCAAGTAACCTTGTACTTGGGCATTTGAAATAACCTTCTTCTCTCACTACTGCTTTCATCATCCATGGAAACAGTGATATCATTGTTTATCATTGCTTATTAAACACTGTTGTTTATTGAATTGTTTTTTAGACACAGACGAAAAATAAGAATGTCACTTGAGAGAAAAAGCAGTGCTTTAGAATTTGATATCTGGTTTTCAGAGTTTGACAGAGCTGGTGCTGGGGCTTTCTGTTTGATAAATAATATTCTTTGAGATTCTTACTGATTCTTTTTATTTGCCAAAAGGAAAAGCAATCACACAAATTTCTGCAAAATGTTGAACTCCACTTTCATAATCTTTAATTTTTTTTTTTTTCATGCAGAAATTGTAATTGGCTCAACTCATGGGTTTCTCAGATCAGTCCGGGGGTAAATGAACTGTTTTCTTTTGTCAGTGTGAGAATTAAACAGAAACACGGGGCACCTCTGGTGGGTCAGTTTTGCAGACTGTTTCTGTTTTCATGCTGAATATCTCCATTGTCACACAGTGCATTCAGCACTAGGAAATCCTAGTTTTGACTAAAAGACGGTGATCTATAAATATGCAAAGAGTATAAGCTAATAAATATTCCCAACTCCTTGTAACTTTCAGATAAAATTCAATTTTGGGTAGCCTTGAAAGTTTTCAGTAGTGATGATTTTGTGCTGCTTATTCATAGGACAATTCATTGGGAGCTTATATTGTTTAAACTCCTCTTTAAAAAGATAGTATGATAACTTAATACATGTTCAAAATTAGCTCCATGTGTGAGGGCAATGATTGCTGCTTTGGCGTGCCAGCACACGGGTAAGGAACTGCACTGAATCCAGGCTATACCTCAGACATGTACTGGGGAGAGGTTCCTAAAGAGCAAAGGACACTCATCATAGCTATTTCAGGATGAAAGCTGGATTGCAGTTATTGTTTTGGCTTGGTTTGTTTGTTTTTTTTTTTTTTTCTTGAGTTGACCTTTCTTTTGTTGCTTTGGAGAGTTTGGATTGACATGAGAGGAGTGAAAGCTGCAAGATCTGATTGAGAAGTGGATGGGACATTGCCTTTTATATTTTTGTAGCAATTTGGCTGGTTGTAGCGTAAAGAAGAAAGGTGACTATTCAAGTTATCCACAGCAGAAGCAGACAGCTCCTGTGGAAATTATGGCTCATTTATGAGTATAAACATCTGAGAAGGCAGCTTCTGTTTGTGTCTGTTTGTACCGCTTGGCTTCATCTTCATGCTCTACAAACATATCTGTGTTTATTTGTTCTTTCTCACATTCCTTTTAACTTTTTTCCCAAGGGTTTCAAAGGACTGTGGCCATTGCAGACTCCAACTACAACTGGTTTTACGGGCCAGAGAGCCAGCTGGTGTTTCTCGACAAATTTGTCATGCGCAATGGCAGTGGGAACTGGTTGGCGGACCAAATCAGGAGGAACCGGGTGGTGGAGGGCCCAGGGACTCCATCCAAAGGGCAGAGGTGGTGCACTCTCCACACTGAATTTCTCTGGTATGAAAGGGAATGAGTGGGCTCAAAAAGGATTGGATGGCTGCTTGCCATTTGTGATAAGATGTTATCTTTAGATTTGTACTGCAGAGGCAGAGATCATGCTATGCTGGTCATGTGTAGGACGGAGTTTTTAGGCTCAGAAGAACTTCTTAACATAGATGTTCAGTGTGAACTGCTACAGATTACACCTTAGTCTTATCCAGTGTGTACTTTTGTGTTTTCCTCCCATTGTCTGTTGCAGTTATAAAAGGAAACGACCCTGCACATATTCTTTATTTTATCTGGTCTGTTCTGATGTTTAATCCTGTTATGCTTTTTTTAATGATTAATTAGGCAGATATTTAAAGTGTGATTTTGTTTTAAAAGCTGTAAGTCCTAATACAAACATTCTTTGAAAAGCTGAAGTAATGTAAAAGATAGTGTTATTGCTAGTTGTGTGACCATACTAATTTGCAGGCCAAATTTAGAAAAAAATATGATAAATGACTAGATCCACACCTTCCATGTTATTTACACCTCTTCTCACTTCTGTGTCAGTTTACAGAAAGTAGGAAGTAAGATCCAAGGTGTAAATATAAATGTAAATTCCCTCCATTTGTAGAAAGAACACATTTCTGAGCAGTCAGTGTAACTGTTTCTCTCTTAGAAGAGAAATATTATTGAATGTATTGGTTTGTATTTATCTTATGCATTTTTTTTTTCCCCTAGGCTCATAGCACACTTCAGCTTGTTATTTGCGAAATACAGGATCTTTCCTTTATGACCACTGTCATACACACACACACACACACACACGGCTCCTTGTTAGCTGTAGAATATAATTCTGATGAGCAACCGTCTAATAAAAATACTACTGAGTTGAATGATGGTTTTGCTTATTAAAAATAATGTTGGGTTTTGTTTTTCTTACTTTTGAGGGGTGAGTTCTTTTAATTCCTGTGAATCAAACAAAACAGAAATTAAAAGCATTATAATTATAATAATTTTTTTTTTTTTTTTAGGAATTAAGACCTCCTTTTAAACAGGATATTTTATGACTTGCAATTTATGCAAGAAAGCTGTAAATTTTTGGAAAAGGAAACTATTATAGTGATGTAAATTAAATGACATAAATCACATAAATGTGTCATGTAAGATGCTTTTTCATTAATTTTTAGTTTATTCCCAGTTCTGTTTGGAGGCTACAGACTTCCTATGATCATTGCTTTTTTTTATCATCATGCTCTTTTTGACTCTTTTGGTTATGTAGCAAGCAAATAGATGCAATGCTGATGTCCAGTGCAAAATAGTGCCTCCAACCTGTTCCTAATGTGCCTTTTGAAGTATTTATGTTGCAGTCAGTAGCTTTATGATACAAAACAAAATGTCGCTTGCCTGAGAGTAGTTCACCATACTCTTATTTTTGGACTGCAAAAGGATTAATTGTAAGTGTGGAGTAGATGCTTTCAGTTATTATTCTATAAAAAACATACAGTGTTAATTTGACTTTCAAATTTACTTCGGGATTAGTAGGAGAAATATCATTACAATTATAGGCTTTATTTTGCTCAGGAGAGACACTGTTGAGCTTTATATTGCTAGGTGGTTCCTTGATATGAGTAATGAATTGTTTTTGAATTTTCTATAGGTGCTGATAGTGGAATTAGTCAAGTGATTTTTAAATTATTTTCCTCATTATTTTGGCAGGTATGATGCAAGTTTGCGCTCCATCCCTCCGCCAGACTTTGGGGTTCCAAAGCTGCATTATTTTGAGGATTGGGGAGTGGTAACCTATGGAAGTGCTTTGCCAGCTGAAATCAACAGGCCTTTCCTTTCCTTCAAGTCAGGAAAGCTGGGAGGACGTGCAATATATGATATTGTTCATAAGAACAAGTACAAAGAGTGGATCAAGGGATGGAGGAACTTTAACGCTGGCCATGAACACCCAGACCAGAACTCCTTTACTTTTGCTCCCAATGGTGTACCTTTCATTACAGAAGCTCTGTATGGGCCAAAATATACGTTTTTTAATAATGTATTGATGTTTTCCCCTGCTGTGTCCAAGAGCTGCTTCTCCCCATGGGAAGGGCAGATTACAGAGGACTGTTCTTCAAAATGGCTTAAATATAAACATGATTTGGCTGGTGACTGTCAGGGACGAGTGGTTGCTGCCATGGAGAGAAGCGGGGTGGTTTTTATCAGGGGAGAAGGAGTGGGAGCATACAATCCTAAACTGAAGCTGAGAAAATTGCAGAGAAACCTCATACTTCTTCATCCTCAACTTTTGTTGCTGGTGGACCAAATCCACTTAGAAGATGACAGCCCTCTGGAGGCAGCAACCAGTTTCTTCCACAATGTGGATGTGCCTTTTGAAGAAACGGTTGTTGATGAGATCCATGGGGCATTCATTAGACATCGTGATGGAATATATAAGATGTACTGGATGGATGACACTGGCCACAGCGAGAAAGCTACCATTGCCTCAAGAATGTATCCCCGGGGCTACCCTTACAATGGAACAAACTATGTGAATGTAACGACCCTCCTGCGGCACCCCATCACCAGAGCCATTTACTTGTTCATTGGGCCCTCCATCGATGTGCAAAGCTTCACTGTCCGTGCAGACTCTCGGCAGCTGGATGTTTTTGTCACCACCAATGAGCACTCCTATGCGGTTTACCTGTGGACGGTGGAGGACGGGCCTCGTTCTGCCTTTGCACAGGTTACTGCAGGCCGTCAGAAAATTGTCTTTGACCGAACATCTGCCATTAGGAACTCTGCAGTGCCAGAAGTGAAGGACTACATGGGGATCGTGGAGAGGAACCTGCAGCATTTTAAGCCTGTTTTCCAGCAGCTTGAGAAGCAGATCTTGTCTCGTGTACGAAACACAGCTAGCTTTAGGAAGACTGCTGAACGCCTGTTGAGGTTTTCAGATAAGAGACAGACAGAGGAGGCCATTGATAGAATATTTGCAATCTCACAGAGGCAGCAGCAGCAGCGTGGAAGAGCAAAGAAAAATAGAAAAGTATCCAAAGGTTACAAATTTGTTGATGCTGTTCCTGACATTTTTGCACAAATTGAGGTAAATGAAAGAAAAGTGCGACAGAAGGCACAGACTCAAGCACAAAAAGAGTTGCCTGTTGATGAAGATGAGGAAATGAAAGATCTTTTGGATTTTGCAGATATCACTTATGTGAAGCACAAAACTGGAGTTTCAATCAAGGGCCGATCAGGGCTGGCACAGTTGGTGGCAACCACTCGAAGTAGTGCCCCATCAATATCAGCTTCTTATACCCGACTCTTTCTAATTCTCAACATTGCTATTTTTTTTGTCATGTTAGCAATGCAGCTCACATACTTTCAGAAGGCCAAGAGACTGCATGGCCAAAGATGTCTGTATGCAATACTTTTAGTAGATAGCTGTATTTTATTGTGGCTGTATTCTTCCTGTTCTCAGTCACAATGTTAGCAGAAGACCTCTACTAGTTGACCAGTTTATGGTCATATATATCTATGCAAAAGCATTAACCCTAATAGGGCCAAAGTTTATGTTCTTTTCTTTCTGAAACATTCCAAAAACAGCTGGGGAAATATTGGTTTCAGACCAGAAAGGATTGACAAATCAGGCAGGCAATGAATTTCTCAGAAAATTAAGTACTTAGTAAGTACTCCGCCTTTGAGTTTAGAGTTGGGCCTCACATCTGAGGAACATTATGCTTTGTTCTTCAGAGTTCAGTGATGCAAAGCTGTAATTAATTTTTTTGGTGAGAAGAGCCCTCTTAAGATATATGTTTCTAAGGGCTTGTTTGTTTTGTTTGTTTTTTTTTTAAATACGGAATTGGATTTACATTTAGTGACTTTTCATTTCCAGGCTGCTGTGAATGCTTGTGGACATTCTCTTAAGGAAAGGCTATTAAATCACAAGTATGCAGGGAAGATCTTATCAGCAGATGCTATTTTTCTCTGCCAAACCAAAGAATATTTAATTGTGGGACACTCCTGTATAATTATTTCAGACACTTCCATCATATCATCTCTTCCATGCTTTACAGTCTGGCATGGTTGGAGATGGCAATCCTGTCAGTACTTAGCAATGAGCAGCACAATGTTTAGTAGGCAGCAGCAGAAGGAAGAGAATAAGGAGCTGCTTCAAAGTACAGAGGAAGACAATTCTCAGGAAAATAATAAACAAAATCTTTTTCAGTCAAGAGTAGACTGTGGAAAGATGAATATTGTGGGGTCTGTTCTCGATTTTTACAAGGCAGGGTTTCACAAAAGTTTTCTATAGTTTGAAGTGCATTTTAGTAGAGAAATAATGTTCTTCAACATGCACTTGTAAAAATACAAAAACCAAAGCAATCCTGTGGTAACCTCAATAATTGCTAGTAAGGAAAAAGAGGTATTATGGAAGTATTTTGTGTCTTTTCTTTCTTTTCACATGGCTAGATCAGAGGACAGTTAAAATTATATGAACAATCTGTTCTCTATAAAGCACCAGGAATGGTTCTGCAAGCTCATGTTGGCCCCTGGATCAGTTATCTGGGGATTAGTGGTAAATGGAATCATGTGGTTTACAGCAAAAATAAGTTTGACATCTCCACGTATGTCTCCTTCTGTTCAATAAACCGATTTTAAGAAATCACAGCTATCTATCTGAGAGAATGGAAACTCTATGGAATTGGGGCATATTTGTATGTCTTTACAGGAAAATAATTTTTCCAGTACATTTGTTAAATAAAAATATAATTTTCTCTGAGGGAAAAAAGATGTTTCTCTTTGATCAGAATATTTTCCCTATTAAATACAGTAATTATGTTCATCAGCACTTTGTTCAAACCATAAAACTTTGTTTCCGTTTCCTTACACCCATTTAGATATATCATCTACATTGCTATTTTTTAAGCCTTCTGGAGATTATGCATTGAAGTATGCTGAGCTTTTCTTGTCTAAACCTTTTTAGTGAATAGATCAGAATACTTTCATTATTATGTTCCAGATACTGAGCCATATCTGCACTGCGTTCACATGCAGAAGCTCTGCTACAATCTTTGATGCCTGGATTTAGCCAATAAAATTTGACATGTTTAGTCTAGGCAAAGGAAGCTGACTGGTTGCATGATGCTACTTACAGACTTACAGTGTGTCTAGATTGTGAAAAGCTGTGTGTCACTAGATATTTCCTGTTTCCTTTCTATATTTGCACAGGGATAACAGGAATATATGGAGAAATAGTTGTTGGTTATTTTCTTTTTTTTTTTTTTTTTTTTTTTTTTTTAGTATTAGATACTTTTAGACTCTTTAGAAAAATGAAGATCTGTGATGACTGTGAGCCTTTACTAGACTAATGTAATCAGTGGCATTTATATAGATCTTTCACTACAATTGACAATTGTGTATGTTTTCCCTCAGCCAGGTCACCATTGCTATGTTGTCAGCTACAGAAAGATAAAGTCTCATCACTCTAGTCCAAAAAGCTTTTGAGAAGTAGTACCTGCATTTCTTGGCTGGCTCTGTACAGTGTGCCATCCAAATTCTAGTACAGGATTAGTGTGTGTGTCCAATGAAACTGCAGAATTATGGAAAATAAGATATGTTTGTGGACATTACCTCTTGTTTGCATGATGCTTCTCTGCACCATTGTAGCAATGAGAAGATGAAAAGGTAGGTAGAATTGATCCCTGTGCTCAGAGCCAGGTCTTACAGCAGCTTGTAAAGCCAACTAGCATTTAAATGTGGAATGAGTGTACACACAGTGATAGAGAGAAGGGAAATGAAAATAGTTTTGTGTACTTCTTTACTTATTCTTTTCTACACTGGCACCTTTTAAGAAGTCCTTCTTTAATGTTTGTTCAAGTTTTGTTTCAATTTTTTGCTTCCATTCTTCTTCCCCCTCTATCTTTCTCTCATTCCTTAGCAAAGTTTATCACAGAATCACAAAATTGCAAGGGTTGGAAGGACCTCGAGAAATCATTGAGTCCAATGCCTCTGCAAGCAGGTCCCCTACAGTAGGCTGCACAGGTTGGTGTCCGTGCAAGTCTTGAATATCTCCAGAGAAGGAGAATCCACAACCTCCCTGGGCAGCCTGTTCCAGTGCTCTGTCACCCTTATGAGTTCCTTCACATATTGGTGTGGGACTTCCAGTTCTCAAGTTTATGGCCATTTCCCTTTGTCCTGTCCCCATAGACCGCTAAACATAAGTTGGCCATGTCCCTCTAACTCCCACACTTCAGATATGTATAAACATTAATAAGGTCATGTCTGACTCGTCTTCTCTACAGGCTGAACAGACCCAGTTTGCTTACAGGGGAGATGCCTGAGGCCCTTTATCATCCTCATGGCCCTCTGCTGGACTTTTTCCAGGAGATCTCTCTCTTTTTGTACTGGGGAGCCCAGAACTGGATACAGTACTCCAGGTGAGGCCTTACCAGGGCAGAGTAAAGGGGGAGGATCAGGTTCACACTGGTCATGCTACAAAGTGTTTCTGGCCTATATCTCTGATCCTATTCTTAGTCTGCCTCTTTTTGCTTTCTTAAAATGTTCATGTTCTGCATCTCTGGACACAGGAAAATATGGTTATTCTAAAATTGGCTTCTCTCAGCTTCTGTTCAGAACTTGATTTTTTGTCATGCAAATTTGTTTTCGGGATACAGTCTGAATTACTCTGGACTTAGTTCAATGCATTCTGAGCAGATTCATTGGAAATTCATCTCACTGGTAGTTGTGTGAATCTTTGAGGGTAGAATCTGGTTCTTAGATTTGTAAGATATTTCAGATTATCTAAAAACTGGACATGTATGTTATATACATCATTGTGACTAAGGGAAGCAAAGGGAATGGAGCGCATTACCTCATTTCTTAAGTCTTTGAAGATTAAAGTTGATTCTTAAGTATTCTATCTCTGAAATGTATCAAATTCTTCTGTTACCTATGTACTTTCCAGTGATTAATTTTTTTTCTTAGTTTTTGAAAGTATATATTGTCTGGAAAATAGATTTTTGCAGCAGGCCGTTACAAGCATATTTATTGGGTCTGTGAAAGTCTTACTTTGGACCATATACACTATTGTCTAACATTAATCCTTTTGATCTGGCTACTCTCTTAGAATTCAGAAAGGTAATGTTAAGCTGTAAAGTTAGACTCAGCTAATGGAGGCCAGATTTTATTTTCTGTCCTTTCTTGGTTGTTGACTCCAGGAGAAGTCTGCACCAGGAGGCCTATGTGATCCAGTGCAGTTTGTATCCATAGGGTCCTCAGCACTCAACCTGTTTTCTAAACCAGTTCAACCTTGAAACAAAGCACTTCAAAGAATATAAAAACTAACATCAGCTAACATCAGTTTTTCTCCTGATAATAACTAAAAAGATGAGTGATTAATTTAACTCCATACTTGCCTGGTTTGCTACTCCGGTAAACAGCAAAACAATTAATTTCATTAGAATTTAGATTTCTTCTCTGGTTTTCAATGAAACTGAATATAACTGCAGTAGCCACAAGATACTAAGGAGTGTGTGAATCCATACAGGCAAGACCATATCCTCCCTCCTTTAATTCAAATTAATAAAAGCATCAAGGAAGCAATGTACATCAACCTCTAGCTTCTGTGGTAATGGAATTATGCAGGTAATTTCCATGGGTGTGATCACTCAAATCTCCAAAAGGCAGAAGAAAAAGCAGTAGGAGATGCTGTTGTCAGACATATTTGTATGCTCTCTACATGAATGTCTGCAGCACATACTAGAATTATTGTGGGAATCCCCTTTATACTGACGGACAAACGTCTCGTTGGCCTTGGTGCTGAGGAAGCTGTATTTTTCTCAACTGTTCACAGATGAGTTCTAACTTGTTTTGGTGTAAGGTCACTTCAAACCTCTTCAGCTCATTGTCTAACTCAGGGCATCCTGATACATGGCCTTATCTATCTGGGCTATAGATATCCCCCAGTCACAAAAAGAAAAACACTGTAGGGTCTCAAGGTAAGAAAGCCACAAGGAATGGTCTATCACCACCACCTGGGTGGCTGGTAGCCTGCTGTGTCTGCACAAGTGTATTTGTATATGTGTGCATAGCATATAGGCAGTAGGTTGGCACCTGTGGCATGTGTCTACCCTACTATGCATGAGTTGTATCACATTCAGTCATTTGACAGGACAGAGCCCAGTACGGATGTACTCTAAGACAGATAATATGTCCCACCCCAATAGTGAAGCTGGGCATTGCCACCTAAGCAGATGCCAGTTACTTTTTCTTCATCTATCTATTGTAGGCAATAAACTGTAGCATGACCATATGACTCTGTAAAGACAGAAGCTCCCAAACCACAATGATTTCATTGGTTTGACTCCTGCCTGACCCTGGAACATTGGAAAGGAAGGCTGCCCCTGCTTTGACCTCACAGCCTGAATCCTCTTGAATCCTGTTGTCAAGTTGGTTGTAGAGGAATGACCTTCCCCTTTCATGCTCCCTTGAAGGTGCACACTTCCTTTAACTGCCTGTCTCCTGTGATAGTGTAAAAGTTCGCCCAGCAGATGGCATTGCCAACTATAAAAGAGCATTACTTTGGTTCAAGTGGTTAATGAAAAATCCTATGTTAAAGTCAGAGTGAGTCTTTTTGCTGAAGAGCAAAAAGGACCTGCAGCTGCTTTTCCCCTCTACACCCCACCCCAAACTCTGTCCCACCAACAGAGATGTGTTTACTAAAAGGGCTGTTATTCATCCCTCCTACATTGCATCAGCCTCTTCATTTTTGCTGTCCCTAGAGGGAATCAGATCTGAAGCACTAAAACCAGATTATGTGGTAACAAGCCATGCTTGTTGCTGTGAGTACCAGAAAAACAATTACGAGAATTATGACTTAGTTATTCTGAGGTCTTTGTACTTCAGAGAACCAAAATGGAGCAAGGAAGAAATATATGCACGAATGAGGTACAATATATGCAATAATGAGGTTTGACTGCAGTCAAACAAAAGTCCACATCAAGTAAGGAAGTCTTGAACCATACTTACTCCTGTCCCCTGATGAAAGTCATTCAGCTCTGTTTCAGAGCCTCCTCTCTTTGCTCCTGATTCTTCCCTAGAAAGGAAAAAACAAGTCTTCCACAGAGTTACAGTTTCACAGTTGTGAATTCCCCCATGACTGTCACCTTCTATCTTGATGTCTTATATGCATATGCCTCTGGTAAGCTCTCCTTGGCAGAAATTTGAGTGAAACCTCCACTCCAAGGAAAGCAGAGAAAGGATTTATTGTTGATGACAGGGATTTTATCTGTATTCCAAGATTTGTATCTCCTATTTCTTATATCGGGTCCTAATTGGTTCTAAAATAAATGTTAAAGTTGCTGGCTCACAATTCATCAGAGCTTTCTAGCAGTTTCTTCCATATGAATAGCTGGTTTGCTAGTAATCTGAACTTATGAAGAAATGACTTGCTTCCCTTAAAGGGAAGATCAGATGCTCACTTTATGGAAACAGAGGTGGTAGTTCCTCTGTGTATTCTAAAGGCCAGATGAGTCTCTTAAACAGTTGTTTTCTGCCTTATGAAAGATATGTAGCAGTTTCTCAACCCAAAATGTAAACTGTATCTTGCTTTTCGGATGAGTGGAAAACTACCTCTTCATCCAAAAACAAACAAACAAACAAACAAACAAAAACAGCTGTTTAACAGTAAGCTAATAGTAATTTTCTCATGGTTAATTCACAGCCCTGCACTTCCACATGTCATTCAAAAGTGATATTCTTTCAGATTTGCTCAGTATTCACTCTAGAAAATACTCTAAATTTCCCAGAACTCCCCTGTTGCTGGGATGTAGGTTTTTGTAGATGCTTCTAGACCAGGAGGTTTAAGTCTGCTTAGAATGGAGATGCCATTGGAGTGAAGCTGCATAATCACAGGAAAACAAACAAACAAACAGACAAACAAAAAAAGAAACCCTGGTCTGACTCCTTGAATTTCTCTCTTTTGTTTTTTTTTTTAATCCCCTTCAGCCAGGGGTTGCTGCTTATGTCCAAGAATGGACACATTTTTTCCAGAGTTCAAAAAAAGTTAAAATGTCTCCTGATGTACCAGAAAACCAGACTGTATTTCCCTTGGGAGCAAAACCACTCTTCTGTCTACAAAGTTGTCGTTCTTTGACCAAAGATTTGTTAATACCCAAATCCACTTGAAGTGGAGGGCTGTCACTTCTTTCCAAAAGCAAAAGATTTAACGACTTGATTCCAATTGTCCCTGATGTGTGCATACAGCAATCTTGAACAAATGTATGGCTGCAGGCCACATCACCTCCACCATTTCTGTTATACTTGCAACTTCTCATGGCTGCAAGCAATTTTAGAAATTTACAGATAACACAGACCCACAGACTTTCCTTTGTAGATTGTGCCTGAAGTTCAGATCTGTGTAGAGAGACAGAATTGTTGCAATTGAATTTTTTTTAGTTCTGTGTTGAATCCACAGAACTGAAATAGTAAGTTGCCCTATAGACCAAGAGGAATTCATTAAGTTTCTTTTTGTCATTTATAACTTCTCACTTGATTTCATGCAGAGAAGTCTCTGAACGTAGCAGCATAACTAAGACAGACAGCTACGTGTGGGAAGCTCTGAAGGGGATAAGGTCTCAGCTCTTACATTGCCTCCCTGTTAGAAAAATGTTTCCTTGGGTATCAAAATTCAGACAGCTAAGAAGTCCAAGTTGGGAAACTGTAAAGAGCGGCATATCACCATGCACTGAAGAATCAACTAATTAAATTAGACAGAATGGTTATTTTGTTCAAGTTTTAAAAAGTAGAGAAGAATTGATGGAGTGAAAAGGTACAGAACATATTTTGTAGCATATAAACAGAAAGCATTAGGACACAGACATGGGAGGATAGCATCAAATCTAAGCTATTTGACAATCAAGACAGCAAAATGTGGTGTCATAATGTGAAGATAGCCACATTCTTCTGCATTCCCATGTATTAAATACATATGTGTATTTATAAAAATAGAAGCCACTGCACCAGCTTTCTCCTGCTGTTATTCCCTGCTGCCTTTCACACCAGCAGTTCACAGAGGTTCATTTCTGGATGGTGGGCTTACAGCTGTCAGAGGGCTTTACTGCTCAACCAACATTCACCTGCAATCTACATGTGTTGTAAGGAAGTCTGCATGGTTCTTTAAGCACTGGCTGTGATCTGTGGCAATATTTGCAGAGCTTGTAAGAAAATATGTGATATTTTTGTAGGATTAGAAAGGAACAAGTTGTCAGGTTTTATGAAGAAATCAAGAAGTGCTAGTGAGGCTGATAATAGAATTAATACATCTGTAGTCAGGTAATTCACCCTGAGCAGCCAATTAGTAACTTCCCAGACAACAAAGCTCAGTCTTTTTCCTCTAGTATGTAGAATGATATGGCATAAAACTTCTTTTGTAATTATGAACACATTAAATCTAAAACATCTCTGTAGTGTCACACTGAGCACCAGGTTTCATCTGCAGAGCCTCCTTCAGAGCTGTGCTTTGTTTTGATGTCCCGGTTCCTTTCTACCCACTAAAATTGCTTTTCATTCTAAACGTAATAAATGTAATGTCTTAAAATACCAGAGTAATGTACCCCAGTACGTGCAAGCCACACAGTGCTACTTCTCCGCCTGCTGCTCTGCTAAGTATTAGTGCTACTAATGATTTATGTGGTGCTACTGGGATGTGTGACACTTCACAAACATGTAGGGCTGGTTCAATCATAAAGCCAGAATAACTTCCTTTGTTTCACAAACTGATGTAATGGGCCTCTGGGGGAGGTCTGTCCACCTGGAGGGGAGGTGTGGGGTTGTGTGCAGACAAAGCTCCCACTAGTAAAGCTTTAATTTGACCTGGAAAGTGACAAAAAGAATTACAAGAATTTTCCTAGGACAAAAGGAATTTTCTGTCTTTCTTAATTGGGCACTGAGAATATAACTTACAACACTTTAACTTGAAGAAACAAGTACAATTGTTATAAAAATAAAACAAATTGACAGCACTGTAGAGCTCAAGCTCTATTCTGTCCATGGCTTTTGGGTTAATAAAGTGAAGATGAATTTGATCTTGATAAGATTAATGACAGAAATTTAAGATACAATAAACTTTCATAGAAACAGATAGAAAAAGAATGATTTGCAAAAAATGAGGTAACATAAAACAAGATTCTCTCAGTATTTACTGACAAATCCTGCAGTGAAGATATACATACACACATACATGCTGCATTCAAGAACAGCATCACACATTCGGTATAACATCAAAACCAGTTGGACTACAGCTATTTCCTCCCAGAAAGTATGTGAGATTCACTCAGCTGCAAAAAAAGGGATAGAATTTAAAACATTAAAGAGAAACTTGTTGAAACTTCGAACAAGTTGATTTGTTTTGAGCTGATCATTTTCATTTCAATAAAGAATACTTCAAAATGAAAGGATATTTCAACTAACAAAATCGCCTTTTTATTTTATTTTTATTTTTATATTTTAACATCTCTGTTTTCACAGTGACATTGTCTTTATCCCATTTGGTAGGCATGAAATTTAATGCCAATAAATGCAAAAACGCCAATTAAATTGGAATTCTGGGTTCTTTAATAGAAGCCCTTTTTTCTGAACACTTCCAGTTAATGCTATTGTGGAGACAGAAGTGTTAATTTAATGAGCAGGAAATAGCTGCCCTGAGGGAACAATGCTAACAGCAGCCTGGCCTTGCAGCTCCACAATTGCTGTGTCTCTCCATCTCCAGCACCCCAGTTCTTCAAGGCTGACCAGTGTTCCCTCCTGGCAGAATCATTGCTGCCCCTCAGCCTGCCTCATGACACAAGCCTTCCCCTCCTTCCAGCCAGGGCGGTCTCCTCCTTCACCAACATCTCTCTAGTATTTACTGAAAATGTGTTTGCTCAGAGGGGAGGGTTAATATTTTTTCACAGATGGCTTTCTTCCCTTTTTTGATGAAGCTTGTTCCTGAAACCATGTATTTTATTACAGAGAAATAAAAGAATGCTGAAGTCTCAGGTGAATCACAGGATCATAGAATTGTAGGGGTTGGAGAATTGTAGGGGATCTTGAGATCATCAAGTCCAACCTGCTAAAGCAAGTTCTGTAAAGTAGATTGCAAAAGAAAGCATCCAGGTGGGTCTTGAATATCTTTCAGGGAAGCAGTCTCTACAACCTCTGGGCAGCCTGTTCCAGTGCTCTGTCACCCTCACAGTGAAGATGTTTTTCCTCATACTTGTGTGAAATTTCCTGTGTTCCAGTTTGTGCCCATTGGTCCTTGTTCTGTCACTGGGCTCCATTGAAAGTCTGGCCCCATCCACCTGACTCCTGCTCTTTAGATATTTATGTGTTGATAAAATCTCCCCTCAGTCATCTCTTCTCCAGGCTGAATGGCCCCAGATCTTTCAGCAGTTCCTTAGAAGAGAGATGTTCCAAGACCTTTATCATCTCTGTGGCCCTCCCTTGGGCTCAGTCTAGAAGTTTCCTGACTTTTTTGAATTGAGGAGCCCAGAATTGGACACAGTGCTCCAGATCTGGCCTGACCAGTAGAGGGGGAGGATCACTTCCCTTGACATGCTGGCCATGCTCTTTTGAATACACCCCAGTGAAACTGTGAGGTTCCTTGGCCACTATCTTTCTACTGTGTGGATATTATCCGCTCCTGGTCATCAGGATCCCTTAGTTCAGCTGGTGGTTCTCAGACACAGCCTCTGCTTTTTGCTTTCTGTATAAGAGGTGATGAGAGGTACATTTTTTGCTGGAAATGTTGTTCAGCTGGCCATCTGTCTTACTAAATGTGATGGTTATTTTGTTTTACTGTACTTAGGGCATTAAAGTGATTGCAGATGTGACTTGAGCACTGTAAGTGTATCACTTTCAGTGCCTGTAGAAGCAAATCCAGAGCTTGCACTATTCTCTGTCATCCCAGCACTAGTCCAGACACAAAGAATTCTAGTTTCAAGGTCTGATAACCATTGTCTCTAACTGTAAGCAGCTACTAAATCACACGGTATCTACGTAGGGACAGGCATTATTTCTCATAGTTTGTGAAGGGGATTTTTATCTTTAGTTTGAAAAATAGGGCAGTTATTCAAATTGGAGAAAAAGGAAAGAAGAACTTATTCTGTGTCATGCTTTCTGAAACTTTGAAACTTCCTCATCCCACTCCTCTTGTCCGGGAAGAGATTTAGAAAACACAGCATTTTTTTTAATTTTTTTTTTTTTTCCCCTAGAAGGTAGAATTTAGATAGAAAATGAGTATTTTTCATAGCAGCATTTTTATGTAAGGAAAAAACTGTTTCCCTAAATACCTGATTTTCCCCAGAAAATAACGTTAATATTAATTGTAAAATGAAAGTATCTCCTTCTGATGTTTGTACTGGGCAAATAAGTAGAAATTAAATTCTATTAAAGAATGAAAATATTATATACATATATAATCCTGAAGGCAAATTAAACTGATTTGGTTCTGATTGGTTTCAGAAAACATATTTGACAGTTTGTCCTGCAGAAGTTAAGAAAAATTTAAAAAGTAGGTAGTTTTGGAGTGAGAGAGGAAGTCCATAGGGAATTTTTAGTTTGCTGAAAATTGGAAAAAGTAGTGCATCTGTACTATGGACAATACTACTTATATCTTTTAAGTGACCTGCAAGGGGTGAAAAACAAAACAGTGATATTCGCTAATTGTATGAATTTATTCTGCATGGTTAAAAACATACTTCTGATAAAAGAAATAGCTGTCAGTATATTTCACTAGATCAGAAAGCAAAATAGCAGGTGCAGCAAAGTGGTGTTCAGGTGAGATTCAGTCCTCTCTTCATATATAAACAGATAGACTTTGAGCTGACTGAAAATATTGCTTAGAACTTGTATTATATGAAAGCTCTCTAAAATGTCAGCAGGTTTCAAGCATGATTCAGAAATAAACAAATAAATAAAAGAAAAAAAAAAAGTTCAAATTCTAGAAACTGTTAGAAACAGGATCATCTACTCTAACCATCCTTCCATCGCCATTGCTACCACAAGCCACTAAACCATATCTCGTAACTCCTCACCCAGACACCTATTGAGCACTGCCAGGGATGACAACTCCTCCACCTCCCTGGGCAGCCATTCCAGTACCTGACCACTCTTTGAAAGAAAAAGATTTTCTTTATGTCTAATCTAAACCTCCTCTGGCACAACTTGCGGCCATTTTCTCAGGTCCTGTTTGTTGACTTGGAGAAGAGGCCAAGCCTCATCTCAACCTCCCTTCAGGAAGATGTAGAGTGCAATGAGGTCACCCCTGAGCCTCCTCTTCTCCAGACTAAACAACCCCAGCTCCCTGAGCCGCTCCTCATAAGACTTGTGCTCTAGACCGCTCACCAGTTTCATTGCCCTTCTCTGGACACTATTTCTAATGCAGGCCAGGATGCCGTTGACCTTCTTGGCTACCCGGGCACACTGTTGGCTCATGTTCAGCCCAGCATCGACCAACACCCCCGGGTCCCTTTCCTTTTCACAGTCATCCAGCCACTCAACCCCAAGCCTATAGTGCTGTGTGGGGTTATTGTAGCCAAAGTGCAGGACCTGGCACTTAGCCTTGTTGAACCTCATTCCATTTACCTTGACCCAGAGATCCAACTTGTCTAGATCCCTCTGAAGGGCCTCCCTACCGTCAGGCAGATCAACACCACCTCCCAACTTGGTGTCACCTGCAAACTTACCAAGGGTACACTCAATCCCCTCATCTAGGTCATCAGTGAACATATTAAACAAGATGGGACCCAGTACTGACCCCTGGGGGACATCACTTGTAACAGGTCTCCAGCTGGACTTAACTCCATTAATCACTGCCCATTGGGCACAGCCCTCTAGCCAGTTCCTTACACAAAGGAGGGTGTACCTGTCCAGGCCATGGGCAGCCAGTTTCTTCAGGAGAATACTGAGAATCTGTAGGTCTTGAGTCCAAGCAATCAATTCTGTCTTCTGAGCTGATGTTTTGAGTACATGTCAAAATTAATGGTCATTCTTTGTCCTGTGGTAAACTTTCAAGCCTCTTCTATTAGCAACATGGTTACTGAGACTGCTCTGACACCCAGACCATCCCTGACTCACTGTGTCCAGTTGCTTGGAGAAATAAGCTACTGCCTGCCTACTTCCCCCTCAGGTATCGGGCCAGAACCCTTAAAGCCATAGCCTGTCTCTCATATTCCTAAGGCCAGAGCTGTTGTTAATGTTCTTTTAGGCTGGGTGCAAGTATTTCTACTTTCATTAGTCCATTGCAGAGGTCCTTTTGACACTTCCAGTAATTACTTCACCCTATCATTCTTAAAAAAAAAGTTCTCAGCCCATGGACACTTTGGGGTTCTGGAAGTTGGCAGGTGGCTTGTTTTTTGTCAGCACTTTAGCTGTCTCTGTACTCTCAGATATCTGAACACCTAGATAAGTTAGATTCCCATGCAATTTGAGCCTATTTTTCCCATACCCAGTAATCACTCAATAAAACATTCTTCTTGGGACTTTCCAGATAGCAATATATATCAATGCAACACAATTCAAAACCTTAGCTATTTCTGTACTGTGCAAGTAAATGATACATAAAGAAAGAAACCAAACAACCTTTTCAGCAAATCCAAGTCCATAATTATAAAAACTAGTTATTCATTAATTTTATGTTCCCTTTCATGGAGCCAACCATGATGGAAGCTTTAGTGGCTGGATGAAAAGGAGCACCATCATGCATCAAGAGAATACATCCAGAAACATACCACTTTCAGAAAAATAAGTCTTTATTTCCTTTTGAAGCAGGATATGCTGTTTCCATGTTAAGGGAAAATCATATATGTGATAGCTTACTTGGTTGCCATGTAGATTGCTAATCTGTGAAGAGCAAATGCCATACTAGCACCTTTATGTAAGTCCTAAGGAAGTTAGCTGTTCACCATTGGGCTCACCAGAATCTGTCATTGACAGTGAACACAACGGAAGGTGGTTTTCTCACATTTTGTTAATACTTTGAGCCTGATGCCTCACAGAAAAGCATTCTTGAGAAGACTGTGAGATTTAAGACATTGCTAGTTATAGTGGAGAAATATAAAGTATTTTCTTGGAGAAAAAGACACATCAGTGCTGTTCTAGTGCTGATCTGCACTGTGATGAGTTTTCACTTGACTGTTACACAATGCAGTAAGTTCATGTACTTCTGTGCTTCCCTTAAGGAGCTGTTTCAAAATTGCTAACAGAAAGTGAAAGCTCTGTGATAATCTTTAAAAGTTGTGGGCTTTAAAGAACTGCTCTTTTTCTTTTCTTTTACTGACTGTGACTGCACTGCCCTCAAAACGCAGAGAGGCCACAGGAAGCTTCATCAGAAAATGGAAAAATTGCGCAAAATAATAGATTATTGTACCAGCTACCAGAAGACTCTGGGTTACAGCATCGTGTCCCTGCTGACAATTGCCAGTGAGCAAATCTTTTCCTCCGTGGCCTTCAGGTGTCCCTGCAACTCTTTGAACACCCTGTATGGCTGTGTCTTCCTCCTAGTGCCAGCCCTCCTTCTCTTTCTGCTTGGCTACTTGGTGAATGCCAGGATTTGGCTCCTGTTTACAGGCATCTGCCTTCAGGAGAAGAAACACTGCTGTGGCTTCTGGGAAAAAGGTTGCTTCTACCTGAAAGTGCTGACACCAGTGACAGTCAGCACCATGGTGGCCCCCCTCACCTGGATTGCTGTGGCCCTGCTCAGCACCAGCTTCTATGAGTGTGCAGCCAGTGGGAGCAGCTTCATCAGGGAGAAGGTGTGCATGAATGAGACAACACGTAAAGAATGCCGGGAGCTGCTGGAGAAAATACCCTGTGATGAGAGTGCTGTCAAACCACTGCTGAGTGAGAATTCAACTTATATAGGTAGATTTGTCAGCTTTCAAGCACAGTCTTAGGTAAGACCTCTCTGCTCTCTTCTTCCCCCAAGGACTCCTGTCCTGCCTGCTTCACACCCTGGTACCTGCTAGCAAAAGCATGCGGTTATCAAAAAATTCTATGGGCAAAAAACACTAACACAGAAAGGCAACCAGTGGCTATTTCGTGCTAGCTTTTCTTTTCAGCATTCGCACTGTAATTTCTTGGTAATGGCACTGGCAAAGCATTTGTCAGAGCTCGGCAGTAGACCAGCCTAGATTTCAGCACTTTCCACTGCAGCTTTTTTCTTGTTTAAATTATGCCTGGTACAAACTTTTCTCTGTTACACTTTCAAAGATCTCAAACTTTTTAAAGTATGCATTAGCTGAGAGGAAGCTGAGGTCATTAGCATAGGGGAAGCCAACACCACGCTGCAACAAGGTGAGCTAACAAGTGAAACAAAGAATGACTGCTTGTTTGACCATGAACCTAAAAGCTTGACTCTATTACTAATTTCACATTTATAGTCTAGGCGAATGGTTAAAATATATGTGTATCTATCTTGTTACAGTTTCCTTCTTACTCTGAAGGAAAACTGCGTAATAGAAGATAACTCTTCTGAGTAGATTTTTTCCATTTGGACTGAAATGAAACCAAAGTGATTTGGCAGCACTCCAGTTTTGTTTCTGTGCTTGTTCCCCTTGACTCCAGGAGCAAATTAATTTATCATCTCTTATTCAGGAAAGCATTAATGCTGATTAATGTAGTTAAATTTTACAGGAGATTATAATGACACACACAAAAAGTGTTTAAATTTGTTACATATTTATCATATGGCTTCTTCAAGAAAAAGCTGAAAGAGAAGATACTATACCACTGAATTCTGACAGAGTAATACAGGAGCAAAATTGAGGAGGATTGGCTATTACTGATATTTAACAAACTGGTCAAACACAAATGGAAGACGCGAAATCATTATTATGTACTTCATTGCTTGTATCTGACCCACTTCCATAGAAATTAGGTGCCAAAAAGTGGTGTGGGTGACAACATTCCATATAAAATAGGAAAGATTCTCGTATTTGACAGCCAAATCCTTATTCTGCCTACAAAGCATAGCTTTCGTGTCTAGTTCAACGTTTTGTTCTATACACTAGCACAGGACCATGTGAAAACACTATTAACACATTTATTTATTTTTCAAGATCATAGGATGGTTGCTGATAGTCACCATCATTATTGTGGCACTCGTTTCAACATGTATCAGCCGCTGTTACTCCCCAGTTAGCTATTTGCAGATGAAGTTCTGGAAAATTTATATGAAAAAGGAACGAGAGCACTTTGAAACCAAGGCTACAGAACATGCAACTCAGCTGGCTAAAAGAAACATAAATTGCTTTTTTGAAGCCACCAACCCACCGCCATTTCAGACTCCTCACAATGAAGACTGGCAGAAGATTTCATTCCCATATACCTTCAATAAGAATGATCAGTGTTACAGCATGATACACAAATACATTGCTGCAAACAGAGGTGAAGTCTGTACATCCGGTGAAGGAGGTCAGGTTTCCTCTGTTTTTGGGTTTGTGGATGAAGCATATGCAAGTGATCAAGCGGTTTAGTTAAAATATATATATACATATATACATGCATGTATATATATATATATAAGCAGTTTGTAGCACTGGTAATCTTTTAACCTTACTGATCTAAAGGAAGCTTTATTCTGTGCTTTTACTGAAATCAATGAGAATTACGTGATAAAGGCTGGTATTGTAAACCCTAGGAGACTTTTAAAAATAAACTTTATACTTTTGTTTAAGTACATTTAAATAAGCGCATGGTTCACAATGGGATTTATTATTATAATCTTCAGCATAGGAAGTTCTGCATGAATGTGTGCAAGAACTTCTTTCCAGTGAGGGTGATGGAGAACTGGAACAGGCTGCCCAGGGAGGTGGTGGAGTCTCCTTCTCTGGAGATATTCAAGACCCGCCTGGACGCCTACCTGTGCGACGTGGTGTAGAGAACCTGCTTTGGCAGGGGGGTTGGACTCGATGATCTCTAGAGGTCCCTTCCAACCCCTACAATTCTGTGATTCTGTGATTATTGTTATTATTATTATGTCAGTGATCATTAAGAAAAAGTCATATGTAAAACAGTAAGCATCCACAGCAAAGATGTCAGCCAGCACTGTGTGATTACTACTAAACATCTTAAGGGCATTTGGCAGCTGGAGTGACAAAACCAAGCTTTCATGCTTGTCAGTAAAGGGAATGGAAATTTTAACCAGCATTTTGGCTTAGTTTATTAGCTATCATTTGACTTACTTAAGAATATATTTTTTCAGAGGAGAATGGAAGAAGCTCAAGTCTAAGATATTCACTATCAGACAATTAGTTTTTCAAGGCAAGGAGGATGTCTTTTAAGATAAGTTAGCATATTGGAGCTACTTGCCCACAAAGACTAGATATACAAAGAATGACTTCAGTTGGTCATCAGCTGGAATAAGTGAGCAAAACAATTCCAGAAATTTACTCCTATGTCTCCAGCTGCCTTAGGTAATAGCAGTGCAACTGAAAACTTCAGCTGTTTTGAATTTTCTTTACCTCTGTCTGATCTTGATCACTTTTTGCAACTTTTTAAATTAGCTTTATTACTCATTTCCTGTTACTCTAAAACTCTTCCATAGGAAAAATAAAAGTATGTTTTGGATTGTATCAAGGAAAGCAAAACAACATTAAACTTCCAGTTTATATTCCATTTGTGTTGATTTCTATTTTATCTGACACATATATTTACTGTGAATATATTATTAAACATTGATTTATATCCTTGGTGTCATTACCTAAGCTTCTCATGGAGGTATCCACCACATAGACTGTTTAACTTCACTTTTCACCAAGTGCAAATTAGCATTAGGCTTATGCATAACATAGTAGCATAGGTGAAGCTTATATTAACAGATTTTTATAGCACAGCTGTAGGGATAAGTCTGCAATCCCTATTTGCCATCAGCAATACTTTAATCAAAAAGTCTCTAAGGATAAGAAACCAGTAATAGTTTTGAATGAAATATGACAGAGTTCAGTTTTTTCTTTAACACCATTTCATTTACAAGAAATGAATCTTGATACAAATGAACCCTCATACAGGGATAAGGCCATAACTCAATTACAGTGTTACAGGGGGCCTGATGACCAAACACATTTCTGGGACATTCTGAAGAAGTATGTGCTCAACTAGTGACCAGGTTCCCTGTTAGTAAGTGGAGAGGGGGGATTGCATAAAAGGCAAAAGACTGTCAAGTCTGGGTTTGTGCCCACCACTGGAGGAACTATCCTGACTACTGAGAGATTGCTGGATCCAAGGGTGGTGATATCTCTATATCTTTCTCTTTTCAAGTTATATTAGAATGCTACACCAGCCTTATCATCCAAGCTTATTGCTGATAAGGTGCAGATACATAAATCTAAGTATCGTAGTAGGGTGCAAATAAACATTTAACTGATTGGTGTCATTTCACCTTAATTTACCCTGAAGGGATCTCAAAAATTGCAACATCTGCATTTTTCCCAGGGTAGTTTGGAGTTGGGTCATGAGAGTAACAAATGTCCAGTCTGTTATTTGTGCCTCCAGGAAGCACAATTATGCTTAATATATTTCAGTTTGCCTCTCCTATTAAAGAACTCAATTGTTCACAGACATCTAGGAGGGAATAAATCTGCTCTGGAATGTTGTAAATTGGAAGGTAACAATGGCCGCTGAAATCAGCAGCAAGGTGTTCCTTGACTCAGTGGAGCCAGGCCCATAGAAACACAGTAAAATTGTTCAGGCTAGACTGAAAGCATCTGGGGAAAGTTATGCCTTATTTCTATCCCTGATTAGAAGGTCCCGTGAAAATGCTGTCTGAATTTGTGTTTACCCTCCCAGTTGTACCAGGTGGGCTTTTGCCATTTTCTACTCCCAGCCACAACTTCCAGAGTCCCATTACCAAATCTGCCCAGGGGACACATAGAGGCAATACTCCTCAGTAAAATGAGGGAAAAGTCCTGAAAAGGCACAACAAGGCACATTTTCAGATTTGCTGGCGAGAACAGCAGTTTATTTCACAAATAGAGAAGGACAGGTAGGAGATTTGGAGATTGAGATCTATCTTAGGCAGAGTGACTACAAAATGGTAGAGTTCCCTATGCTTAGTGAAGTCAGGATTGAGGCCAGCAAAACTGCTACCTTGAATTTCCAGAGAACTATTCAGTTTACTGGTAGGGAGGGTCCATTGGGAATCTCTCCTGGAGGGTAAAGTGTTTTGGAAAGACTGGACACTCCTCAAAAAGGAAATACTAAGGGTACAGGAGCAGGCTCATGAGATGAGCTCATGGGGAAGAATGCCAGTGTGGATAAACAGGGAACATGTGCTGAGACTCCAGGAGAAAAAGAGAGTCTACGATTTAAGGAAGAAGTGACAAGAAAGTCATGGAGAGTACAGGTAAGTTGCTAGGATAAGTGTAGGGATAAAATTAGAAAGACAAAAGCCAAACTTGAACTCAACCCGGCCACTGTAATAAAAGACAATTTTAAAAAAATTACAAATATATTAACAGGAAGAGGAAGACTAAGGAGAATTTCCTTTACTGGATGTGGAAGGAAATGAGATTGGTGATAAAGAAAATGCTGAGGTTCTCAATGCCTTCCTTGCATCTGTCTTTAATGCTCAGACCAGTTATCCTCGGGATACTCTACCTTTTGACCTGGAAGTCTGGGATGAGGAGCAGAACAAATCCTCTGCAGTTCAGGTGGAAACAGTTAGAAACCTGCTACTCCACCTGGACTGTCACAAGCTCATGAGGCCAGATGTGATCCAACTGAGGGTGCTGAAAGAGCTGGAGGAGGTGATTGCCAAGTTGCTTTCAACCATCTATCCATGTTCCTGGACAACTGAAGAGGTCCCAGGGGATCTGAGACCTTCCAGTGTGACTCCCATCTACAAGAAAAGTCATAAGTAGAACTCGAGAAACCATGGGAACATCAGCCCGACCTTGGTTTAAGGGAAGCATACAGAATTGATCATCTTGAGGAAGATCACAAGGTATGAGCAGGACAATCAACAGATCAAGCCCAGCCACCACGAGTTCACAAGCAATATTCCCCAGGCATCAGTAATGGGGCCCATCCTGTTTAATACCTTTATTACTGAGCTGGATGAGGGGTTTGAGTGCACCCTCAGTAAGTTTGCAGATGCCATTAATTTGAGAGGAAATGTCAAACTGCCTGGGGCTTGGAAGGCCCTACAGAGGGATCTGAACAGGCTGGATTGCTGGGCTGAGGTCAGAGGAAATGGCTTCAAGCATAAAGAGGGTAGATTTAGGTTGAATATAAGGAAAAGGTCTTTTAGAGTGAGAGTGGTTAGGCACTGGAAGAGACTGCACAGAGATGTGGTTGATGTCCCATCCCTGGAGACTTTCAAGGCAAGGCTGGATCAGACCCTGGGCAACCTGCTCTACCTGTGGTGTCTTTGTTCATTGCTGGGGAGTTGTGCCCTTTAAAGGTCCTTTCTAAAAATACCGTGATTCTATGGTTCTATGATTCAATGAAAGGCAGGAGGATGCCCAGTGCAAAGGACAGTGAGTGGCAAACCATTGCATACCAAAGCAGACACCTCACAGTGAGAAACAGTAGGATTTATTATTCTTAACCACAGCCAGACAGGGAAATAAAGTATATCTTAATAACTGTGCTTTTAAACATCACAAAAATAAATGAACAAACAAACAAACAAAAAACACCACACCCACAAAAAGAACAAAATCATGTTCACCTGAAAACATTAGGTGTCTGAATGAATATTTTGCACCCAGGATGCACTGAATACTGACATAAAGCATCCATTCTGCTCAAGAGTATGGTTATGGGAAAAGGAAGAGTAAAGGCATTTTAATCTTTAGTACTGATACCTGTGCCAAAAGGATTAAGATCTTTGCTCTGACCTCATCTTTTCCTTCCAGATTTCTTCACCCTTCCAACATCTGGTGGTGCAGATGACTTAAGGAAACATTTCTACCCTGCATTTCATCCTTAGAAACAAAAGGTCTAGGGTAACCCTTAACAAAGGTTTATTTTGACATTTCTTTCACTTATTTCTTTTTTGCTTTCTTGTCTTCAGCCTTCCTTAAAAATGTAATTCCTATTTCTGTCACAGCATCACCCCGCAGCCTGTCCTGCAGGAAGGTCACTTCTGCTGCCAAGTGTACCTAGGAAGAAGCAAAGAAGCACTCAGTTTGTCTCCTTCCTCTGGTGTAACAGCATTTTCATCTCTCTCCTACCACAAGGGGACCCTCTTTTACAGGTTTTGTAAAAAACAGATTTCCTGATTTTTAAAAACCTATTTCCAGACCAAATTAATAGAAAAGAAGCCTACATACACTAGAATTAGTGCATGTTAATCATCATTCCAGTGCTTTGCTTTGCTTTGAGAACTGAAGATCTGTACTTGATTTTGAGATCACAAAATTTCCTGATCACATACTTAAGTTATTAATACTTTTGTTAATTGGTCAGATATCACATATATATAACATACTATGATTCTGAGATTGATTTACAGAAATAATGCTTACACAACTTTCACTTCCTTGAAACATAAGACATGTGACAAATCATATACTCATTAACAAAAACACAGTACAGCCCAAATGTATCGTCCAGTAAATGGCACAGAAACTCTACAGCTCAGTGACATTCAGATTATGGACTTTGTGTATTCTTTTGTAAAAGCCTTGAATGATTTGGGATGTCATCCAGTATACTTCTGATTATTTGCTTTTTATGTTCTCTGCATCCGCATTCTGTTCTCTCTTTCACATGATGCTGCGGTTTTATTGCTGTGACATGAGAAATTTTTATTGATCCTCACACATCAGGGATGGAAAGGATCCGGGATGTTTTTACCAATATTATCTATGCAGAAAAAATGAAATAGGACTAAGGAACATGCGGCAAGTCCAGCACAGCAGTCTGGCTCCCCCTATTTTTTGTTAGCTAGCTCCTTTTCCCACCAGCACTCAAAGGAGCCCAACTGAGACTGTGTTTAGTGAGCCAGCCTGTGTGCTTCTTTACCTCATGATCAGACTGACCCTTTCAATTTCAGTTTAGACATTAAATCTCAGAAATAAATTTAATACTAGTAAGCTTCCTTCAGTTATCTGAGCAAGAGGTCTAACATTCCTGCACCTCTGCATGTTAATAAAGAATGGAGAAAATGGATGTGTGCTTCCTTACCATTTCCAAGGCACCTCGAATCACTCCGCAGAGGAGGTTGCAGTAGCAAAGGGATGCTCGCTCCGCTGGCAGCTCCTCCACAAAGTCCACTAATGGGTTTTTGTCCAGGATTAAGGAGAATTCATTTCCTGCAGCACTACTGCAGCTCACACTGGGGGTGACCCCCAAGTACATCTTGAAAGCCACCTGCAAAAGGAGGATACTCAGCCACTTGAATCTGTTGGGCACAAACCAGAGGAGAAACTTTAGAATACAACATTCTGCAGACTAATTTTGCTCCAGGAAAGCAAGGGTAAGGAGCAGTTAGTCTTGAGATCATACTGGATTCTTCTGTGTTGTATTTTAATCACAAATTCAGAGCTATGTGATACTTTAGAGAAGTACACTGTAAGGCTGCTTGTTCTTTCCTTGAAGTTCCCACATTTACAGCCCCATAACAACAGTTGTATTGTAATCCCTCATGCTTTCACAGTGTCGTTATGCTCTTCTGGAGCTATTAGCTCTATACTGGGCTCTATGTTGCTCTACATTGCCAGCAACTCTGATAATCACTGCTCAGGAATTCCTGCAACTGGTAATTGTGTTTACTCAGTTCTCCATGTGCAGCCAAAATAAATAAATAAATGAATAAATAAATAAATGTAACTACAACTGGAACAAAAGAAGAAAGAGTAAAACTACTGGGATGTATTTGATAACAGGGTGGGATTTGCATCTCTGCCTCTACTGGTTAGTATTACTTTAAATATGCAACATCTGCTCTGCTGGTGGAGAGGTCCCATATGCATGCATTTTTACTGAGATCACTGTGCGACCCAGGCGGTGTTGAAACACCAGGTTCATAGCAGCTGTTCTGTCTGTGGAGAGCTCTCCTGCAACACACAGCCACAGGCAGCTCCAGCTGAAGCTAAGTTTTGTTTTGTTTTTTTGCCTCTTTGGTGAGTATTGGACATGGATGGTTTTCGAACAATCCTGAAATTCTTTATGAACCGGAGAACTGCTATTGGCTACAGCGTTATGGCTCTGCTGACACTTGGAAGTGAACGTGCATTTTCTCTTGTAGCTTTCAGATGCCCCTGCAGCAATGAAAACTTCAAGTATGGTTTGGCTTTTCTCTTCTCCCCAGCTTTACTTTTGTTTGTTTTTGGATATTTCCTGAATAATAAGACCTGGAAGCTCTTTACAGGCTGCTGGGTGAACCCCAGAAAAATATTCCCCAAAGGGAATATCTGCCATTTCTTCATCATCTTTGGACAAATCACTTTAAATGCTCTGATAGCCCCAGTGATGTGGCTTTCTGTGGCTTTGCTCAACGGGACTTTTTATGAATGCGCCATGAGTGGCTTGAGAAATCCTGCCTACTTAGATGCAATTTGCCACAACAAATCTGTGAAGTGCTTTGAGGAGCTGTACAAGGTGTCCTGTGACAAAAGCACCATGCCCTTTTCAGAGAGTGAAGAACTCAAGCTAACACTGCAGGCACACTCCCAGGTAAGAAAAACAAGAAAGAAGATATTGAAGTTTTCAATACTGTTGTGAATCATCTATGGAAGGTGCTAAAGTAAAACCATTGGCTTCACATAAAGTTTTGTCATGATGTAGCCCTGTTAAATTCAGTAATTGATATTTTAATTCTGCTTGAACAACAACATGTCTCTGGAGAGGGGGGGGAGAGGGGGGGCATGGATTCCACTGTAGTAAGGATCGGTAAAGTCAGACAGTTTAAAAATGTCTTTCTGAAAGAAGAGAGCTCTGAAGAACAGCACTGGACTGTTTAGGAGTCCAGATCAACAGGTATCACTCTATCTGAAGGGTTTGTTACACTACAAATCCATATAACAATCATCTCCTATTATCATATCATTTATGTCTTTATATGTACCGTAAGGAAATCTTAGATCGTAAGCTGTAGGAAAATACTGAAAAATCAGATTTGTGACTCACTGTCTAGATAATTTGTTTCTGTTTGCATTTCTCAAGTTTATGATGCTAGATGAAAGCACCTTTTTGTCCTGCTTGGAAGAAGAAAGAAACACTAAAATAAAACAAGAGAATGCAAGGCTGAAATTACATGCTGCTGTACTTGTGCATTACAGTTGCTTTCATTGTCTTGCAATGTAAATAAATTTAGAGATGAAAAGCCAAAACAAAGGAAAGGAGAAAAAAATGGTATAGAAAATGATGGAAATATTATTGTCAGCATATGTCAGGAAGCATTCTGTGGAGCCAGTAAGTTTTTATTAGATGATTGTGCTCATCTGGAAACATTTCCTATCTGAGAGCTGTTCTTATTTCCATTTCCTCAGGCAAATAGGAAGAGATAATAGGAGACCACAGAGTGAGCAGAAAATGCATAAAATAATTCAAAATCATTCTTCCAAAATAGTCCCTAAAAATAATAGTTAGCCAGACTTCCCCATTCCCCCAGGGAAAATTCCCATGTTTCCATTGGCTAAATACAAATATTTACCAGGAGTTATTATTCGAACATCTAACATCTATTCAAGAGTTTCCATGAGGCAGATTGCAGCTTTTTGTGTCGTCCCCATTAAGACAGTGCATGGGAAATCAGTTCAAATTCATATTGGTTTCTGAAAGTTAAATGATTTATTCCACACTGGAATTTGTCCCTTCATTTGGAAACAAGCATGTTTTGCAAATCTTACACATCATAGTGGAAAAGGCAGGTGAAGCTGCTGGCAATGACAGTGGCATTAGGCAAGAAAAACCTGCATCCACACCTCTGCTCTCCTTAAAGGAGATCATCCCACAAAAACAGTTGTTCACATATCTTTTTCCACCCTTATTCCTTGCTATAAACATGGAAGTTGCTCTTTCCCTTAAAAAATTCTCAACACTATTTGGTAAAACTCAGAAGTAGCTACAAAGAACTTGAGGGATGCTGAAAAAAAATAAAAATTAGAGGGATCTCTGAAATATGGCAACTATTTCTAAACAGTGTGTAAGAGAGTTGTGCTCTGTTTCAGTGCCAAGGCAGACCTGCTGATGGGCATGTAATTTCCTTTTTCTCTTGCTCTCTCCAGCCACAGAACTGAGCAAGAACATTTAAAAACAGTTTTGGAATGAAAAATAATTTTCCTCTACAAAGGGCTGATCTATCAAAGTAAAAAAAAATTCACAGGAATGGGTTAGATTTTAGTGAATCCCCTAGAAAAAAGAAATGAAACAGACCAGGAAGAATTTATGTCAAGATTTTAATGTTAAAACATATATTTTGTTGACAAATGCCAGTCAACAAATGAAAATTGGGAAGATGTGTCCATGGTAGTTTTCCTAGAAGAGCAGCAGACCCACTGTACAAAGCACAATCACTCTGACAGACATTCTTAAATAGTGTTTGCACTTTAACCTAAGACCTGTTTCTTTTGTTTTCCCAGATTTTAGGCTGGTGTGTGATAGTGGCTATGGCTCTTTTCTCCCTGCTAACCACTTGCTGTGTCAGCTGCCAGTCGAAAGTCAGCCATCTCCAGCTGAAGTTCTGGAAGGTGTATGCTGAGAAAGAGAAAGAGCACCTGGAGCAGACCTTTGAGCTGTATGCCACCAAGCTGAGCGAGAGAAACCTGAAGAGCTTTTTTGAGAACAGGAAGCCAGAAGTTATGCCCCTGCCAGCTTTTCAGGCATGGGAAGATGCTTCCCAGCTCTACACTTTCAGCAGTAGCAAACAACATTACAGCACAATTCACAGGCTAGTAGAAGAAGGCCAGAAAGAAGTCAGTGAGGAAAGAGAGACAACATATGACTTCGTAGACAGAAGGGAAATACCATAGATCACATGTATCTTCAATCTTTTTCTACTTCACTAATATAGCATACTTCTATCTTCTTTTATTTACCTTTTTTTTTTTTCACTGTGTCTCTTTTCTTCATGATCACATTCCCTCCCTGTTTCATACTTGCAATTTATTTTATTTTTTGATGAAATGAAATTACTTCTCAACAACATTGAAAAGACTGCAGTCCTCACAAGCACTTCAGGCTCACGCCATACTGATATAATTGTCTTCAGATCAAGAGACAACAGCAAAAAGGATTGAATAATGACTTTTGAGAGGGCTTGAACAATATCCTATGTAAAAGATGCTACAGCACAACTGTCCTATGTAAATCAAATGGCTATCATAAAGCAATGCGATTTGAAATGGGTGAACACAATAATAGAAGTGTGTTGCTTTCTGACAGTCCACAGAAAGTAAAAGTTTTGCTACCAGATCATTTCCAGTTACAGGAAGTTTTGAGGCACGGAGATGTTTGGCTTCTTGGGTCATCTCAGTGTCTTTGTTCTCCTGTTGCATGTAGAACACCACAGATGGTCTCCTTGATAACCTGTCCTCCTTATCCCTGGGATGTCTTTGGGGGACACTGAGCAGTGATTTCACTTCACACTGAGATACCAGGTAATTACTGGGACAAATCTTACAGTCAAAATTTTAGGTACCAATAATTTTGAAGGGCATTTCTAATGCTGCATAGAACCACCAATGAATACTAGGCCTGCAGCCAACATAAGATAGAGGGCTTGGAAGACAGTTCCATGTTTTAAGATGAGAGGAATGATTTTCATATTTTTTGACATCCTAGGAAATGGTGATTTTGTCTGGAGCCAGAGATGCGAACAGGTCAGCCAGGTGGGGCACAGTCCCTGCTGTGGATAAGGCTTCTCACTCCATAGACATCTGCTTCATCTCACACACATTGTGGAATGCACAACATGGTTCTCACATAGGGTACCTTAGCCTTTGCAAATGCTGTATAGAAGAGGCATCACATTTCTGCCAAGTTCCTCTCCCTGAAATGACTTGGCAGGCTTTTATGCAGGATTTTACTGCCAGGCTCCCTGAGTCTGCAAAGAATCATAGCTTTTCACAGCTCTAACCAGGCTCTTATCAACAAAACAATATGCATTACCCAGCTCTTCATATACTCAGTGTGTTTCTTGAGGAAAAAAAAGGAAAAATCTATCTGCATTTACAGACCATTAATTTTTTAATGTAGATAATTCCACTATCTACTGAGACTTATTTTTTTCCTGCATATTAAAAAGTTTTTTTGCTCTTTGAGTAGAAGTTTCACTGTTTTGTTTTGTTTTTTTCATCCCAGCTGCCTCACTTTGCAGCAGACTTAGGTTATGTTACGCACCTCAATGTACGTGCTGCAGCTGAAAGCCTAGAGGCAAACCTGCCAAAATGAAAGTCATGACAGCAAGCAGGTCTGGCAACAGTGAGACAGACCTGCAGGTTGCCACAGAACTATGGCCTTTCACTTCACTAAATTCATGGCAGAAAATAACCAGAGCATGTGTGAAGCTCTGAGTATGTGTGATTAGAACAGACAGGAAGGATGCTGTTTGTAAAAGCCCATATCACAGGTCTGATCTCACCCAGAAAACTATTCACAAACTAAGCTTTATTTGTGTAATGGCAGGGGGTTTGGAACTGGATGGTCCTTAAGATCCCTTCTTACTATAGCTATTCTGTGATTCTGTGATTCCCTTTGATTTGTTCTCTTTATTTATTTTCTTCTGACATTCGTACAATCAGCCTCATACTGATCCTGTAGGATTTTGTATCCTGCAGAAGATGAAGATCTTTATTATACACAGTTTAAAAGGAGAAACAAAACTTCACTCAGTCCTTCCAAACGAATCAAATGCTTGCTTTTAATTCAGAAAAATCATTTCTATTCCTCTGCTAAATTTTCCTTCCCAAAGCTGTCTGTCTACCTCACCAACAGCAAAGAAACCCAGAGCAAGCAAGGATGAAACAGAGTGCACTAAGTAGATTAAAAAGCTGATATGTGAATATAAGGAACAAGTTGGGTTGGCATAACGATGGGTTCTCTACTGTTCAGTAAGATCTGGGACACAAAGGTTAAAGCATGTGAAGAAGAGGAGGGAAAGGTGGGAGAACCAAGTGGACATTTTTTCTTCCACAGGAGGTGGAAGAGGAGCACTCCCCTCACTCTCCCTTTGCTGCCTGCTTTCAGGTGATTTGTACTGAGAGTGTGAGGAGATGCTGGCTGCAGCTATCAGTTCTCTGTTCTGGTCTGCTGAGAGCAGGATGCACTTAACAGCCCTATGTCATGAAAGATCTGATGGTTTTGGCTAGCCAGCTGCAGGGGGGCTCCAGAGGGCTGCTTCTTCTGCATTCCCTTTTCCCTGTCCCTCATAGCATGGTCTCTACCTTGGAAGTACAGCTGCTGAATTCCGAGTACTATGACAAGTGCCTGGTTGGAGCCTCAGCACCTCACTGAACTTTGTTCCCAGGGCGGTGTTATTATAGCTCTTCTCTACTTCCAAAATGTCTGTGATTTAATGCAATTGCCATGTGGTTCTTGGAATACTTCTATCAAAACAAACAAAAATAAAATACAGTTTGACCTATTTTTTTTTTTTCAGCTAGAATCTGATTTTGGCAAATTTAACTCTAGTCCTAAATCAGCTATCACAAAAAGCTGTTTTGTATCAACACTGTCACAGAATTAAAGTTAAGCAGCTGCCACAGAAGATCATTTTCAATACTATCAAGAACAAAGTGACCAAAAAAATAAGCAGAATTGACATTTTCTCTCCGAAAACTTAGATTTTGTATTAACTCTGATGCCTGTCAAATGAGTCTACAAATAAACAGGAAGCATCTGGTCTCTTTCTATTCTACATTCAGTATTCCAACTTACTCGCTTCTTCCCATCAGTGAGAACCCACTTTTCTCAGTTAATTTATCTTACCTCTTTTTCTGCTATCTGCTGCTCAATTTCTAAGCCTTACTTACAAGGACTATGACTAGTTAAATGTGCTAGGCCCTCATATGGTTTTGATTTAGTTTCATCTGGGCTTTGAATTATGGTATGACAAATCTTTCAAAATTCTGTTGTTAAAATTTCTGGTGCAAAAGATGACTTACATGGAAACTATGCAGATTCAGCAGCTGCTTTGCAGTGTAATAGAGCACAAAATGAAGGCAAAATTGAAAATTATATAGTGTAAATTTTTTAACTGTCTCAGTAATATAAGTAATTAAGTAATTCATGTGCATACTTAAGTAATTCAACAATTAAATAAGAAATGAACTTTTATTATATTATTATATAACTTTTTTAATCCAGGCTGCCTGGAGAGAAACTCTTTTAAAAACTATCATGCACAGCTTCCCTAGGAGTAGAACAAAGGCCTCTCAGTCTTTCTTTGGGACTCCAAAAGAGAGAGAAGTTAAATAAATAAACCATTTCAAAAGTTACATTTACAAATTTGCCTTATTTCCATCTGTATGAAATGGAATATAAAAGAATATATGTTTAGATGAATATATAGGCTCATCATCAAAATGAGCCTATATGAAGAAAAACAAGCAGAACTGTTTCTTGAAAACGTACTTGCAACTCTATGGGACTATATGTTGCTTAACATCAAACAAGAAATCTATGCACTCAGCATTTAAAGTGTACCACAACCTTCTTTCAGATTCTCATACTGCAGCCAATCTTTCTTCAACAACATGACTAAAGCTCAGTCAGATTTTGATGTAGAGTAATGAAAAGCAGTTAGGAGGCCACTAACTTCTCAGCTCCTAATACTATTGGAGACCATTTCCTACAACTCTACAAAGCATTGTGTGCATAAGTAGTGCCACAAAGTAAGTGATAACATATTCTTAAAAAACCATAAAATCAGATGACATATCAAGAAGATTAATCAAGAACATTAATTGATCTACTTAGAAGGGGAAAGGCAGCCAAAGTAACTTTATGCTGGAATAGCGCAAAGTGCAAGGTATTGAACTTGGATTGAAACAATCCTTGATATGTGTGCAGACTGTGAGAACTCATTGAGAGCAGGACTTGGGGGTCCCGATTGATGAAAAACTGGACATGAGCCATCAGTATGCTCTTGAAGCCTGAGAAAAGCAATGGTATCCTGGGCTGCATCAAAAGATGAGTAGCCATCAGGGCTGGGAGGTGACTGATCCCCTCACCTCTGCCCTTGAGAAGCTCAGCTGGGAGTACTGTGTCCATGCCTGGGGCCCCAACACAAAGATGATCCTGTTGGAGCAGGTCAAGAGGAGAGCCACAAAGATTAACAGAACCTCTCTTATGAAGACAAGCAATGTGAGCTGGGCTTGTTTAGCTTGGGGAAGAGAAGGCTCTGAGGAGACTTCACTGAGGCCTTCCAGTATGTAAAGTGAGCTTATAATCAGGAGGGAGACTGACTTTTTATCTCACCTAAAAGTGACAGGAGAGGGGGAATGTCTTTAAACCAAAAGAGAGTAGATATAGGTTAAATATTAGGAATATTTTTTTTCACTCAGAGGTTGGTGAGGCACTGGCACAGGCTGCCCAGAGAAGTTGTGGATGCCCTGTCCCTGGAGGTGTTCAAGACCAGGTTAGATGGGACCCTGGGAAGCCTGATCTGGTGGCTGGCAGTGAAGTTGCAGGGGGCTGAAACTACATGACCTTCTAGAACTATTTCAATCCAAGTCATTCTGTGATTCATTTGCCAATATAGAGACGCTTCATGCAGCAGGACCCCAGTGGGAAAGGGAATCTCATCTATTCCCCTGCAGTTCTGGCTTTGGAGGACAACATGGTTGGAGTCCCAGCCCTCGTGGCCCTGTGCTATAGAAGGTGACATAATTCCAGGATCAGATCTAAACATGGAGTTGTTTAGTCTTTACATTTTTATTTTTGTTTTAAGCAGATCAATGATGCTAGAGTTCTGAGGAAGGATGAAGTAAACTTTTACTTTATAGAATTATAGAGGAAAATTATCATCCCTGTTTCAAAAGCTATCCTCTGTTATACTTAGAAACAAATTTTGATTCCAATGTTATATGTTACTTCTTCAGCTGAGCTTTGCTCTTGGTATTATTCCTCAGTTGGTTTCCATTTTCTTACACCAATTTGCTTGCCAGTGAGCATAAAGACTGGCTTCAGGTGGTCTGTTTGGTCTATGCACAGTCACAGCGTCAATACAAGGAGCCAGAGAGCAACATGTGAACTCATGTGGAAAGACCTAGCTTGGCTGATCGCCAACAGTAAATCCCAGGCTCTGCAGTCTGAATCACTATATGAAGTTTTAAGCCCCCAGTCACAGAAAATGAATACTTTAGGTATACATCTCCTCAACTATTTATTTACTAGTATGACGAGCTGGCTTTGTATTCCTCACTGTATGCTTTCTCTTTTATTTCATCTCTGCATTTACACGGAAGCTTTATTCAGTGAACACCCATGGCGTGACCTTACAGACTTCTTTTTTCTTTGAAGGACTGACTGTAGGATAGCAGCTATGTCTACAGGTGTTTGGTCTTAAGTACTTTAACTGCTTAACAGCCTTACTTTAACCTTTTAACTGTTTTTACCCTATATATACATTCTGAAGAATTAGTGGAGTAAAACTTTTCAGCATTTTTTTCCTTGTTTAGAACACTGTTACTGAAGAGTTAAAGAGAACATGTAAAAAGCTGTTGCAACTTTGTTGAACCAGCAACTTTAACAGTTATTTTCTGGGTCACTTGCATATGTTTTGTTGGTATATGTGTCAGACAAATGCACTTGAATGTTGGTTCAAGAACATTTTGCCAAATAAATGTATTAATATATTCCATCTCCTATTTTGCCTAGGAAAGGATATACTCTTTACACGGAACTCCCCTTTTAGTTTGCTAAAAATAAATTTTCAAGAGACTTTGAGCTTTAAAGTTTGTCCCAGTCTTTCTGAGCAAAATAAGTGTCCCTTGAAGTACCAAAAGGGTAACAGTGTATTTTTCCTTAATTTCTCCCTGCATTTTGTTTCTGAATCTCCTTTACTGGACAACGATGATTCAGTTATACTACAGCAATTTACAAAAGGAAACAACAAGGAAATGCAAGAATCAGCAAACCAGATACCTACCATGTATATGAACACGCAGAGAAAACAAAGAACATACATCAGCTGAAGAAGAACATAAAAGTGAACAAAGATGTGATTTCGCAGACTGGCATCATTCTTCTAATGAGACAGCATGTTTTAATACTGTGATTGAAATGTTGCTTGCCTTCCATTTTTCATTCAACTTCCCTCAGCACCTCCAATGAATCCTCTACCCTGGCTCAGGTTTGCCTAAGAACGAGCTTTGTTGTATATCATCTTGATTTGAGCTTCCATGACATGCTTTACTTCAGGACAAAATTAAGTACCCCCTAAATTCCACTATGTAATTGGATCTGACTGACTTTTAGTAACGTCACCTGCTTTCACTTTAAACTTTGGCACATGTGGTGTGTGTGCATGTGTGCATGTACGGTGAGCTACTTTTTCAGCCAAGATGTCCTATGTCTATTTCTGTCATAGCTGTCCATTCCCATGCAACAAGCACTTTGAAATGATAATACAAATTTTGTCCCTCCATTAGAGTCAGAGGTAACTTAGGTATTTCTGACATGGTGTGTCATGGTTTCACATGGATGTGAGCAGGATAATATCCACGTATTACTACTCAGATGCACTTTGACATAAGAAATGTCTGTGCTACTAGCACGCACATATTCACTGTGTAGACAGCCTGATTTTTCACAGCTCTGCAGTCAACATCACATTTAGCTGATGGTAACTTTTAATTATTCTCAAAAAGTATGCCAGACATACTTCCATCTCCCAAAACAAGTCCATGGAAATGAATCTCAGCTCAATTAGTTCATGTCCTAATCTCTCCATTTCAGCAAATGACCACTTAGCTAACAGTTCTTTATTATAAAGGGTGATTAATTTTTCTGACTGGGAAAGCTTGGGTGTATCTTCACTGGCAACACTGAAAATGATTAAAGACAAAAGGAATCATGATCAGTGATCTGGGCATGCTTAGGTCTGAGCCAAGGCAAGACATCCTATGGATTTCTCTTCAAGCTTCCCCAGGACTTACCCTAGTGCCAAAGCTGTGTCTTAAGAAACCTCCCTACTGCCACGCAGTTTCCTCCTAGATCTTCTTGTCTGCCAGTAATGTGTAAGGTTACTCAGTGAGAGGGAAATTTCCATCAAGGTGGGTAGAAGTACCTACACTGATTTTTTTTGTTTGCTTGTTTTATCTTAAGATCTGTGACTCTCCCCCCATTGAGTCTTCATTTTGCAGAAAATTCATCAGCTTCTTCATAATTTTACCTAAGCAAACTACAGATATGCTGAAGTTCATATGGCAGGAATAAGAATATTGAATTTTAAGAAGTGTTATGAGTTGATTGACTCATATAAGTTCCTAGAAAATAAAAACTGAGAGAATATACAGTTTGAAGACTAGCAAAACTGACATGCTGTTCATCAGATTCTGTGGAAATAGTAGAAGAAATAAACTTAAGCAGCAGTAAACAAAGATAAATATTTAACTGTTCTAATGAAAAACACCACACAGGCTAGTAGAAAAGACTGGATTCATAGAAGGATTTAATATTAGCTTATAAGCATATGTAAGCTTATATTAAGCTACTGCTTAATGAATGACCTTAAGGTCAGTTTAGGTTAGGGATCAGCAACCTCTCACAGCTTGTATTCCACAGTCTCTGATACCAAAGACTTAGACAATGTAGTTGGTGTGTAAAGAGCAGAAAGGATAGACTATCTTTGTGTAAAACTTTGTAGCAGGTGAGATAAGTAGGCCTAAGCAAGAAAAAATAGGAGGGCCTGGGCAAGAACAGGATACAAAGGTTTAGAGAGTCTGGTGTGCATGCTGCAGAATAATGTGGGTAGCAAACAAGCAGAATACAAAACAAGCCAGAATACCTTGACTTTGCTGGCTGGGATAAACATCTACTGGCTGAAGTACTGAAACTAGATGGTGCAAGTTTTGCAGTGTATTAATATATGTATTAGAATTCTTGAAATAGGTGGAATCTTCGTGGCAAGTGTTTGAATACTGATTTGTTGAATGTATATAATGTGTGCTTTAGCTCCGATATATGCATGCCAGAAAAGAGATCCCCCGTGCACCCAGAGCTGCAATAAAGTAATGTCAGCTTTCTAAACTATCATTTGGTTTGGGGAGCTTTATATCTGGATTTTGGTGACATCTCTGTCCTCAACTCAGATACAAAACTACTACCAGCATGAATCAATACTGTGGTCCTGATGACCCAGTAGCAAACTTACCATTACCATAACCAACTGCAAAATTCTTATCTCATTAAGCATCACACTTTTCGTTCTATGTTTTGGTGCTTTAGGGACTGATATCTTCTCTCAAGAAACTCTGTGAGCTAGTAAGCTGAAGTGAAATTGTAGATAAAAGCTATATTTCACACAAGTGAAGCATGGGTGTGACTGTAGAGATAAGACAATCCTCACATAGCAGAAAATGCAAGTAACACTGTTATGGAGAAAACTGATAAAGTAGAGCTAGGACAACTGAGGATAACAAAGCTCTAAAGAACATAGATCTCAATTACCTGTGCAATCATGTCTGCCGTTTCAGAATAACTGCGACACCGTTTCACATCTGAATGAGCTAAAAAATCATCTATCAGTCTTATGCCAATGCCGTATCCCCTAAGGGGAGAACAAAGAGAGTTAACATTCAAAAAGGGATAGCTTTCCCACCTATCATCCTCCTAATCTGTTTTGTGAGCTTTCTCCATTACAAAACAAAAACAAACAAACAAATAAAACCAACAAAAAAGACATTCTTCTAAATGAATGGTTTTAAGGACATCAGACTTTGTAGTCTAGATTTTTCTTTCTGACATATTTTACAACACAGCAGGACATAGTTCATGTAGTTGTATAGGGAACTATATTCCTTTAAGCATGATATCCCCAGCAAGCAAAGCACAATGTGAATGTTGTCTACATACATGTGCATATGTGTATTTGCATATATGAGAAATCATGTGAATGAGCATAATATACAAAATATAAAATGATATACAAGTGAAGGCTGATTGACACTCTTCTGTCACTAAAGGATAACATAGGACAGGATTTCTCCATTCCTGTGCAATCCTCAGAGTTTATGTCACACCACCTCTGTGGAAAAGAACAAAGCAACAGTCCCTTTCAGTCACAGCACTTGTACATGCATTGGCATGGACTTCAGCAAATATCTGTTTCCTTTATCCTCTTATCCTTTCATCTCTGTCTTCATTCTTCCTTCACAATCCCCTCTTTAACACATTTTCTCCCTTCATCTAATGGTTGCAGAATGAATCCAGAAATGGATATTTAATATACAGTTTCAGTGCACCACTGCCTTTATTTTCTATTTAAAATGCTGCAAGTTCAGAGAAATTAGGTTAAAAAAGGACAGAATTTAATGAAATTTTTCATTAAACAAAAATTAATTCCTAGCTCCTATGTGTTAACAGACATCAGTAGTCACACAGAGTGAATAATAAATATTATCGCTTCAATCATTTTTTGGAGCAAAAACCAGAGTTTATGCAATTAACAGAAATGTCACCAAAAAAAATCTGAAAAAACTCAGAAATTATTTTAGGGATCTTCACATGTTCATGCATGTGGATATTTTTATTTCTTCCTATATGCCAGGGGCCTTACACCTTCAAGAAGACAGGCTGCAGTCAGTGGAACTTCTTACTGGTTTTGTAACACATCTTTGACAAGAAGCCAAAGAGTGATCTGATGTTCAGTGTGATGACAAGACGGAATGTGGCATTTGGCAGCATGAGGTTCAAAACTGCAGCATGTTATGCATCAGAAAATGATGAAATTTTTATCACGTAAGTATCAATATCAATTAAGTTGGTAAATAAGTAATCAGAAGTTAGCAAGGCATGCATTAGTGACTCACAAATTTTCAAATTTTATGCATTAGGTCTGCAAAGTTAAAATAATAAATTTACAAGCAGCAATTTGGCAACTATACAGTGAAAAACTTTCATCTCACTACAGATTGTGTAGGTTCACTTTCCCATCTGTTACAGATCTGCTGATCTACAATATTTCCTCCCAAAGTGGGGCTGTTTCTATTGTCACAGTAGTAAAACTTTTCATATTGCAGCAATAAAATCTGTCAATATTTTGTCAAGTCTTTCTATTTAGTGAGAAAGATAAAAAGATTTTATAGAAACAGGTGTAAGAACAAACCCACAAGGAGCAAAATACATCTATGCACCTTTCAAAAATAGCCTTCCCTAATTTCTACCATAGCATCAGAAATAAGTCTGCTTTTGTGGTCTTGTTTTGTTTGTCTATCCTTTTTTTCTCAATGTATGATTTCTATTAGAGCTGAATGAGGGATTCAAATCAAATAACTATTTGAGGGACGTTGTCTCTTCACAGTTTGTGAACAAATTTCTTTTCTTTATTAGATCAATGATATTTTACTAACTTCCATGGACAACTATTGGACTATCGCCTCATTGTAACCTTTTAAGAGTGAGCATTCATAATCCAGTAGAGCACCCAAGCGAGAGATCTGAATTATACCCCTCAAGGAAGGGTGTTAACTATAGAAGTCTATTGACTGGATCACCTAAAACAAATTCCTACAACTTTGCAGTATTATTACTTCTCAGTGTCCAAGTCAGAAAACCACCTTAGGTGAGGGGAAGTCAAAAGAAGGCTGTGAACAGTGGATACATAAAAGCACTGTTTAACACGCTGCCAGAGAACTTGTTGATGTCCCATCTCTGGATGTGTTCAAGGCCAGGTTGGATGAGTCCCTGGGTAATCTGATCTGGTGCCTGATTTAGTGGCTAACAACCCTGCCAACAACAGGGGATTGAAACTAAAATGATCTTTGAGATCAATCCCAACTCAAGCCATTTTATGATTCTATGTTAACTTGGAAACACCTGTGAAAAGCAAAAAACTTGAGTAGTTTGAAATGACATGTATGTGAAGGAGTGGAAGAGTTAATGTGGAAGCTGAAAATTAGTACATGGAAATAGATGAAATTTAGAAGCCTGTTTTATTAATTAGCTTATCAAAGATTTAACAAAGAACAAGTAAGAACAATCAAAAAATCCTGATTCTTTTCTTCTGAAGTTTAAAGATAACTGCTCATCATAATTCACAAATTAATGTTGTTTCTATTGACAGAATATTTAACTTTACACACAGGTTGCCCGTAATCCTTGACAGTGCTGGAACCCATAAGACAGCAGGTAAAAAGCTGAATGGTAATATATAGGTGATAAAACTGCATTATCAAGGAGGCAGAATACTTAATACAGTACTTACATTTTGTCTAAACAGCTGTTAACATCTTCGTCTTTTTCATAGTCCTTACACAGCTGGGCTACCAAAGCCCCATATGTGAGCACAAAAAGTTCTCTGCTCTGCAAGAGAAAGTTAGAAATTGAAAATGAAACAAATTATAATCAAAATGTTCACTGTTCTGTGTTGTTGTTTGGCTGGTTTTTTTTTTAGCTGCTACTATATTAAAACAAACATTTACAAATACCATTTACATTAATAAAGAAGCTTCCGTCCACTGACATGTAATCACAGAAATCTGTGATTTAACCGTGGCAGAGGCTGACTTGATCATCACTTGAGTGTGTACAGGGATTTTTATTTTTTTTTTTTGTCTGAAAAAACATTTATTGAAATATAGCTAATTTCATCAGATACATTTTTGCATTTAATTGCAGGAAGAATATATGAGGAACTGAGCTATTAGTCCTATTATATTAGTTTTATAATTAAAAAAAAAAAAAAAAGTGTACAGTAAATTCCAGTTCTTTCACAAAAATATGATTGGTCTGACTCAGATCATCAGCTGATTTCCTTCCAAAAAGATAAGTAAATATAAAAAGTATTAGCTCAGAATAATGGAAAATTTCTGTAATTCAGCACAAGTATAAAGAATAACATTAAACAAAGAAGAAAAGAATCGATACTATTGACATTTCTTCTTCTTCACAAGTCTTTACAAGTAATCAGAAAACACCCCAAGTTGGACGGGATCCACAAGGACCACAGAGTTCAACTTCTGACTCCGCACAGAGCCACTCTAACTTATTGTTAATACCAGCTCTCCAAATACCCAGACAGATACATTGTGATAATACTTTCATCACACATAAGCAAGCAAATAGGCAATGCTGCTAGTGTGGCCTGCTTTTGAAGTTTCGTATCCTGTCAAACAGAGGTTAAAAGCCTGTAGTTTCTGAAAAAGACTTGATTACCTAGGTTTGGAAACACTGATTTCTTTTAAAGGATTTGTCTGCATTAGGAAATGTAACATCAGTTATCTAACATCATAACTAAGTTAATTTTAACCCATATTTGATAAATATACAGATTTATGTTTTTCCCTTCATTTAGCAAGTGTGTCCCCCTTTTCCAAAGTATTCTTAGGCAAATTTTCTGGCCCAGATTTATGACCATCATTTGCTTATACAGTTCCTCTGCAGGCAGGTATTGTTGGCAGGAGTGTGCTGACTGGAATGGTGTGTCCGGTTCTGGGCTCCCCAATACAAAAAAGACAGGGATCTCTGGAAAGATTATAAAGAGCACTTTTCTTATGAGGAAAGGCTGAGAACATGGGTGTGTTTAGCCCTGAGAAAAGAAGACTGAGAGGGGATCTGATCAATGTCTATAAATATCTAAGGTGCAGGAGGCAAAGGGATGAGGCCAGATTCTTTTCACTGGTGTGTGGTGATAGGACAAGGGGAAATGTCCACAGAGCATAGAAATTTCCTCACAAATATGTGTAAAAGCTTCTTCACGGTAAGGTTGACAGAGCACTGGAACAGGCTGCCCAGAGTGGCTGTGGAGTCTCCTTTTCTGGAGATATTCAAGACCCACCTGGACGCCTACCTGTGGGACCTGGTGTAGGGAGCCTGCTTTGGCAGGGGGGGTGGACTTGATGATCTCTGAAGGTCCCTTCCAACCCCTACAATACTGTGATTCTGTGACCAGTCTGAATGACTACACATAATGTCACCAAAATTATCTGAATTGTTTTCAACAAACTGCTGGACATTACTTACAGTAGGTGTTCACAGCAGAAAAATTACATCAACTGCTCCATCACTCAGTTGCTACCAGAATATTGTGACTGAAGGATAAATTCTTCTACATGGCACATGGTGCTGGACATGGTTTCAGGCACAGAAATGCTCTTATTTGATTGACATGACTAAGATATACTCACTTGTGATTTGAGGAATGTGGAGAACTGCCCAGACCTATATGAAAGCACTTATTATTTTCTACAATATAATGAAAGTGCATTAGGGTGTCTATTAGAAAAACAAGAGGATTTTTCCCTGAAATAATTTTTTACATACAGACATATACATATATACATGCATATGTACATATATACAGAAAATTTGTATTTCTAAACTTTCAGTTCCAGAACATAAAGATCATTGTACACCATGTGATCTGCAGAGAAAGGGAATGAATTGCTATGTAAATGTTAGTATTGCAATAATTAAAGAAGTATAGGGGAAAAAATGCCACAGGTTCATGAAATTCTTTTTTTTTTTTTTTTTTTAATTTTTTTAATGAACACCAAAATGAAGTAAAAACAATGTGATGTTCTGAAATGTAAATGCAATTTAAAGGAAAATATAAATCACATTGACAGGAATGAGTTTCACAGCCAACTCAGATGAAATATTGGCCTATGGCTTGCTTTCCTCAGTCCTGCCATACCAAATATTCTCTTTTTGAAGTGGCTCCAAAGGGTAACTGAGTATACTGGATTGATGTCTGGTTTTCCTGTCTCCTCACAACATTCCTTTTCTTAATTTGTAATGAGAGAGTAGGCAATTGAAAGCAGTCACCTAAAATTTAGGTGGTTAACATTAAACAAAACAAATCCTGTACTTGATGTGAATGATTTAGTAATCACAGAATCACAGAATGACCCGGGTTGGTAGGGACCTCAAGGATCATGTAGTTCCAACCCCCGACTGGCTAAAGCACAGGTAACCATTATGAAAAGACAACGTCTGAGTTTCTCAGTACAGAAGATGTAGTTGGTATGGCTCCGTCTCATGAGCAAGACTGGAGATGGGCAAAGATTACAGCCACCTGTCAAAGGAATATATAGAAAGCACTCAGGAAGCACTGAGATCCTTAGCTGTTCACTGATCTGGAATAAAGTTATCTTCCCTTCTCACCTAGGTCATGATCCTACTGGATCACATCTATGGCACTCCTGAACTGACTGTGTCTAGTTGACGTAGTAGCTGGTCTGTAGACCTGAGAGACTAGGTTGACTGTCATTAAATTCTTGGACAGAAATTAATACATAGAAGTGCTGCAAGCCTGTGGCATGTGGGCATATAAGAAGTGCTTTTTATTTATAGTCAGTAAAAAAAATAATAGTAAATGCCAATGAAAACAATGGAACAGGAAGAATAGCTTGGCAGAAAAACCTTTTCTTGCTCCCACTGCATCAACAGCTTGAAGTTTAATAAATGTTTCCATTTTAATGTCACTTGCCAAAATGTTAAGTGGTGTGGAACTGTATCTTAAAGTCACCTTGGTGATAACTCCTGTTTACAATAGCATTACACACTTCGGCAAATTCTCATTAAAAATTTTTTAATGCATTAAGTGGACATTATACAGATTCTGTATTGTTCTAGTCTCAACAGGTCAGTGTTGCAGTAAGACAAATGCCTTAGAGAAACATAAGCATAGTGTAACAACATAATTGACATCATTGGCCACTCTTTCAGTCTATTGGAGAAAGAACCTATTTGTCTGACATTTTTTTTCCATGAACTAATGTAAGTTTATTATATATATGTGTGTGTGTGTGTGTGTATAATATATAAATATATAATTATATAATAATTATAATAATAATTATATATATATATAATATATATATATTTCCCCAGTGTAGACCTTTGTCATCTGCTAATTCTTTTCTTTTCAAGAACAGCTGCAATAATGTCTTGGAGGATTCAGGAACTTTTCCACTGCCCTTATACATCAAAACTCACAATTAACACCAAGAAAGCCCTGAGGCTCTAAGTTCTTGAAGAAAGATGTGGGCAGAACTGAACATCCAGACACAAAACAGATTTCATTTTGCACTTAATCTAATGACTACATAAACACAGAGGCACATAAACTCATCCGACATTTCTATTTTTGACCCTAAAGCTCTCTGAAATACTTAAGTCTTCTGCTTCTGAATATACTCCAGACTCAATAATTTTGTGTCCACGTCTTTCTAAGCCTACTTAGGTCTTCAGAATCAAGGATGAATTAAAATAATAATAATAATAATAATAATAATAATAATAATAATAATAAGTCAAGCCCCTAATAAGACAGTAACTTTGTATATAATTATTTATTAGCAACCTCATCTCTTTAGTTTGTTATACAGGTGTGTCACACACTTCTAGGCACATTTTCTCTTCAAGACACAGTACTATTATTTCCGCATTACTTTGTTGTTAGGTTTTGTTGTTGCTGTTTTTGTTTGCTTGTTGGCTGGAGGGACAAAGAGGGTGGGAGATTATTTGTGGCAAAATATTCTTTAACAGTTACAAATTTTCAACAGTAGAGATTCTGAGGAAACTTAGTGCTTGCAGTGTTTAACAACCACAAGCCCAAAGTTCCCCAAAAGAATGATTTTCTTCCACTACACACACTCTTAGTACATAGGATTTCCTAACAGACTATCCGATCTAAAGCAAAAGTAAGTGCCTCACCTTACATAATATTTGCTATAATGAATCCATAGGACATTTAGATCAATTGTTCCTGATGTGGAGACACATTCTGAATGTAATCTAAAGTGTAGAAATCCTCATCTGAGAGCTCAGAGGTCAGCTCACTCGTGGCAAATGCTGAGGCTAGAAGCAAGCAAGTATAGAAGAGATATCTGGCAGAGACTTCCTAAATTTACTGCCTCCAGTGGGGTACAAAAGACCACCCTCCTGATCCCTGCAACAAGAACAGTCCATTGTACTCTGGGCAGCAAGCCTCTGCTCTAATACTGGCAAACTCACCTCCATCCCTTCTGTACTTTCAAGCTGTTCAGAAATATGTCTGTACAAAACACATCAGTACAATAATAGCTCATTCCTTCTCCATGCACTACTATTTCAGTTGCATATAGCAAAAACGTCTTACTATTTTGTGGCTGTCCTGCTTTCTTCCCGGAGGCCGTGACATGTTGCTTGTGTAAAGCTTGACGTATGTTTCAGGTTATATTGTTTCTTCTTCAAAGAGCATTTTCTTTTTCCCTCTCCTAAAGGTCTCTCTTCAGCCTTTTGCATGAGATACACTCACTGCAGTCTATAGTGCTTCTGATGCTCCTCCTATCCTCTACGTGTACAGAGCCTCTAGGGAGGAATGAGGCTGCCAGACCCTGTATACAATATAAACTGATCCATCTGCGAGAATGGACTGTCATCAAATACACAGCAAACAGCCATGGGAAGCCAAACTGGGCAGCTACAAGAGATTTATAGGGTTTTTTTTTGTTTGTTTGTTTGTTTGTTTTTTCCTTAGGTTTCAGTTAATCCTGTTGCTTGTGTTAGTTTTTGGTGTTTGGAGAGCTAAGAAACATTCTCTCTTTAAAGAGTAAAATCACACTGACATGATAATGAGAAACAAGTTAATAAAAAATTAATCATTTTCAACTTCAGGAACAATAGTCCTCTCTCTACCATCTGTGACATCTTTAGTGAGTTAATGTCTGCCTATGCAGGACTGGCATAGGTTAGAAGTGCTACTGTCACTGTGGTTCTGAGGATGCAGAACTGGTGGGATGGAGCTGGAGCACTCAGATTCCCAAAGCTGAGTACATGCTACAGCTTGCATTACACTTGCATTACACTTGCATTACCAGTGTTTCTTGTGGATTTTACATCATTCTTAGCCTGCTATTAACTTTGCATGCAAAACTCCCCATTACAACAGGAAGGTTTGGTTTTCTTTTCCTGTTTTCACCTAAGGTAAATTTGGCCTCTTTCTGATAGCTTAGGTTTGGCACAGATCTACTCTACAGTCACTAGTGAATTTAAAAATTGACCTGGTAGCTGTGTTTTCCTTATTGGACTAATCTCCTCATACATTCCCAGCAGAGCAAGTAAAGATATGCAGCCTGATCTGAATGTCATGCAGTTATGAGATTCTAATTCATTTGTACATTTAGAGGTAGGGTAAAATTACAGGTATCTATTACTTCAGACACACAGAAAGCTCATTTGGGATAAACAGAATTAATTCCTTTTTTTAATTATTTTTTTTTAATGCTAGTTTAAAATAATGACATAAGTCAGCCACAAAAAGTAGGACAAATAAAAGCATTCTTTAGCCTCTCCTTGTGAAACACAGCCATCCTAGCAGCTTTCATTTTACCCAGAACAAGATGGTGTTGATGACTGTATGCACTTTTTTTTTTTTTTTTTTTTTTTTTTTTTTTTTTTTTTGTGGCACTTTTCTGACCCTGTAAAAGCTGACTCCATTTCCTAAGTGAAAATGCTGTAGGTACTTTCCATATCTAATTGTAAGTAAATTGTAAAAGTCAGCATTAAAATTCTCTAGATAATCACTTGCATTTCTAAATGGAGTCTGAGATGGATTTGTTTCCCAGATTGTCTCCAACTGGCCACAAGTGCCGAGTATGTCTCTCATTGCAAGAGATGTTCCGTATTCTGTAGGAAAATGTACTGCATAGCATTTTAAAATACGGCTCTAAAAGATTAACATTAGCATAAATTATCTGCAGTGGAACCATCACAAAGCACTTAAGGCTGCCCATAAGTGAACACCATTTTATTTATCCAGTTCTGAGTATAAGGATGAATTATTTTAAGCCTGCATTATTAATACTAAAATCATGAAGGAACACTCCAGAGCAGAAAGTGAAATGTGTGATATGTGCATACAGGTACATATGTAATTTCTCGCAGATAGTGTGATGTATTAGAGAGTACATGCTATATTTAGAAAGGTTGCACACACTACAGAAAATGAAGATCAATGCTGTGTCCAAATAAACTGAAAATTAAATGATTCCAGAGAGAGTTGACTCAATGGTGGATTGAAACCACGTCTTCAGGATCAGAACGAAAACACCCCATGATTTTTAACTGCTATCTGATTTTGCATCCCCACATAAAGTGTAGAGGCTGACACCTGGCAGCTGTTTTTAAGACTTAGCATAGGTTTATCAGAATATATCCAAGGCAATTTGAATAGTGAGGAAGTCAGTATGGCCCTTTGCCTCTCTTTTGCATTTGTCAGGAGAGGATTTTTGCCTTCAGCCCCACGTACTAGGTGTGGGGCACATTGCTTGAGCACAATAACAGTTTCTACCCTTCTCATTAAACTGGAAATAAATATACACAAAATATCTCCCAAAGTTCAAAAGCATGCATCAACATGGGCTCCAACCCCCTGCCTCTTACTGGCTGTTATGGCAAAGCTGAAAACTGGAGCTAAGTGCATGATCTCCTCAGTAGTCCAGTGTCTTTCCCTCAGGCAGAAATACTCCAGAGTGCAGAGCAATATTAAGGTCACTAACGCATTCAGTATTTTAAAAAGTTATTTAAACCAAAATAAGAATACCTTTCCCACCAAAGACAGGTCCAAATTTCTGCAGTAAAGGACTGGGCTTTTGTTTGTTCTTTGTCTTCAACTTGATAGATGTTGTGTTAAATATTTTGCACATAAAGTTGAATTATTTCAAACTTTGAGAAGGTAGGTGATATGGTATTTGGAGCTACATAAATACAAGCAAACAATGTACTTGAGCACGTCTCCCCTCATCACAAATGAGTGCTCTTTCTCAGAGGCCAATGTGGTTGCCACTTTGGCCATGTTTCAGAAGAAAGCAATGGCACTGCTGCCATTTTTTCCTTTAGTGCCCTATCTGGGAAGGATTTTGAGCATGAGTTGCCAGAAATTGCTTGGTTAGCCTATACAGCTTAAGAACAGTTTTCACGTCTTCAGAAGAAACACTTATTGTTGTTGAGATTCCTGGCAGAATTTAGCTGACAGAGTCTGGCAAAATGACAAACTAAAACATGACAAAGCTTTGCCCATGTATTGCTACTTGCCTCAGACATCATCTACAAGCATCACTTTGCCTCAGAGGTGAACTGGCTGTCACCCCAAGTTGTGGTATCTTGGATTGCATTCAGTTCTAACTCTTCTTGAGTATCAGATAAAGAGACAAGATGTCTACTTGAGACACCAGGTTCCTCTGCAAAGATGACTACTCAAAGGTTTGATGTGCTGCCCGAACTCTTAATTGAATCCAACACTGTAATTTGCTCCACAATAGGATGACCCAGCAGGGTTTTTCCAGCACAACATGAAAGAAAATGAAAATAAGTGGCTCTACAAAGCTGTTTAATTGATTCTATAAATTGCATCACTCAACAGCCTCAGGCTGACTATGAATATTTCAGTACTGTTCATCTCTTCAGCTTCGCGTCCAATGTTCTTCTGGAGTAAACAAGTGTTGTGTGGGAAAGCCTGCTTCCGTAGTAAATAAAATGCGTTCCAAAAGAGAGCTCAGTAGCAATTACTGGAAATCTGAAGATGAACTGATGTAAAATTAAAGAATCTTATAAAACACATTTTGAAATTAAAGAATCTCATTAAGCACAATTTCAGTATAATTCTTCAAGACCCACACAAGTTTGTTCTACCGAACCTGGAGGGTATAAATTTTATCAAAATATGATATTACTAACTTGAAAAAGTACTGAAAAATCTGTGTTTCTGAAAAGAATTCACACAGTGCTGGAATCTGTTATGGTACTACACTGCCCAAACAACCAAGAACTTATCTACAGAGTCCAGAAAAGCAGTAGAAAAGTGATGCTAAACGCTTCGTCACATATCTCTATTACCTTAAGTTTTGTGTAATAGTGTCACATAGTTTTGTGAACCAAATATCAGCAAGGGCCTCATTTATATATTAGATAATCAGATGTCCGCCCTAAAAATACACTAAAGGAAAAGGTTCTTGCCTTGAGAACAGGAAATCCATCACCAGGGCAACAAGAATGTTTCTGTTATCCAAGCAGATACCATGGGTACTAAAACTACTTTTTATACTGGAAGTTATTATTAGCAACTCCTCCTCATAGGGACTGAGGAGGCTGCCAGACTCTATCATGCATCCAAACACAAGAAAGCTGCATGTGACCATCTGTACAACTTTCCTCATGTCTTGTATGGATCTTCTTCCTGTTCTTGTTAAAAACCTTTGTATTACAGGCAGATAGACTGCTCAAAAGCTAAATCCTCAAAAGTATTTGCATATTCAGTACCAAATTGGACTGGAGTGTGCAATGGACAGAACTGCCAGACAGCAAGACCCTAGACAAAGTGCAACCTGAAGAAAATCATCAACAGTGACATGTTTTAAATGAACCTGCATTTAAGGCTTGATTTGTAAGAGGCATTTAGAGCCCAGATCACGCACTTCACTACTCAGAAACCAGCTGTGAAAATGTCTAATTTCTATCTACCTCAGTCCACAGGATGGGATTGATGATACATACATAAATCTGAAAAATGCAAATTGTGAACATGCTATATAAAGGCCAGCTATTACCACAAGTACATCTGAAGATGACTTTGACACACTATGAACAACAGATTATAGATTGCCAAAGAAAATCTTTCTGAAGGAGGTAGCATAAAGGATTGTTCAGTACTTCCAGTAAAAGAGACATGGTGGCTTCTTGCCCTTGCAAGTGAAATGCTAAAATCCTCATGGTCCAGCAGCTAACCACATCTCATGTACTGGGAAAGCAAACTGAAACAAAACCAGAATTGCCATTAAATGCAAACAGAACTGGGATTCCCATCTTCATTCAACTTATTGAATATTTCCCATTTTTATTTTAATGTTGAAGCATTTCAAAATATCTCTGCTGCTTTATCTTTTATCATCAGTCCACTTAGCAAGGCAGTGGTTGCTGTTGTTGTTTTTAATGAAGAATAGTTGGAAAAAAAAAAAAATCCATTTTACTCTTTTTTCAGTATTCCTTTTTCCTAACCTCATGCCATGCTTCTGCTAATTACCATTGACTGGAAAACAGCTGACCAATTAACCCTGGCAGGGTAGTCATTAGTTTGCTGGCATTGCCTGTCTTCCATCAAGCAGAGAGGACTGATTGGTAGTTTCAGCTAATTAGCAAGGAGCTGGCAGAGCCCACAGTTCCCTAAATGATGAACATCCCCAAACCACTGAGAGAAATTACTGGATCATTTAAAACACATGACTGAATATCTTCAAGTAGATAAAAGCTAGTAAACAAGACTATAGCTCTTACTGAGCAGAGTCAGAAACTAATTGGAGAAGAAAGGCTAAAAGGCTTTTTATTGCTGTTGTTTTGTTGTTGTTTTATATTTTAAACTATTGGGATTGCTTTGTTTTCATTGTAGTCTACCATTAATATCAGTTAGCTATAATTAAAAGCTAGTAGTGACTTAAGAGGATCTATCTGGTAAACAGTGAGACCTAAAATGACCTTCCTTCCAAAGTGGCTAACCTTTCTGAAAGGCAAAGAGGTTGTTATTGCTAATGCTATAATTGCAATACTGACAATTGGCGGGCAGCAGCTCTTCTCTTTCTTTACGTTCAGCTGTCCTTGTCATGTGGGGCAGAACCTCATCTATGGGTTGGCCTTCCTAGGTGTTCCTGCACTGATTCTTCTGGTTCTTGGCTATGCTCTGAACAACCAGACCTGGAGGCTGGTTACAGGCAAGAGGTCTCCTCTCCTGGCAGAGAGCACGTGGAATCACTTACTGCAGTGCAAGCTGACCTGCTTTGTACTGTGCAGCATCACTGGGAGAGCACTGGTTGCTCCGGTGACATGGTTAGCGGTCACTCTGATAAATGGCTCCTACTATGTGTGTGCTGTGAGTGAATATGTCTCTGTGTATTACTATGGAGATATTCCTAATGTGACTATTAGTGAACGCCAGAGGATTTTGGCTGCATTTCCTTGCAGTCAGCTAGTTCCACCAGAGCTGAGCAGGGCACGAGATGAAGTGATCCTCATGCTCCGGTACCAGTCACAGGTGAGTAATCAACATTGTCTCTTCTGTGGAAGCTGCTGTCTGCTGTTCTAACAATGACACCACAGTTTTTTCAGCAGGCTAAGTGTGAGGATAGAACAAGATCAACGTCTTCTGCCTTGACTGCCAAATCTGTTTTGTGGAGCCTGCTTTGTTCCCATAGGTGGAATTGAACATTCAGTACATAAATTATTACTTCTGGCCCTCCAGTTTGCTACTTGCTACTGGAAGATGCATTTTTGTGTATTGAGAAGCACCACCAAGTAAGACAAATGGAAGTTCAAGAGTCACTGAAGGGCAGGAAGCTTCTTGTACTCAAGCACAAGAAATGTGACTAAAGGGTCCAGACTGTGAGAGCTCCACACAAACAGATGTCCCGTTGTTATTTTTTCAGATCAGACTTGATTCTAGAAGCTAATATTCTAGCTAGATACTAGGGGGAATGTTAAGATTATTACTTCAAAGAAAAGTACTTGCAAATATGGCATAAGGTAACCTGGGCTAGAAACTAGAGGGTTTCTATGTTGCAGATTGACAATAATAGCTGTAGAGGCAACATCCTTAAATTATTCATCAGGGCTTCCTTAAACTTGATAGAAAGATTATGACACAGCTGTCTGCAGTAGTCAAGGATTGCGATGGCAATAGATACAAGCCATGCTTATCATCTGTTAGCCTTCTTATTCAGGAAAAGCAACCAAAGATTTTCTGAGATTTTTATTCTGTTTTTTTTATGCCCAAAAAGTACCACTGTGGTTTTTTTTCAGCTGTGATCTTGTTTGCTTGCTTTTGGAAGGTGGCTGGCTGGCTTCTGATTGCTGTGGTAGTCATCACTGTCTTCCTGTCTTACTGCCTAGCAAGTTGTTTTTCTCCGCTCAGCTTCCTGCACTTCAGATACTGGACCAGCTATGTCCGGAATGAGCAGGAGCTCTTTGATGAAGCAACAGACCAGCATTCCAAGCTCTATGCCATGAAGCATGTGAAGAAGTTCTTTGGATTTGTCCCAGGAAATGAAAATATAAATGAAATCCGTATCCCATCACTTAGAGAGTGGCAAGCCATCTCTGGACTGGCCTTCCTAAAATTAGTGGATGAGGAGCACTATGACTACAGCCTTCTCCATGACTGGGCACTCAAGGACTCAGCAGACAGAAAATACCTGAAGCTTGATGAAGATCCCTGACCATAACTTAGCTGTGAGGTTCTAAGCCCCTTCCAGCACCTTGTGGAAAAATCAGGAGTGTCTAGCTCCATTTTAGACCTGAACTGCTGTGGAGATTTTTGATATCATATTACATAAAGGACACAAATAAGTACTTTGTTAATGTAGTCCTTCAGATGCTTATACACTGCTCCTGATGTGATGGTGTCTGATCCTGTGGGATGCAGAGGTCAGATGCCCCATCCAACTGGGGTGGGCTGTTTTAAGCTGCAGCTTTGCCTTCTGACAGTTCTGCAAAAGGGTTAAATTGTACTGGGTAAGAAAGCTATACTCAAATGCTTTCTCTCCCCACTTGTTAAAAAGTCTTTAATAGTAGCCTCTGAATGATTAGATCCTATGAGCCTGATCCACTCTGTATAAAGTAGAAGCAGATACCTAGCTTTGTCTTAATGAACTCCAGCAGAAATACTTTATTTTTCCCCTTCTACCTTCTTATATAAAACACTTCCTCAACCAAGGCTGAGTCTAGATAAAGTGGTATGAAAACTTTCAGTGAGCACTTGATACTTTTAGCAGAACAGAAATGCACAAGACAGAGGGGTAAATTATATAGCAGTTCTAAGGGGAGGGGGGGAAGGAGAGAAGGGGAAGGGAAAAAGAACAACAAAGCAAAAAGGACTCTTTACATGTGGAAACTTGAATTCAAGCACTTCCTAAGTTGAAGTAGTAGCAAGGTTAGTTTCCTGTTCCTTTTGCTTGTACCCCAAAATGTGTCAGACTTTACAAGTAAGCTGGCCTCCTGTGTGAGTAAATACCCTTCTGAAGTTATGTTTGCTTTGCCTCTGAGAATGTTAAAGTTCAAGTCATACTATTGTGCCCACAATTATTGCTGTCATTATTGCTTCCTGAACTGCCTTGCAGCCTGCAGAGTGTGTGCTACCTAGCCATAGGTTAGGCTGCAGGATGCTACCTACCGGGGGGGGGGGGGGGGGAAGGGGAGGGGAGGGTTTGTTTGTTTGTTTGTTCTTGTGATTTTTTTATTAGAAACAACAACAAAAGAACAGTCTTGAAATAGAAAAATACATGTAGCACTTGAGCATGCTAAAAAGCAGGTCTTGGTTAAGTGTGTTTGTGCTTCCTTTGAGAAACTTCTAAGCATGGACTTGAAAACGATGAAGATGCTGAATAACTGGAGAAATGCATATTTTACATCACTGAAATTTTTGCAGTTCTCACATGTTTCACTTGAATCCTAAAGTTTCTATTAGTAGAAATGTATGTACGATGAGCTTAGGAAGCAAAGCATCTGTTAGTGAATTCAATCTCTAGTTTCACTTTGAATTCATTGGTGTTTGATTCTGGTTTGTTTTGCTGGTTTATTTTTTGTCTTTCTTTTTAAAGATGGAACACTGTGCACAGTCTAGAAGACATACAGCTGCTTTGTGTACCTGAAAGTTTCTCCTGCCTCTCTGATTGGAGTAACAAAAACTAACTGCCACCTGTTCTGTGATTCTTTTTCCTTCCTGCTTTGTATGTTGTTTTATTTGCCACTATGGAATGATGCAATGTTTGTAAGAAAGTGAGCTGTCAACCTCTTGCTAATAGTGAAACTATGACTTTTAAATGAATCATGTTCTCTTTGTCCCAATTGCTATTTTCCCCTTGTTTTTAGAGTTTATTTAAAAATAAATAAATAAATCTGGATAAGAAGCTTTATCTGTCATTGTGAATTTAGCCTGCTAACGTGCATAGTATTGCCACGTTGGGATACATTAATCCATAGTATTAAATACAGTTGTAGCATTTCCCTTCATTTCTCTGCTCCTGAAATACGTTATGGGTGGGTAATGAAATAAGGCACTGCCTCCTAATTGAAGTTAGAGAGAAACCCACACGGCACTGACTGGCATCACCTTACCCCAATTCATCCATCAATTTAGAGCTGCATTTTGCTCACTCAGACTGCAAATGCTTATTTCCATAGCAAAAGCTCCCTCCGGCTGCCCTTACAACCCCACCACGTATTTCCTGGAGCACGTTTTGGATACCCGTCAGCCTGCTGACCCCTGCAGGTATCCAACTGAAGAACGGCACTCATCTAACAGAGCAGCGATGTCTTTTTTAAAGCAACTCTGCAGCTTCTGAACTTTCCAGGTAGAGCACAGGGATCTCCAGGCGCCAGAGGCTGAACCTCACCTACAGCTGTTTGCGAGCGCTGCCCAACTAAAGTGGATTTCAACTAAAGAAGAGTAGATGCAGGCTGGACGCCGAACCCCCGAATGACCCCCACGCTACGACCCGCCCCCAGCCCAAAGCCATCCACTGCCGAGCGAGTCGCGCGCGGCCGGCGCCAGGCACTGCCAGCCGATGCCGGCGGGCGGCGCGCATGCGTTGGGTGGGGGGCGGCTGGCGGTGTGCGCGGCCCATGGCCGTTGGCGGCGATGACGGACTACAGCGAGGAGCAGCGAAACGAGTTGGAGGCCTTGGAGTCCATCTACCCGGACTCGTTTACGGGTGAGCCCGCGGCGCGCATCCTGCTCCGCCTCACAGCTGCCACGAGGCGGTGGTGGAGGCCCGGCCGGGTACGGGGCGCTGCCTGCCGCCCCTTTTGGCTTTCTCGGAGTGAAGGTTGAACGGAGCGTGGGGTGTTCGGGATGCCGGCTGTGGGTGTGGTGCCGGGGTGCCTCGGTTCCAGGCCTGGGGTGGGATTAGGGCAGGCTGGGTGCAGGTTGTGCACTCGCTGGCCGGCACCCGATGGGCTGCAGGTGAAGGCTGTGTGCCTGTGTGATGTTTGCACGTTCTCGCCTTCCTATCTGCGCGGTATTTGCTCGCCCCACGTCCCGCTTCATTTTACTCCGCACTAACTTCACTCTGCTGTTTACCCGCTGCATTTGTTTATTGCTTTAATCTGGAAACGCTTCTGTTTCTTCATTTTTATGTTAAAGCAGCGTGGACTGGTGTCTTTTAGGTGAACATGCTGAGTCAGTGACTTATACGCTTTCATATAGTTGAGTGTTTATTCTGGTTTATTGTTTGCTCTGGTAATAATGTACCCATGAAGAAGAGGGATCACAGAAGTCTGTAGCAGTGGAACATTAGCAAAATTCAGTTAACACTGTTAGATCACATGTACTATATTGGTTATAGTTTACAGCAGTGGTTCAAAGCAATCCTTAATCAAGGATTTCACCTGCTGCTCACTCTCGAGCAATGAGATGAAACCATCTAGTCCGTGACAGCTAAACATAAGTTTACCCATTTTTTGGTCTATGAAGAACCACTGTCTGTCTTTCAGCTGCCTTCCTTTTCTAGGCTATTTCCAGAACTATGCTCTTGAACGAAAGCATCGTGCATCACATTTGTTTGTTTTAAGAACCATTTTTCACTTCAAGCGGTCTTAAATACAGTAATAGGAACAGATTTACTGTAAAGATAGTCTAGGATCAGAAATAGACTGGTTACCCATTGTACCCATCTAGCACAATAAAGTGATCTGGCTTTGGGACCTATCTGCTTATATTGGCTTTACTAGTTCAATTCACTCAGTGGTAGGTAAGTCTGTACTCTGGGTGACTTCTTGCTATTGTGAATGTTACATGCTGTCATTTAAAGAGGTCCTCAAGTATCACATCAAGCGGAAAACAGTAGTTAACTGGAAAGCACCTTTTAATGATTTTAAAGGCTTTTAACATTGTATCAAGAGGCTTCTTTACCTTACTAGTCCTAGAGAAGTTCAGTTTTAGTTACGTGAAGTAGTTTTATGATTTAAAGTGTATCTTTTTTTCTCTTTTTTAAACAGTGTTGTCAGAAAAGCCAACAACTTTCACAATTACTGTGACATCAGAAGCAGGTGAAAATGATGAAAGTAAGTTGATTTTGTCTTAATATACAGGAAGGGAGATTATTCTATTTAACTTCCGAGTTTATATATATATTAGCTGTTTCAATGCATGTTTCCGTATACCTGGCTATTTTCCAAAGTCTGTCTCCTCTTTAAGTATCTTACATTTATGAAGCTGCTGTAGGAAGTGTTGATGCTGTCTTGCAAGAGGTGGGTAAGAATAAAGATCTATTTCTCAAGTATATAAAAGTTGTGGATGTTGATTGTGATGGTTTTTGTTGGTGTAGTGTTAGGAACCTGCCTAAACTGTTCATGCTGGCACCAGAATGGCTGGTCTCTTCCATGCTTGTTGCCATAAAATGTTGATTTGGTTATTGTTGTGGAGCAGTCTCTGAAAGATGAGATAACTGTTTAGGGCTTGGTAGCCTTGATAGTTCATTGAATCAGTTCCTTGGAGTGAAATTCAGAGCAATGGCTTATTCAGTGGAATATATCCCTATTCCTTCTTCCAAACACATCTTTTTAAGATGGAGAAAAACGTATTGTGAACTACTTTAAAATAAGGTTCTGCACATGCAGAAAGCTCTTAAATGTTATCGTCTAGTGAAGTATCTGTCCAAATTATCTTCCCTTTATGAAAGGGCTTATGGTTCCATCAGCATCTGGTGCTCTTCTGGCACGGAAAGTTTGTATGGTACTCTGAAGTACTTCTGCCCTCTGGCATGTCCAAGAATGCTTTATCTCTTTTGGTATCAGTGATTATGTGAACTTGTAAGTGAATTTCATTCCCGATAAGTTTGAAAGGTGTTATAGAGGAAAGAAAACTGCTGTCATCTCTTTTGGCCTTAAAGGAGTAAGCCCTGTGTGGAGCAAGTGTGTGTTAAAGGGAGATCTGAGCTACCTGAACCGTGTGTCGTGAACTAAAGGAAGGTTCCTCCCTGGTATTCTGTCAGGATGAATGAAAGGAAGGAATGTAATTCTTTCTGGCCTTACTTCCTTGCTGGACTAGCTCTCAGTAACACCAGGTTGAGTGTATGTTCCTCAGGCAGTTTTTCTCCTTGCTTATTAAGTTCTAATGGACATTTATGTTCTTGTCATATGTGGAGCTGCTGGCTACCACACCGATTGTTGCTCCAACTAGGTATGCAGAATTTAAAGCAGTAATATGCTGAGATTCTCTAGGTTTGATTGTTAGGACTCTTGCTTCATTTTCTCCAGCATTAAGTGGGATGTCAGGGAAAAGAAGTTACCTCTCTGGTACCTACTGTACCACAGAAAAATTTCCAGTCTTTCTAAAGTCTTTCAAATAGTCTGAAATAGCTTATGAAAGGGTAAACTTCAGTCTTAGTTATTTACCATTCTTGCGTTATATTTAAATCTGTTCTGTAAGATGTAATATGTGTGTAAGATGACCGGTCCTTTAAGACAAGTTTTTTTCCTACCTTAAATTATTTGGGCTGTTGATGCAATAGAAAAATGTACAATCAGAACTACATAAGATAATCACTGTGACGCATGTTCTTTGTCTTGTAGATGTCCAAACAACCCTTAAGTTTACCTACAGAGAAAAATACCCCGATGAAACTCCTCTTTATGAAATCGTCTCTCAGGAGAATCTCGAAGATAATGATGTCACAGGCATAATAAACCTATTGGAACAACAGGTAAGTGAAATGGAATATCTCAGTTATTCTTGATATAGCTTGATTTAGTCAGAATTTATCCCTCAATTGAGTTGTTTTCTGAGAGATGACCTACTGATTTGAAATAAGTTCCATTCTGTAAGGGCTGACTTTGAGACTGGAGTTTGGTAAATGGCATTAGTGATGTAAATGACGTTAACAATGTAAAATAAAGAGTTAATCAGTGTGCACACATGAAATAAGAAAATGGAAGGGCTCTACAGCTATCTCTCTTAGCATTTCTATCTAAAGATAGGAATATATGTAAAGAGAGTAAGGGATTAAGGAATGAGGGAGAATGTAGATTTTAAGAAACAACAGATGCTCAGAAACTACGTTTTATAAACCTTGAGCTTGTATTCCTGCAATCCTTTAGATTATTTTTTTTTTATCCATGAGGAAACTCCCCTTATCCATTCATTTGAGAGTGACTAACTTGTTTATTTGGCCAATTGACTTGGATTTTACAGTGAACTTGGAAATGGATGTAGGGTGCCTCAGCTGTGTTATCTGTGTGTATGTATACAATTATGCCTTCTGAACAGATATGTGTATTAAGCTTCTGAAGATATGGGGTTCTTCTGCTTGAGTTTGCCTTCTTTGTGTTGTAGGCAGAAGAAAATTTGGGAATGGTAATGATCTTCACTCTAGTGTCTGCAGTACAAGAGAAATTAAATGAAATAGTGGATCAAATAAAAACACGAAGAGAAGAGGAAAAGAAACAGAAAGAAAGAGAAGCGGAAGAAGAGGAGAAAGTATGTAAAATATTGTTTCTAACTAAAGATTTAACTTTTCTTCATGCAAGAGCAACTCTGAGCTGTAGTAGGAGAGGCACATCTAGCCCAAAGTTGATATAGTTAATACTTCAGGTACACAAGGCAGTTCATTGCACTTCAAAGGTTTTTATTTATTTTTCCCCTCACTTTCTAAAACAATCTTTTCACAGATGTGTTGCGTGTTCACAACCCCCTCCAGCATTACTTTCTAGGACTGAGACAGGGTTGTTTTTTTTCCCAAGTGAAAACGAAGTCTGTAGTCAGTTTCTTATTTGAAGAAGAAAGGATAGAATATGTAGTGCTGTGCACAGACTACTTTTGTTCTGTGGAAGCAAGTCTTCCTTGGAGCAGAAGCAGTAAGGACCAGTTTTCACTACGTGGTTTGTCCTCCCTGTACATGTACTTTCCATCAGTCATCATGGAATACTTTTTCTATCCATGGGATATATTGTGTTAACTACTGATTATGTCCTTTCTTCAGTAGCTAGAGGGTGATGGAACATGAAATGTTCGCTATGTCTGAAATAGTAGGAAAAAAAAACCCTGCCAACCTTTTTTGTCTGTCTCTGTGAGAGAACAGTTAATGTATTTTTTTTAATAGAAAGTTTCAGTCTAGATTGCACGTAGGAGTTGATAAGTGCTGCCTACTTAAGCATAACCTTTATTATTGCACTGTGGGTCCAAATGTATTACTTGGTGTTTTTCTATAATTTCCGCCTCAGTGCAGCTCTCTGAAGGGAGAGACACATGGGGAGAACAGAAACAAGCAAGAATGTGTTCTTTGTATGTGCTCAGGGTTAGAATTAATTTATGAGAATGCATCACAGCAAGCAAATGCTTCTGGGGTGCTACAATGTAAGAGAATGCTCATCTTCACTCCAGTTGATTGTATTTGCAGCCTTGTTTTCTGTGTTGTTGTTTTTCAGCAACGCTTTCATGGCACTCCTGTTACAATTGAGAATTTTCTGAACTGGAAAGCAAAGTTTGATGCAGAACTCTTAGAAATAAAAAGAAAAAAGATGAAAGAAGAAGAACAAGCGGGCAAAAATAAATTAAGCGGTATGGTTTAAAACTGCACTTGAAACTTTTGCAGTGTTCTCAGACTATCACGATAAGCCTTAAAAATAATTCTTACATCGATAGATGATAGTAGTAAATCAGATTTTAAAGCAAAATTAAATAATTGTTCACGTTTCTCCAAGTCTTCTTGGGCTCTTTGGTGGGCTAAATAGAAAGCTGATTGGGAACCTTAATGACTTCAGTAGAAATCTTGACCCAAACTGTGTATCCAAGCTTCTTTTGGTTTTATGCCAGGCTGTGTACTGATTTGAGCTCCTGCTGATGAGCATTGCTCTCTGGTATAAATCACTGTGGATTGTCAAACAATGAGCAGTTTAGTGATTTGGCCTTATTTGTATTGGATCATGCCATGACTTAAAATTATTTGAAGGTGTGTAGGAGTTTGGGGTGTTGCTGATGGACTGAAGCAACATAGCTGCTGTCTAGTATATGCAGCAAGCTTATGATGCCTAGTGAGAATGGTAGTTCTGCTACTCAGTATTTTGGAGAACTGTCATAATTACAGTTTCAGGATGTGTTGTTTGTAGATCTCAGTCCAGCAGAATCCAGATCTACTGGAAAAAAAAAAATGCAGAAGAAATGATTTTAAGAGCCTGTATGCAAAAATAAATCTTAAATAGCATTGCCCAGACTCTCTACAGCTTAACTTTGGTTCTCCTGTGATGATAAATCCACTTTTTAACCTGATTGCATCAGAAAACATAACTGATGTGATTGTGTGGTATCACTGTATGGCAAAGGGGGCTACAGCAGTGCCTTCTAATGAGATACAAGCACTACAGAACAATAACAGGGAACAAAGAAGAAAAATTGGCTCACCCCTTCCAAAAATCACTGATGGTTTAAGAGGGGTGCAGTCTCTAACCAGAGGGATACTGCTCACTTGGCTGCTAATGATGAGGAAGGGTGGATCCAGGCTTCACCTCTTCACTCTGGTGTGTTGCTTGCACCTGAGCTCACTAGGTTGGCCACACCTTCTCACCTGGTGCTTAACCACTGATTCAGGCTGTGGCCTGACAGTTCCACTGCATTTGCTGTTACCTCCCTCTTCTCTTCTGAAGGCTTTTGATACGTTTGGCTAGTTTTGATCAAACTCGATAGAAGTCTTAATGGTAGTAAGTCTCATGAAATCTGTACAGAATGCTTGATTTGCTTATGATTGGGATGTGTTTGGGCATCTGAAAAGAGGCACTTGAAATCAGACTTCTAGGGTTTTTTCTGTTGTTCTCAAGAACCGTGCACAGTTTTTTTTTTCCTTAATGGTCTAGTTTATAGGAACTCTTTATTTTACAAAAGTAAAAAAAGGCTTATTTTCAGATGTTTTTGGGTAACTCCAGTAGAAGAAAAGGGTGTCTTTGAGTGCTTTACCCAAAGTATCAAACAGTCTTTTTGATAGAAGATTTTAAAAAAATGCAAATATAGATGGGAAGGCTTAGTGGAAAGTCTTGAACTTTCCCCACCTCCCAATTAGAAAGGCTTTACTTTGCATTATGTGATGTTTCTTTCACAGTAGGAGATGGTTTGTACATCCAGCTTGATTTTCACATGAAGGAGGCAGCTTAATCTGCTGTCCAGTTCCCAAAGATTTATTGTAGAACACAAGATGAGGACTGAATAAAGACTGTGAGACTGACAGTGTAAATTTTCCCAGCCATGTTTCAAACTGGTTAATTTATGTAGCCTAAGATAGCATGCTAACTGTTGTTGCCTTATGTTGGTAGTTGTATCAGCAAACAGCATCTTGAAATGTATACTTTTTAACTTCTAGGGAAACAGTTGTTTGAAATGGATCACAACCTTGATACATCTGACATCCAGTTCTTAGAGGAAGGTAAGTTTCCGATTCTGCACCTGGAAGACAGTGGTTTGAAACATGTAAACATTCCTAAGCAAAGTCTGTATTATAATTCTGACTAAAATCTCAAGTCACTGTCACTTTTAATTTTAAGATGGGTTATTGATAGAATGTTTTCCTGCCTCGAGAAGAATAGACTCTGCATTTGAATTTGGGCTCTCTTCCCAAGTTACGGGAACGTAACTTTTAATGTTAACTTTTAATCCTGTCACTATCCGTTATTTAAAAACTCCTGCACAGATCAGTGTTGTAATTTTAAACTGAAGTTATTAATAAATAACACTAATTTTTGCAGTTGCTACAGTCTAATGGTGTTATCTAGATGGAAGCAGTTATAAAAGGTTCCTTCAAAAGCAGTGAAAAACAGAACCTTGTTCAGAGGCCAGAAGATGTCGCTATTGATACATACAAATAAAGTATCGGTTCCAAAGTTTTGCTCTTAAGCTTTGCCTGTTTTAGAAGAAAGTATGAAAGCATAGAAAGCCTCATCTTGCTTTGAAAATTTAAACCTAAAATTTTTCTTTTTTACATATCAGTGCCTCTCTGAAGTAGTGGCCTGCCTTTCAAATTTTCTCCTGGAGAGAATTTAAAGGATAATTCTATGTGGTCTGATGTTCTTTATTGCATGTGTGTATGGTACACACACACACGCACACACACACACACACACACATATATATAATGTGCCTATATGTGCCGTGCTTTGTACTTTTTGTATTCAGAGACTGTATTTTGTTGCTCAGGTACTTTTTTTTCTCTTTGTGTAATTTCTTTTTTTCTTTTTCGTAGCTGGAAACAGTGTGGAGGTTGATGAATCTTTATTCCAAGAAATGGATGATTTAGAGTTGGAGGATGAAGAAGATGACCCCGACTACAACCCTGTTAATTTAGATAGTGATTAGACTTTTTTGGAACTGGCTCTGTCATCAGTATGGACTTATGTAAGGGGAGAGAGGCAGGCAGAAAAACCACAGCATCTGTGGTTGTAGTAATGTGTATTGATTTTCCTTTTTTCAAAGAAAAAAAATATTTTACATCTAGGAGTATGGTCTTCTGATGACTGTCATCATAAATAAATTGACTAATATTTCACATGAAAAACTTGAGGCATACTCTTCTGATTATTATTATTATTTTTTCCCTCCACTTCTTTAAGCGTCCTCAGAAGAGAAGCGACAACAAGCAAGAAGGAAAGATGGCATGGTGATTGTTAAACACACCTGCATGCGGAAGCTGAGTTCTGCTGTCTTCTTTGTAGGATATGCATGGGAAAGCGTATTGAATAGAACGGTTTATGTGCTATGCAGGATTTTTTCTTTGAAATTTTATAATGCAATAAACGATGGTCATTTCTGATACCCCAAATTATTAGCCAAACAACTGTAGATAGGCAGCACTAGCCCTTTTTTAATAAGGCATAGCCTTTTTAAATGTTGAATGGAAACCACTTACATATTAGAGTGAAATTTTGTTTGTCACAGCATCAAAATGAAATGATTGATTTCAAAATGGTTGATGTGTTCAGAAAGCCTTTTATTTTATTTTTTTTTTTAAGTTCTTGTGAATCAGTGAACTGAAAAAATAATTTGCTTTTGGCAACAGCGAACATGAGAACACTGTCAGAGCACAGAAGGCAGTAATAGTATTTTATAGTGCACTTACATTTGAAGTTGCTGAGAGCTTTTTGGAAGTAGACTGTTGGTGTTCTGTGAAAGTCTTAGCATAGTAAAGTTAACATCTGTGAGTTGGTGGGTAGCATGTTAACCCATCTGAAGAGTTCCTTGTGGAACTACTGGCTTTATGTTAGACTCCGCCTCCCTTCAGACCTCCAACAAGCCTAGAACACTGAAGAAATGTGTATCAAGTGTTTGGGACTGTGTCAGGTGGAAGGCGGTGTGGATGAAGGTTTCAAGAAGCAGCTCTCTGAACAGATAACTGCCAGGCACCTTGATGATTAGAAGCTGTGTGCTGGATTTTAAAACACTTCTGGTAGATTGCCTTAACTGCTCCAGCTTCAACCATTTAAAAGAGGATTGCACTGAAGTATCTATGCTTAGGAGACTAATGGATTTACGAACTTTAATATTTGGAAAATTCTTGCTCACAATAAGGAATTTGATTTCAGAAATAATTTAATGATGTTTAAGATTCTCTGCTCATGCCGTTTGAGAGCATCTGAGCAGGATGATCTTGCATAACGTTTCAGTAGTCTTGTGTTTTTATACTCAAGAGGAATAAATAAGAGTTCCCAGTAGATAGAAATAAATATTAAAGTACCCTGTAAATGGTTTTATAAATGAACCATGTGCCTTTGTTCCTACTGTCTTCTGTTTGATGTTTCTAGTTTTGGCACCTCAGAACTTGAGACAAGCACCTAAGTTTCAGTTGTAACATTGTGTGTTTCAAAGCAATAAGGAGGATCTTTGTTCCAGCAGGTATTACCAAATATATTTAAAAACTCGTAAGCTAATGTGATATTTAAATTCTTGACTTTTCCAAAGATGCAGTGGGATTGAAAGGTTTGTAATAACTGTGTCCAGTTTCCTGTGTAATTTCTAGCACGCTTTTAGATGATGTTTAGCACAGAACTTTATTCTATGTCTCATCAGCTGTATGAGAGCCTCCCAAGGTTGCTTTCAGTTGTCACTTTCTGTTTTGTCTAGGAGTTTATTTTTCCTAAAAGCAATGAGTAAGTTCTCTTTAAATCTGGACTGAATCCAAGAATACCGTATAGTCTGTGCAAAATAGGGATGATCTGAGACAGTTTTCTAAGTGGGTCACTGGTGGTACAAGAATCGCATAAATGTGAAAAAGAGTTTCTTAATACTTTCTAGATGAATGGGGTTTTCTGTTTTGTTTTCAAACTGTGTTTGTTGGTTTTTATGCAAAGATTGTGTAGCTTTAAGAAGTAATAACTGTAAAGTTCAAAGTATATTTTCATTGCTACTTACATCTTTTTTATCAGTGGAAACGTGGGTTGAAATGACAACAATTTTCCTCAAGTCCATTTCTCCAAGTCTTTGAAACAAGTTTCAGTGACTCAGTCTAAAGTTCTGATTTGTTTATTAGCAATTAGCATTCGTGAAATAAAAGGTAATTTTACCGAGTGGACTTGGGTGCATCTGTATGACTTTGTTTCCAGAGATGGAGGTTGGTCTTTTTATTTTTTATGAAGAAGTTCAGGTGAAGTATTTTAAACTTTGAATTAGACTGAAGTTGAATCCGTATTAGTCTAACGAAGTTCCATCAGTTAACTTTGAATGGATTTTAGTAATTCCAAGTCACCGTACTGAGAGCAGCGCTGACAGTCTTGCTTGTACGTTGGTCACTCTGAAAGTAGTGCCTCCTATTTCTTTTCTAGAAACTACAACAGATAGGAAGAGCACTGTAACACTGTTTTGTAGCTGGGAATTTGCTCTACCAAACACTTTATCAACATGGTCGAAACACGCCAGTCATGAGCAAGACCCTGCATGCCACGCGTATAAAAATCTGCACCAGCAGGGGTGACCCACTGTTTCTGCTGATGAAATGCACCACCCGCTGCCTCACTTCAGTCTTTCTACTAGGAAACCTTTAACCAGCAGGCTGTGACGTGTCCTGAACATCTTCGGTTTTAACTCTGTGCTTGCTGAAGTAAAGTAAAAGTTTGTTGGAGGAGACGAGACTACACCTGTATCCAATGTGCTGATATCCTGAATTCTGAGATAAAGAGCTGACAAGTAAGTTGCAGAATCTGGTATTTCATTTCTGTTTAATCTAAATCAGCCCTTTAGTGCATTGCGACTTGGCTCCAATTGGGAGAGGGATTTTCAGTTCTTCGGTGTAATTGCATTTATTGCAAGGAACTTGATTTTCATTTCTGTACTGAATGTTGGTGAAATCTGCAGCTGCAAGAGTTAACAGGTATCACTAGGCTGTGTCATGAGTGTTAGGTGGACTTTCACTACCGTGATTGGACTCAGTGTAGTCTACCATTGGAGGAAAAAGTAAAAGTTCAAGGTTCAACTTGTAATCTGTTTTATTTGTACTTAAGGCAAACTCAGCAAAAGGCCTGAATTATTATTCTGACTTTGAACTAGTTTATGTTTTCTGTGCCCAGGGTAATAAATATGCACAGGTGGAAAAAAACAACAGTCTGCTTGTCTGAAGTTCAGGCTCGTATATCAGGGGATGTGGTGGTTACGTAAATCACGGATGTTTTGTGTAACTTACTTTCTTGATATTGAGGACATGAAGTCCTAGAAGGAAAGATGATATGGCTGTACTGCTGGGGGTACAAAAGCCCCATTCTTCTTGATGGCCTTGTCTAAATAAAGCAGCTTGCCATTTCCTCTGTATGGAGTACTTGCTTCCAGCAAAAAGCGAGTAGAACCCATCAGAAAGTGAAAACAGCTGGATTGAAAAATGAAAAGTAAATACTGATCTTTGGGACCAGTAAGGGAAAAAAACAAAAAGTATTTTATTATTACTTTTTTTTTTTTTTTTTTTCTTTTTTTTTTTTTTTTAAGCAATTTGTGGGAAAGCCAAGTTAGATGCTCTTGTCAAGTTAAAGTGATGATTTGGAATGTTTCTATGTTCAGAAGCCATGACCTGCTTTGGCTGGTTGTTAGGATGTTGCTTCAACAGCAACCAAAAGCGGTTGTTATACTTCAATTGTATAAGCGTTATAATGGTAAGAGTGGATGAGAGTTTAAACCCTCTAGAGAGTGCAGATGGTGTCTGAGAAAATGTTGGAACATTTCTTCCTTTCATCATGATCTGCCTACTTGAGTGAGGCTGTACTGAAGAGAACAAAAGATTATCAGAAGGAATAAATGCTGGAGATATATTAGAGACCTGACAGTGTGAATGTGGGGAGGTGAGGAGTTTGAGTTTTAGCTTGGTATGATTGCAATGGATAGAGCTTATAGATGTGGAGGAGATGGACTTGCCCTTGTAAGCAGTGAGTCAGACTGACATATGTGAGATGCCAGTAGGTTGACTCTAGGAACTCTCCATGTGCAGTTGTGTTCCTCTGAAATTTGTGCTTGCTAGAATACAATGAGCTTACTGGAATTTATTGTGAGCAGGGCATCCAGTGCAGTGGACAGAGGGAATCCTATCTCACAGGTACAGTTGCTGTCCAGGTGGTGTCAGGAATTGTGGTTGCAGAACCTTCAAAGAAGATCAGGTGAGACTCACACACTCCTGCTCACTTATAAGCCTCTTTGGTCCTACATAACCACCTTAACCCTTCGCTATCCATTCCATTAAACAAAGAATGTCTCCCTACTCTTACCTAGATTCAAAAGATAGCTCGAGTGAGTGTTTCTGTATCTCTGGGAGCAGTTTCAAAAATATCTTGTCTCAGTGTTGTTAGCCAGTTCTGCAGTGAGATCTGCCTGGGGGAAGCTTCCTAGGTTTCCAGCACGGGGATCTGACATGCAAGTAAGGTCAAGGCTTTGTTGTGCAGGTGATGGGAGTTCAGCATGCACCTTATCTTGAAGTGATCCATTATTTCAGATCAGCCCTTCATCTCATATCAGTTCGCAGACGGGGAATTAAAGACTTAAGTGCTGTGGACATGCATGAGGTATGGCTCTGGTAACCAGGCACACCAGGGTACCTTGGTACCCAGTATCTATAACTCAGATACCACAGTTCCTGGTGCAGCTGAGGACATATGGCTGGTATGAAGACTCAGATCTTCGGAACAGGAAGTGAGAAGATATTTGTAACCATTTTGGGATAAGGTGTCAGCATCTGACCAGGCTGAGCTCAAGTTGCAAGTCTGCTGAGGAATGCTTTGTATCTGGGATGAGCTTCCTTTACCTATCTGAAAGCAGTAGCAGTGAGATCTGGGGTCACCAGCACCATGCCAGTGGGGTCCCAAAGCTCTGCACCCTGCAGAGCTTCCATCAGCAGTGCAGAGATGTTGGTTTGGAGGTGTGGAGGCACTGATGTTTTTTTATATTTTGGGTATTTGAGAAAAGGTGTGGAACCCAGCAGGCAGGCAACCATGCTTCTGTCAGTAAGCAAGGTGAGAAATACTCAAGTACATACCTGTTGTTAGCTGCAGACATAATAATAGTTATGTTTCTCAGATTCACACACATGTTCAAGGCGTGTCATTGGCCACACAAATTAAATGAACTGTTAAGTAACCAAGTTTTGGTATTTTTTTTTCTTGTTTGTTGTTGTTTGTTAATTTGTTTGTTAAAATCATGAACAGTTCACAGGCATCATGGACAGATTAAATCCTGACAGTGAGTCAGTGTTGGTATAAGTCACAGACTGATGGTAGCTTCCAACCACAGCAGCTCTAGGAAGTAAATCTGAATATCAGAGGGAGCATTCACCAAAAAAAACTGTTCTGGCTATGACATGGGTATTTTCTCAAAACTTCAAGGAGCAACTTGTCAAATCTGACCAGAAGAACTGTAACAGGCAGTGCAGTGAAGCATGTCATTCAGTAGGCAACATCAGAACATGCAACACTAGGGCTACTTCATTTGGCTGTCAACAACAGGGGTGTTATAAAAACCAGCGAATGCAAATGGCAATCATGGAGAATGGAATGTGTGGTTTACTATGGAAATTGACTAAAAGAATTCATAAAATTACAAAGGCAAAACTGAAGGAATTGAATAGCTCCTTCAGATAAGTCGCATTTTCTGAATGGGTTCTCCTATTTATTATTTCTACAACATAGTTGAAAATTGTCATATTTGGTTCTTCCAGGACTTCAGGCATGTCCATCCTCGATGAACTCCAAAGAGTGACAAAACTCAAAGCCAGGTTACGTTTCGCTGTCAAGATCCCAGGTTAACTTGATAGGCAGGGTCTGTATTTTTTCTCTAAGAACTTCATCAAACCTTTCATTCTGTGCCACGGTCATCATGTTTTTCCAGTCTCCAACAGTGCCTGAGGAAAGAGGCAGCAAAGGGAGGTGAAAAGGCAGGCATCTACCTGAAGCTGGACACCTACCAGGGGGATCTATGCTTAGGAAGCTGTTCCAGGCTTCCTCAGCATCTTTGTGTTGCTGGACCTTCAAGTAGGGCTTTGTGTGCTCTTTGGAGAACACTTTTCCAAATCTGGGTGCACCTCCCCCTTTAATCTATAGGGATTTCCACCTTTGCTGTGCTGCAGGACACTTTAGCAATGCTTCTGTTTTACCTTTCCGTAGAAATCTTCCCTTCCCTTTGACTGCGAGGTCCTCTGGCATGTTCTCGTAGTTTGCCCTGGGGTCTTTTTGCATGTTCTCAAATGTAGCCTGTCTCACAACACTTTCTATTTCCTCTTCACTCAGCTGCTTGCCTATGAAGTTGCAGATTTTCAGCACAGCGCTTCTGAGATCCTGCAATAAAGTAACCTTGAAGCACGTTGATGATGTGAAATCCAAATGCATAAAGCAGTGGTATACGGGATTGTTAAGGACATCGTTTTGAGTCCAAAGCTGAACATCATTTAAATGACATCAATAGTCCAGCTTGTACCTTTTGGCCTCTTGAGAGCAATTATGCTTTAGCTTGCTGCCAGAGGCAGACAGCTCGGCTCACCTCCCTGCATCTTGCACCAGGTGCCCTGGCAATGTCTCCTGTCACCAAGAAGGAAGGCACTCACCCTGTTGGGTTTTTATCAGTCCTCTTGTCCTAGCTAAGGGCTAAACTCTTTCAAGAGTCAGCCTGGACCCCAAAGGCTTGTGTGACAATCATGGTTGCGGGCAATGTGGGCTGACCGACTGGGGCTATGTCTTCTCCAGCAGGAGGGCAGCCACCGTGGATAAAGAAGTTGCACTAAAGCACGGGCAGCCACCAAGCAGCAACCTTCTAGTCCAAAATTATCTCAAGTACCTCAGTGCCTGCACCTTAGGAACTTTCCTTTATTCCAGAGAGGCTTTTTGGGATGCGAGCAAAGATGACTCCTGTTAGATGGGAAGGTGATTTATCTAATAATTCATCCTATGGTCTGGCACCAATGAGAAAAAATTCTCTTCAGAGTCTCAATTTGTTTGTCCTCCACGAGGACTGAGTGTACTCTGAGCTTACAGATAAATCTAAAGACCTATCTGCAAATGCATTCAGTATAGGAAGAAAATATCTGGAATACACTGGTACAATGGACCTCACCTTTTTCATCTCCTCGTAGGTCAGGAAGAGTATATTGAAATCCTTTGCATGGTTATACCAGCCTGAAACATGATCAAACCAGGCACTCGCAAGCACTTAGGAAGCGGAAAACAGAAACAAACAACAACAACAAAAAAAGGAGTGTGAGGGAGATTTGCTGCTTACAGCCATCAGCACAATTATACATACAGCAGAATTATCAGCCACACTCTGGCACCTCTAGCCTCTAGGACAGGAGTGTATTCTTCCCTCTCTTCTGTTTCTGCTTTTCCATGAGGCTCAAACTGTGGCTCTGCCCACAGGGGCCCAATTAGTTTGGCATTTACAGACAGAGGAGGGACACACATGGTCACAGCCAGTGTGTCATGATGTTTATACTCTGAACAAATACCCACTTCCTATAGAATAAGCAGCTTGCGTGTATTTGCAGCATGGCAAAACTTGACTGTGTTTCCTCCTATGGGAGGGCCAAGCTCAGGCATCAACTCTGGCTTTGGTTGCAGATTAGGATAGCTGAGGATTCTGGGTGACTGACGTTTATTACTATAAATAATCCTCACTCCCTCTGACGTCATGGAGTAGGGTTTAGGCTCCTTAGTAAGAAAAAGTACCCTACCTTTTCCAGCTAAAAATCTCTCCATGAAAATGTTAAAATCTGGTATTTTCTCTAGAGTTAAGATGAATTTGGAGAAGTGATAATAAGAAACCATCACGTCCTTAGGGTTCCTGGTGACATAAATAACCTGCAAATACAACAAGGCAACAACACTCAGGCAGATCAAAGGGCTCCAATATCCTGACCATAATGTCCATGACGTGTAGTAAATTCTGGGTACTGAGTCACTGTTGTTTTGTTCATAGGCAGCTGTATTCCCTTTGTGGTTTTGGGAGGCTTTTTTCAAGTGTCATTATTTCACTGGAACTTGAAGCTTTCACAAGGGTGTCATCGGTCCAGGGCTTTTTCCCTTGCTTATCCCACCGAGTTGCATTTCTGCACCACCCCTATTTCTAGCAGCAAGGGCTCGAGGAAAATTGAATAAGCAATTTCTAGATTTCCTCACTTTTGTTAAAGCAGTGATATTTGTACCAAGAGGTGGAAAACTAAAAGAAGAGAAAGGCAGGATTTGGAATAAATCCCTGAGGCAAATTGTCAGGATTGGATTTAACTACATGGTAGAAATAAATTCACTTACACGTCCCTTTCTGTTTCTCAGGTCTCTCGGAGTTAAGTAGTAAGGCAGGTGAGTGAGAAAAACTCGAGGCAAAGGAAGACTATCATAATCCATGTTTTTTATATTATATTCCACCCAGGGGATTCTGTCCATGGTCTCTATATTTTCTGTTCCATTACGGTGGCCTTCGTGGAGTATTAAGCTCAAAATATTCTGAGTCCACACTGTTCCTGAGAAGAAAAGTTTTTAATTTGAACTATAATTTTATTAGACTTATTGTTAAAGTTAATGGCAGGGAAGATCTGAGTTTGGAGTGTCTTTTCCTCTTTATGCTGTTTTCCAGGAAAGGACAGCTGAGAGAATTCAGAGCAATGCAGAAGGGCGGCAAACTATTACTGCTGGCTAACTTGTATAAGCACAGATGTATTTCCCCATTGGAATCAATTCTATTCTTACCTGATTTTGGATAAGTAGCTACAAATATGTCACTGTCTTTGATTTCAAAATTCTCCAGGGAAGCTATATACTCAGGTGTAGTATTTAGAGCAAAGTAAAACCCTTTGTAATTGAATACAAAATCTTTTGATGGTTCCATCGCTAATCTGTTGTTGTCCATGGATGAATAAGCTGCAATAAGAAAATATAAGATTGTAGATTATTGTTTTGCTCTTACCTCATAGAAAACAATGATAAAAAAAAAAAAAAAAAAAAAAAACATAGAAAAATGCATGTTGCTGTAAAAGTTCAATGGAATTAAGCTTTTAATTTTTCATAAAAATCAGGTTAAAAATGAAAAAAGGAAATAAAGAGTCTAATACCATGATTGTTTATTCATATTCCTATATGTTAACTTCACCTAAATGATGATTTAAATGATGGCACTGTATGTAAATAAATATTTGTCAAAGTTCCGTTTAGAATTTCTAAGTCTAATATTTCCTTTGGTCATGATCAGCACTCACAAAGATCTTGTTTAGCTAAGCTCTCTTGAGCATTATTATCACTCTCCTGTTTAGTCTTTCCTGCCCTTTTGCCTTCTCACCCCTAGAGCTGCACTGACTTCATCCTCACACAGCATTGCCCATTTTATTTGGGTGTGTGGTGCAAACAAGGACTGGCAATGACCCTGTGCCCTTCAATGCACCTGTGGTCAGACAAGGGCTTGCCTACATGAGGCACATGCACGTGGACACCACCTATCTGACCTGTGCTCCCTTCAGCCCAGTGGTTGCTGTCCAACCACAAGGCAGTGCCAAAGCAGGGCAGCACTGGGACCGCACACAACTCACCTGGGCAGCCTCCTCCCATGGCTTGATATGACTGGACTTCTCTCATTGTGCTATGTTAAGTAACTGGGGAGTCGCTAATCATATCAGAAACACTGGTAGCATTTTTGAATTCAAGTCATGAAAGGAAAAACGGTGGCACAAAGGGCAGCAAAATTTGGTGAGGGAGTGATTACCTTTAGGGTTATGAAGTAAGAGTGAAGAATTTGTAAGATACAGAAAAAAAAAAGAAAATGTGTTAACTACATAGTACATAGAAATCCTTTTTGATCTGATTCTGTCAAAAACCTGAGCTTACATATCTCTCTCAAAGGTTTCTGCACTGCTTCTTTCTTATAGACATGAGATTATATCATGAGGAAATGTACCAGGCAAGAAAAGCCGTGTCGTCTCGCCTAAGAAACATTCACAGTCCAGTGTTTCTGATGGGAGAAGAAATAAACATTCCAATATTCTCTAATCAGCCAGAAATGCATTTGAAAAATGCATCTAAAAATCTACCACCATTTGCAGACACAAAGGTGTCCACCTGTTCCTCTCCTACACCTATGGGGATCTGACCCTTCTGCTTTGCGAACGGACCCGCCTCGCAGCCATGACACCAACCCCTTGATGAGCAGTCCAGAAAAATGGGGGTAAAACTCAGCTTGCAACACCAGCTGTCAGAGCCCAGCTCTGTATGGCCATCCCCCCCTCGGCACATTCCCTGCTTCTCTGGCAGCACTTCTCAAAATGTTTGACAGAAATGCTCCATGCACAGTTCTACTCATCTTACCAGAAGCGCAATCGACATAGTTTACTCACCAGCCCACAGCTCCAACAATGTCAGGCATCCTTACCTTCTGTGTTCTCTTCCAGGGCCCACAGAGATGAATGTTACTACTACAGTGAACGTGAACAGTTTGAGAGAGGTGTGAGCAATCACATTTTCTTTTTAACTGCCCTGTTTGGATATCATTCAATATTTGATTATCTGTAATGCAGATAGAGATTAGTGAACTGGTATAACCCTTTAAAAGGTTAATGCACTCCAGAGAGAATTAGGAAATAAATTACTTGAACACATGTTTAATTCTTGTTCCTCCATTTATCAACAGAGTTGTTGAGGAAGAGAGCAAAGAGGATCAGAAGTGACTACAAGATCCTTTCTCCTTTCTTTCTTTTTTTTGGGGGGTGTGTGTGTTTCTTACTCAACTCCCACAAAACTTTTGCCCACACTTGTTATACCTGCACACTGCATGTGACAGCACTCTGAATGAACAGCCTGAGTCCACCACCCTATCACAGTGGAGTGAAACCTGTCAGACCCAGCCTCAGCCAAGAGCTTCTAGGAGGGAGTTCTTTGGTTCCCCATGTATGGATGTTTCCACGTTATGCTTTTCTGCAACTACCTTATAAGCAAAACAAAATCTTGCCTGAGAAAGGCACACATTGAAACTTGCACAGCAACCAATTTACACAAAAAACGCATTTTGTCCCCGAGTCCTATGCCTTGTTTTGTGTATGGTTACTTTTTAACCTGGATCTATTGCCCAGGTAGTTCCCAAACATGCACAACAGGTCTGTCATCCAAGGCGGTCAGGGGACAGGCCTGAACGAAGAGTAGGGCTGAATTCTTTTTCACAGCAGAGGGTAGTTTTATGCCCAAAGATTAGGCCTGCACTGCTTTGCTTTCTGCTTCAGTCAGGCATGCCCAGTGTTCTATAGCTGCGATTTCTAGTCAAGGACTTTAGTATGAATGGAAGGTAACAGCTTTTGATCCTAAAGCAAGGCTCAGAGATCATCCACGGGAGTTCTGAAGGGGTCCAAAGAGCAAAATCTGCTGCCGTTCACCAGCTCTGTCTTCAAGGCATGGCACCAAGAAATGTGACTTAGGGCAAGACGTAGTGTTTTCCAGGAAAAACAACTAGAGTGTAAAGCTATTTGGCCTTCGGACAGATGGTGAACTGGCAGAGTACACAAATTTCAACCATATCATAAAATGACAGCATCAAGAAGTTATGACCTGCTCCTGATTGCCACTAGTTTTGAACCACAGTCACTCAGCAGCTAATTGAATGTCGTTTCCATGTATTCAACTCTATTATCTGTTTCTGGGACAAATAGTCCTTTAGAGTATTTATAATTAACATCAAGATCCAAATACTTAACATATACTTAAAGCCTAGTTCTTAAAGTTGCACACAGTTCAGTTTGAGACTGTAGAGGAACAAATATTTGTGGTTTATTGTATGGCTTAAAACCAGTGCTTCCAGTGCTGTTCTACCCTTCATGTTCTTCCCTTGTTTCCTCTGACACTTTCACGCCGCATATCCCAGTTCATACAAACCATTATTGATGCTTACTGAATGCTGATAGAGACCAAACAGTAGATGTGTGCACAGTGAAAGAATGGGTGGTGCATTTCAGCAATGGTGACTGTCAGTCAACTCTGTTGGTGTAGGTATTTTTGAGTGTGGCATGGAAGTTCTTCATCATCACTCATGAAAATGCAGTGTTGGTGGTAGTGACTGTGTTGAAAACTAGTATCCTGTAGCTGAGAATTTGCTCTATCAAGCTGTGTTATTATGCTGTTTGTATCTGTTACAGTTTGTACGGAAATAAATAGGTGGCACTACTTTCAGCATGGCCTTTTTTCTCTGTCTCTATTTTACAGAGTTAATATATTGTTGTACATTAATTTCATCACCATTAGATAAACCACACTGACTGCTTTTTTTTCCAAGACAACATGCAAGTTTTGCTACAGGTAAATACAAGTTCTCTGTTCAGTTTCCCTGTGAATAGTATTATAAAGTCTAATCTCAGTACCTTTGTTGAGTCAGTTAAAATCAAATCAAAGTATTTTATCTCATTTTGTACGTGGAATACCTCAGCAATATTATATCAATATGCCCACTATTTGTCACAAGCATATTGAGCTTGCATTTGCATTGACAAAATTACTGCCAATATTTTATATTTTGCTCTACTTTTCTATATACAATCTGTACATATGCACCCTACATGTACTATTGCATAATCAGGTCTTTGTAATTGGCCCTGTAAACAGTTTCCATGCTTTGTCTTGATGGGACTGCAGGTTTTCACAATTTTTTACATCCAGATTTTTTCTTCCCTTTCTCTAGCTATTAAACATCAATTAAAGGTTATAAATTTTCTGCAAGAGACTTGAGAAGTGTGGAAAAGAGCATAGAAAGACTGCATGAAGACAATTTATTCTTCATTTACTTATGTTATGCTTTTTTATATATTTTATTTATTTTATGCTTTTTCCTGAATAAAATTACTCAACATTTAGAAAAGAATATTTGTCCTTTATTCACTTGTAGCATAAAATCTGGACAGAGTAAGCAGAAGGTAGAATAGTTCCGTATTGCTTTCTGGGAAACAAGCTCTATGTGGACTTTCAGTCTTTAATGTATTTTGTTAATCGATTGACTCCCCAAAAGATGCAATTAAGTGTTTATGAGTAGTGTGTAATTCCTCTCTTTTATCATATCTTTTGTACTTCATTGGGGGGGAGGGGGGGGGGCAAAATTATTTTATAGCCAAATAGAAAGATGAATTAAAGGAGTACCATAAACTTTGAATGGGGAATTGGAGAACAACAAGTTCCTGAAGGCAGTCATCAATTGAAAAATGAATTTTTTCAATAATTCAATAGATTGAAGTCCACCAGGATAAGAGGAAACTGAGAGGAATCTTAAAAACTATAAACATTCAATGTTCTTAAATAATCCTGGCCAAAGAATTTTGGCTAAGTCAATGATGTGGCAATAAAATCATTTTTTAATTTAAATTAAATTTAATTTTTAATTTTTTAATTAAAATCTCTTTCAAGAAAAAATAGACAGTTTGGCTAGAACTAAGAACAAAAGTCTCTTTTTTGTAAAATACTAAGGGATTCTCTTCTTACATTTCCCTCCTTACAATAAAAGAATAGGGTGACAGTTACGCATGTGTTTAATTCACATTTTTGTATGTGAGCTAGTTTCAGCTGAAGTGAAGAACACTGGAAAAGGTCAGGGATGGAAGTACATAATGTCCTTTTCTCTCCGCTGGAGTAGAGATCTCATGTCCTTTCAGCTGTTTTGCATGCCCAGTAGCTGTAGAGCATTACACCATTCACATGCTGTTGTTTTGTTTTTTTTTTTTCTGTATACACAGCAAGAATTATCAGCAATTTATCTTGGCATTTCCACTCTAAAATTTCTACACACTGATTTACCTTGAGAAGTAGATAAAGAGTTCCTGGCTTACACTGCTCTAAAGATGTTTGCCTAAATCTTTTACACTTCCTTATGTGCAAGGTATTTACACAGTCTTGCCTTTTACAACTCTACTTTTCTCTATTTATCATGATTCTGGTTCTGATAGAGCACCTTTACACACGTTTGTGTTTTGAGTAAGAACTTTTCTTCTTCCATCTCTTCATAGAATCATAGAAATACCCAGGTTGGAAAAGACCTCAAAGATCCTTAAGTCCAGCCACAGCCTAACCATAGTACCCTAACTCTAACAACCCTCTGCTAAATCATATCTCTGAGCATCTCATCCAAAGGCTCTTAAACACATCCAGGGACGGTGACTCAACCACCTCCCTGGGGAGCCAATCCCAGTGTTTAACAACCCTTTCTGTATTTCCTAATGTCCAACCTAAACTTACCTTGGCACAACTTGAGGCCATTTGCCCTCGTCCTGTCACCTGTCACCAGTGGGAAGAGACCTGCCCCACTCTCACTGTAAGCAACTTTCAGATACTGGAAGAGAGCAGTAAGGTCTCCCCTCAGCCTCCTTTTCCTCAGACTAAACAATCCCTTCTCCCTCAGTGCATCCTCATAGGGCTTATTCTCCAAGCCCTTCATGAGCCTCATTGCCCTTCTCTGGACCGGTTCCAGTACCTCCATGTCCCTTTTGTACAGTGGTACCCAAAATTGAACACAGTACTCGAGGTGAGGCCTCACCAATGCTGAGTACAGGGGCAGGATGACTTCCTTAGTCCTGCTCACCACACCATTCCTGATACAAGCCAGGATGCCATTGGCCTTCTTGGCTATCTGGGCACACTGCCGGATCATATTCACCCAACTGTCCATCAACACACCAAGGTCCCTTTCCATCAGGCAGCTTTCCAGCCACACCTCCCCAAGCCTGTAGGGTTGCCTGGAGTTGTGACCAAACTGCAGGACCTGACACTTGGCCCTATTGAAACTCATGCTATTAACCTTGGCCCAGTGATCCAGTCTATCCAGGTCTCTCTGTGGAGCTCTTCTCCCCTTAGGCAGATCAACACTCCCTCCTAACTTGGTGTAGACTGCAAACTTAATGAGGGTGCATTCAATCCCCTCATCAAGATCATCAATGAAGATGTTAAACAGAAGCAGCCCCAGCACTGAGTGACACCACTGGTGACCGACTGCCATCTGGATTCAACTCCATTGATCACAACTCTTTGGGCCCAGCCATCCAGCCAGTGCTTCATCCAGCAAAGTGTACGTCCATCCAGCCCATGGGCTGCCAGCTTCTCATGAGAATGTTATGGGGCACAGTGTCAAAGGCCTTACTGAAGTCCAGGTAGACCACATTGACAGCCTTACCATCATCCACTAAGCATGTCAGCTTGTCATAGAATGAAGTCAAGTTTGTCAGACAGGATCTACTGTTCATGAACCCATGCTGACTGGGCCTGATCCCCTGGTTAACCCTTAATTGGTCCATGATGGCTTCGAAGGTTATTCCATCATTTGCCTTGGGACCATTTTCCACATCTTCAAACATACTCTGTTCCCACCCTGGCTCTGGCTCATCTTTAATACATCTTTTTTTTATGTCAGAGCTGTAGATTTTCAGCAGATTATCTCTGAGACCCTGCAAAAGAAGGATTAATGAGGGGGCTGAAGTGGGAACGCATTCCACCCATTGAGGTGTCCCAGCAATTTCAGTGCCGAGGAGCCATTTGGACAGTGCCCTCTAAGCCCTCTATATGCCCTCTGGGAATGTTCAGCCTGGAGAAGAGGAGGCTCAGGGGAGACGTTATTGCTCTTTATAACTTCCTGAAGGGAGGTTGTAGTGAGCTGGGGGTCGGCTTCTTCTCTCGTGTCATTAGTGATAGGACTAGAGACAGTGGTTTCAAACTTTGGCAGGGGAGATTCAAGCTGGACATTAGGTAACATTAATTCTCAGAAAGGGTGGTCAGGCACTAGAATGGACTGCCCAGGGAGGGGGTGGAGACACCGACCCTGGGGGTGTTCAAGGAAAGACTGGATGTTGTGATAAGGGACATGGTCTAGTGGGAGCTATTGGTAATAGGTGAATGGTTGGACTGGATGATCTTTTAGGTCTTTTCCAACCTTGGTGATTCTATGATTCTATACCATAATACAACTTCTGGCTAGCCCTGATGTAGTCAGGCAGTTAAGCTTTAGAATCCTTGCAGGTCCCTTCCAACTCACCTTCTCTCAAATTGCTGAATATTTTAGAATGAGTACAAGTCTCTGCATGTTTTTGACTGATACGTGTTGCACGCTGTGATCCCACTTACAATTCTATTTGTTGTATGTTATCAGGTTACCCATAGTTCAAGTTAAAAGTTGCAGATCATTGCCTTTATCACACTGTAAGCTTGAGGTGAAAGGTCAGGAATGAAAAGAGGCTGTTGTGTAAACATGGTCTACTATTGTATCCCTATGAAGAAAATAATTGCCTGGAAACTGCACAAAGCAGAAAAATGCAAACTGTAGAGAAGCCACTTCATTGTTGTGCCTTTGAGAACAGCACAGATAGAAATCATAAAAATGATAGAATTCATGCTTGTTTGCTTATTGTACAACTACCTTGCACAACTATCATGCAATTATTGTTATAGCTCGCAGCACATTTAATTTCTCTTTTGTTACAATTGATTTGTGTATTTTAATGAATTTTTTACCTTTTCAGTACCAGATTCATGGATGGATAACATTAGAAGTTGATACAATCATAGATCAAGAGCCTGTATGCACTCATCCTTTCCCAGGAGGAGGTTTAGATGTAAAAGACAATGTGCATCACTGTGATTAATGCATTACACCTGTTTTAAATCTGTTTAGACCACATGGTTCCAGACTGAGTATGTGAGAAACTGAAATATATTTTAGTCTTGAGTCTCAGGTAAGACTATTGATCTGGCTTACATGGAAACAAATTTTGTTTAAAGTCCTTGGGAAAAGAAAAACAAGAATGACACACACAGAGAAAGGAAGAAAGAAAAAAAGAAAGAGAAAAGAAAAAAGCACACACCCAAAACACCAATGAAAAAGATAATGATACCAAACTGAGAGCAATGACTTTTGCAGAAAACATTTCTTCTGTACTAAGGAATTGTACTGGTTGAGACCACCATGTAGGTAGTATAGATAGAGAAGGTTATGAAATCCTTGCTTACCCTATCTGCCACCCCACAGCCCCACTCTCCCATCCTTCTTGCTGGTGCAAAATGTCAGGCATGATGTACCCATTATGTAGGTAGCACTGCATGTAGGTTTCTCCTAAAGTTATGTCTCGTTGTTCTCACATCCACACTTTGGTCTCCAAAAAGTTCAGCAAGCATCAATTAAAGTTAATGGTTGCCATTTTTCTGCATGGAGGAATTCAGTGACACAGCTTTGCTTCATATGCACTTCCATGCCAGACACCATTTTGTCAGGCTGCCTCTCTGCTGCCATCTGTCACAAGGCATTAAAACGTAACGGAATATTGGTGGGAAGGTTCAGTCTCTACTGGCATACTACCAGCATCCACCTCCGATGTCGTGGGCCAACTTCATAAAATGAGAGGTATTACATTCAGAGCAGCCTTCATATAATTTTATGAGATGCAAAGACTAATCTGCTGTGATTTATAGCACACAGACACACAGGTAAACTATCCAGCAAAAAAATCCCAAACAACACAACTATTTCCTTACCTAGGACACTTGCAAGAAAGCAGTTGCTTGACCTGAAAATTTTATTTATCCATTATGTTTTGACTTAAGTTTCTATAGGCAGACAGTAGAGGGTGAAGGGAAGGGAAAGAAACATAGCTTCAAAAGTTCCTAAATTTGTACATCACACAGAGGAAGGAAAGTTTGCTCTGGGAACATACATTAAGTGCAAAAGCTGAAAATATATTATCTCTACACCAGATGCAACATGACGCTCTTTTCTACCTCTCTGCTCTTTCCTTTCCTGGAGCGAAACTGTAAAGAGAGCACGCAACAAACAGACAAAGTGATGGTCTATGTTAAGTAAATTATACTCATGATGTAGATTCTTATCCCGCATTTCCATACAACATATTCTTCATAATATGTTAAGCTTAAACTTCTGAACCCACATAGACTTATGAAAGAAAACAAAGTCCTCAAAGGCTATTTTATGACCATTTGCTTACTTAGGGGCAAGAGTATGTCATAAACACTTCTTAACAGCTACCTTTGGTTTCAGATTTTCTAAAGCAAAGTGCAAGTTTAAAGGTAAAAGAGTGATAAATTCACAGAAATCATCTATTGTATTATTAGTGGTATAGTATTTGGGTAAATTTTGACAGGAGTTCAGGTAAGCTGTGTTCTTATCTGTTGCCTGGTAAGCACTCCATGGCTTGCCTTCCTTCTGGGGCAGTAGTTACAACGCACCCACTATTATCCCCTATTTCTCTTCATGCAGACAAATGCCTGTACATAGATTTTGTGAAATGGAACACTAATACATGACTTATCTTCTGTTTCAAGGCATTTGGAACTGCTTTTTGATTTAAAAGTGCCTGAAAAGTGTTGTGGATTCCCACAGAGGGTTGAATTAGATGATCAGAGCTTAGTGCAGCCCTTGAGGCGGCAAAAGCAGAGTGAGGAGATCATCAGGAGGACAGTGGTACTGTATTAGGATCCTCAGGAAGAGTGGCTGGAAGACTGTAGAGGAAATGGATCTGGGGGTATTGATTGATGCTCAGCTGAACATGAGCCGACAGCGTGCTCAGGTGGCCAAGAAGGCCAATGGCAACCTGGCTTGCATCAGAAACAGTGTTGGCAGCAGGAGCAGAGAGGTAATTGTCCCCCTGGACTCAGCTCTGGTGAGGCCACATCTTGAGTTCTGTGTCCAGTTTTGGGCCCCTCACTGCAAGAAAGTCATTGAGGCTCTGGAACGTGTTCAAAGGAGGGCAACAAAGCTGGTGAGGTGTCTGGAGCACAGGTCATATGAAGAGAGGCTGAAGGAGCTGGGAATGTTCAGCCTGGTGAAGATCAGGCTTAGGGGAAACCTCATTGCTCTCTATAACTTCCTGAAGGGAGGTTGTAGTGATATGAGTGTTGGCCTCTTTTCTTGTGTCATTAGTGTTAAGACTAATGCATTCAGCTGTGCTAGCATACAAAGTTACACTGGCCAAAGTGATCTGATTGATAGGAAGAGATTTGTCAGTGTTCTGGCTGCTTCTGCTTTGAGCTGCAATGTGATCCTGACTGGGACTTGTAACTTGTCCTTCCAGTAGCTCAGAGTTCAAGAGGGATGCAGTGACTGCTGAGGGGATGCCTGCTGCACCAAAGGCACTGGGAAAAGCAGCTCCCTGGCAGCTGCATGTTGGAGGCACCTTACCAGCACTTCTTGCCACACATATTCAAACAATGAATAACGTACTTCTCTAAAGCAGCTGAGTAAAGCAGATGCACTTTTTATTTACCTACTGGGTATTTTTCTAACTTTTTAAGTACTGCAGTAGCAGACTTAAAACACAGAGATGAGCATTCAGATGCAGATGAAAGATACAAAGAATGGAATGGTGTTGGTTACCATCTGCAATCAGAATAAAAACAGGTGTAGAAATGAATCACAGTATCACAGAATTGTAGGGGTTGGAAGGGACCTCTAGAGATCATCGAGTCCAACCCCCTTGCCAAAGCAGGTTCCCTACACCGCATCGCACAGGTAGGTGTCCAGGAGGGTCTTGAATATCTCCAGAGAAGGAGACTCCAATACTTCCCTGGGCAGCCTGTTCCAGTGCTCTGTCACCCTCACTGTAAAGAAGTTATTGCGCACATTCGTGCAGAACTTCCTATGTTGAAGTTTCAGCCCATTACCCCTAGTCCTGTCCCCATGCACTACTGAAACATTTGCACACTTGTGCATAGCATTCTATAGCATTTTTCCCTAAAGTATTGCCTGTACATATACTAATCTTCACCTTCATCTAACAAAGAGTTTACCTGGTTAAGTAGGGGGCAATGAAGGACACAGAAACACCAACTAGTGTGAGCTAACAGAATGCAAGTTTCATGAGTCAAGAAAGATAGCTGCAAGGCTGATGACTATAGGGATTTTACAGAAGAATAAATTTTGCTCATACAGCACTGTTTTTATTTGAACATCATGGAAAGAGGTGAAGGAAAAGTTCAGGAAGAAGAATGTTCCGTAAATAGTCATGATAGAGAAGATATTAAGAAATAATTTACATTTAAAGAAGTTCATTATACTATACAAATTTATGAATATATACACAGAATTTCATTGGCAGCAATGGCTACGCGGCATGAGAAATAGGAAGACTGATGAAGGAGTAGTTAAACACCAACATCCTGTCCTGCTTTAATCAAGACTTGCCATATCTCCTTTCCTAAGTACTTCAGAGAAAACCACTATTATGCACAATAGTAACTGCTTTGTAGTACTTACTGAGATTAAACCTCATATTTTCTCTCTTTGGAATATTTGACAGATTTGATTACTCTAAATTGATTATATTTTTGGAAAAAAAAAAAAAAAAAAAAAAAAAGAAAGAAAGGAATGGGAGACTCAGAGATCCTTAAATTTTCTATAAATACAGTCAGTCTGCAAGGAAGCTCTATATTAATTGTTCTATTTAGGGAAGATTCATTACCTCAGTATTAAGAGTGATTTGAGAATGGGTTCATCCATGAAGGTGAATTTACCACTGATAATATTAGAGTAGGCAGAAAAGAAAGATTACTATATGCTTATGCTAAACTACAAAAAAGCACTGATGTATGACAACTGGTAACATTTAGGAGAGAAATGCTAATAATAATAGTTATGTCTCTCAGATTCACATACATGTTCGGGGTGTGTCATTGGCCTCACAGACGTCATTAATTCTTAAGTAATCAAGTTTTGGTGTTTTTTTACATGTTTGTTGTTGTTCTTTGTTTTGTTTTATTTGTTTGTTCGTTTGTTAAAATCATGAACAGATCATGGGCATCATGAACAGATTAAATCCTGACAGTGAGTCAGTGTTGGTATAAGTCACAGACTGATGGTAGCTTCCAACCACAGATGCTCTAGGAAGCAAATCTGAATATCAGAGAGAGCGTTAACCAAAAAAAACTGTTCTGGCTATGACATGGGTATTTTCTCAAAACTTCAAGGAGCAACTTGTCAAATCTGACCAGAAGAACTGTAACAGGCAGTGCAGTGAAGCATGTCATTCAGTAGGCAACATCAGAACATGCAACACTAGGGCTACTTCATTTGGCTGTCTACAAGAGGGGTGTTATAAAAACCAGCGAATGCAAATGGCAATCATGGAGAATGGAATGTGTGGTTTACTATGGAAATTAACTAAAAGAATTCATAAAATTACAAAGACGAAACTGAAGGAATTGAATAACTCCTTCAGATAAGTTGCATTTTCTGAATAAGTATTTTGCTACTTACATACTATATAATATATAGCAGATATTCATACATTTATTATTTCTACAACATAGTTGAAAATCATCATATTTGGTTCTTCCTGGACTTCAGGCATGTCCATCCTCGATGAACTCCAAAGAGTGACAAAACTCAAAGCCAGGTTACGTTTCGCTGTCAAGATCCCAGGTTAACTTGATAGGCAGGGTCTGTATTTTTTCCTTAAGAACTTCATCAAACCTTTCATTCTGTGCCACTGTCATCATGTTTTTCCAGTCTCCAACAGTGCCTGAGGAAAGAGGCAGCAAAGGGAGCTGAGAAGGCAGGCATCTACCTGAAGCTGGACTCCTACCAGGGAGATCTATGCTTAGGAAGCTGTTCCAGGCTTCCTCAGCATCTTTGTGTTGCTGGACCTTCAAGTAGGGCTTTGTGTGCTCTTTGGAGAACACATTTCCAAATCTGGGTGCACCTCCCCCTTTAATCTATAGGGATTTCCACCTTTGCTGCTCTGCAGGACACTTTAGCAATGCCAAGGAGTCCAAGGATGCCATGTATTCAGGGCTGTTGACTGAAAAGGCCTGCACTCACAAAATATAGCTTGTTGTAGCCATGAAAAGGAAGAGTAACCATAGGTGGAGATCATTCACCACCAGTGAAACACAACATTTTATTATCTTACGGAATTATGGAGTTAATTCCATCTAACCTGAGCTCCCCTTTTGAGATGGGGGCAAGCGAGATCAGCCTAGAAGCCTAGAAGTTCATTTTGCCCCAAGAAGAGGAAATAAGTAGTTGTCGCAGTGGACTGCTTCTGTTTTACCTTTCCGTAGAAATCTGCCCTTCCCTTTGACTGCGAGGTCATCTGACAAGTTCTCGTAGTTTGCCCTGGGGTCTTTTTGCATGTTCTCAAATGTAGCCTGTCTCACAACACTTTCTATTTCCTCTTCACTCAGCTGCTTGCCTATGAAGTTGCAGATTTTCAGCACAGCGCTTCTGAGATCCTGCAATAAAGTAACCTTGAAGCACGTTGATGATGTGAAAACCAAATGCATAAAGCAGTGGTATATGGGATTGTTAAGGACATCATTTTGAGTCCAAAGCTGAACATCATTTTAATGACATCAATTGTCCAGCTTTTGGCCTCTTGAGAGCAATTATGCTTTAGCTTGCTGCCAGAGGCGGACAGCTCGGCTCACCGCCCTGCATCTTGCACCAGGTGCCCTGGCAAAGTCTCCCCTGTCACCAAGAAGGAAGGCACTCACCCTGTGGGGTTTTATCAGTTCTCTTGTCCTAGCTTAGGGCTAAACTCTCTCAAGTGTCAGCCTGGACCACAAAGGCTGAGGGACAGCATGGTGGCAGGTAATGTGGGCTGACCGACTGGGTCTATGCCTTCTCCAACAGAAGGGCAGCCACTGTGGAGAAAGGAGAAGCTACACGAAAACACAGGCAGGCACCAAGCAACAACGTTCTAGTCCGAAATTACCCCAAGTACCTCAATACCTCAGTGCCTGCAACTTAGGAACTTCTTTCCTTTATTCCAGAGAGGCATTTTGGGGTGCAAGCAAACATGACTCCCAATAGACTGAGGACTGAGTGTACTCTGAGCTTACAGATAAAGAGCTATCTGCAAATGCATTCAGCATAGGAAGAAAATATCTGGAATACACTGGTACAATGGACCTCACCTTTTTCATCTCCTCGTAGGTCAGGAAGAGTATATTGAAATCCTTTGCATGGTTATACCAGCCTGAAACATGATCAAACCAGGCACTCGCAAGCACTTAGGAAGCGGAAAACAGAAACAAACAACAACAAAAAAATGGAGTGTGAGGGAGATTTGCTGCTTACAGCCATCAGCACAATTATACATACAGCAGAATGATCAGCCACGCTCTGGCAACTCTAACCTCTAGGACAGGAGTGTATTCTTCCCTCTCTTCTGTTTCTGCTTTTCCATGAGGCTCAAATTGTGGCTCTGCTCACAGGGGCCCAATTAGTTTGGCATTTACAGACAGCGGAGGGACACACATGGTCACAGCCAGTGTCATGATGTTTATACTCTGAACAAATCCCACTTCCTATAGAATAAGCAGCTTGCGGATATTTGCAGCATGGCAAAACTTGACTGTGTCCCCTCCTATGGGAGGGCCAAGCTCAGGCATCAACTCTGGCTTTGGTTGCAGATTAGGATAGCTGAGGATTCTGGGTGACTGACGTTTATTACTATAAATAATCCTCACTCCCTCTGACGTCATGGAGTAGGGTTTAGGCTCCTTAGTAAGAAAAAATACCCTACCTTTTCCAGCTAAAAATCTCTCCATTAAAATGTTAAAATCTGGTATTTTCTCTAGAGTTAAGATGAATTTGGAGAAGTGATAATAAGAAACCAACACGTCCTTAGGGTTCCTGGTGATATAAATAACCTGCAAATACAACAAGACAACAGTTCTCAGGCAGATCAAAGGGCTCCAATATCCTGACCATAATGTCCAAGATGTGTAGTAAATTCTGGGTACTGAGTCACTGTTGTTTTGTTCATAGGCAGCAGTATTCCCTTTGTGGTTTTGGGAGGCTTTTTTCAAGTGTCATTATTTCACTGGAACTTGAAGCTTTCACAAGGGTGTCATCAGTCCAAGGCTTTTTCCCTTGCTTATCCCACCGAGTTGCATTTCTGCACCACCCCTATTTCTAGCAGCAAGGGCTCGAGGAAAATTGAATAAGCAATTTCTAGATTTCCTCACTTTTGTTAAAGCAGTGATATTTGTACCAAGAGGTGGAAAACTAAAAGAAGAGAAAGGCAGGATTTGGAATAAATCTCTGAGGCAAATTGTCAGGATTGGATTTAACTACATGGTAGAAATAAATTCACTTACACGTCCCTTTCTGTTTCTCAGGTCTCTCGGAGTTAAGTAGTAAGGCAGGTGAGTGAGAAAAACTCGAGGCAAAGGAAGACTATCATAATCCATGTTTTTGATATTATATTCCACCCAGGGGATTCTGTCCATGGTCTCTATATTTTCTGTTCCATTACGGTGGCCTTCGTGGAGTATTAAGCTCAAAATATTCTGAGTCCACACTGTTCCTGAGAAGAAAAGTTTTTAATTTGAACTATAATTTTATTAGACTTATTGTTAAAGTTGATGGCAGGGAAGATCTGAGTTCTGAGTGTCTTTTCCTCTTTATGCTGTTTGCCAGGAAAGGACAGCTGAGAGAATTCAGAGCAATGCAGAAGGGCGGCAAACTATTACTGCTGGCTAACTTGTACAAGCACAGAGAATGGAAGGCATCCAAAACCCAGACCTAGTTCTTAAGACTCACTTGGGAAGGAAGCATTTGGTTTTTAAGATTAGACTGTATGTGTGTTATAGATTTAAATCCACAGAACAAGATCAAGAAATAATTTTCAGAACCAGAGGAGCAGAAACTTGGCTAGTGCCCCTCCCAGCTGACAGTCTTGCTTAACTTGGCATCATCAGCCTGGACAAATTTGCACAGCGATGGAGCGTACTCTAGACAAATGGTAAGGAAGAAAACGGGTGGTGGAGCAGGACAGAGGGAAGGACATAAATGGGAAAAAGATGGCATTCTGTGCAATTCATAATTCAAAATCATCTTTCTCCTCCTTCCTTTCCCTTTCCATGCAAAACTTCCACTTCCAAAGAACTTGTCACCTCATTGGCTTAGCATTTAGGCCTCTGAAATCTTGCCTTCTCATCCTGCCTCTCTGCCTGACTTGGACAGATTCTCCCAGCACTGCCTGACAATGAACTAGCATCACCTGGGTTCCCTGTGTTCATCTCAGTGCCTTCTTAGCATTTGACCTCCTAGGTCTTGCCTTTTTCTGAGCACACCTGCCAGACTGAATCCAAGAGCCGCATAGGTCAGCTCAATGGGACACAAGCAGGAAACTTGAGTCTGGTTGTTCAGGCTCTGGCTAAGCTGGACTTGTACCTTATGCTGCATTGCATGTACTCGGAGATGGTTCAGATCTAAAAGCAAAGCTAACAATCTTTGGCATGCAATTAGATGAATGACTAAAAGCTGATGTATTTCCCCATTGGAATCAATTCTAGTCTTACCTGATTTTGGATAAGTAGCTACAAATATGTCACTGTCTTTGATTTCAAAATTCTCCAGGGAAGCTATATACTCAGGTGTAGTATGTAGAGCAAAGTAAAACCCTTTGTAATTGAATAAAAACTCTTTTGATGGTTCCGTCGCTAATCTGTTGTCGTCCATGGATGAATAAGCTGCAATAAGAAAATATAAGATTGTAGATTTTTGTTTTGCTCTTACCTCATAGAAAATAATGATAATTAAAAAAAATAAATAAATAGAAAAAAAGCATGTTGCTGTAAAAGTTCACTGGAATTAAGCTTTTAATTTTTCATAAACATCAGGTTAAAATTGAAAAAAGAAAATAAAAAGTCTAATACCATGATTGTTTATTCATATTCCTGTATGTTAACTGCACCTAAAAGAAGATTTAAGTAATGGCACTGTATGTAAATAAATATTTGTCAAAGTTCCATTTAGAATTTCGAAGTCTAATATTTCCTTTGGTCATCATCAGCACTCACAAAGATCTTGCTTAGCTAAGCTCTCCTGAGCATTATTATCACTCTCCTGTTTAGTCTTTTCTACCCTTTTGTCTCCCTACACCTAGAGCTGCACTGACTTCATCCTCACACAGCAGTGCCCTTTTTATTTGGGTGTGTGGTGCAAACAAGGACTGGCAATGACCCTGTGCCCTTGGATGCACCTGTGGTCAGCCAGGGGCTTGCCTACATGAGGCGCATGCACATACACACTGCCTATGGACCCATGCTGTCCAGCCACAAGGCAGTGCCAAAGCAGGGCAGCACTGGGACCGCACGCAACTCACCTGGGCAGCCTCCTCCCATGGCTTGATATGACTGGACTTCTCTCATAGTGCTAGGTTAAGTAACTGGGGAGTTGCTAATCATATCAGAAACACTGGTAGCAGTTTTGAATTCAAGTCATGAAAGGAAAAGCAGTGGCACAAAGAGCAGCAAAATGTGGTGAAGGAGTGAATACCTTTAGGGTTATGAAGTAAGAGTGAAGAATTTGTAAGATACAGAACAAAAATGCGTTAACTACACAGTACATAGAAATCATTTTTGATCTGATTCTGTCAAAAACCTGAGCTTTCATATGGCTCTCAGACAAAGGTTACTGCACTGCTTCTTTCTTACAGACAGGGTATTAGATCATGAGGAAATGTACCAGGCAAGAAAAGCTGTGTCGTCTTACCTAGGAAACATTCACAGTCTAGTGTTTCTGATGGGAGAAGAAATAAACATTCCAGTATTCTCTAATCAGCCAGAAATGCATTTGAAAAATGCATCTAAAAATCTACCACCATTTGCAGACACAACGGCGTCCACCCGTTCCTCCTGTTTGCTCAGGGAGCTGCCTCGCAGCCATGACTCCAACCCCTTAATGACCAGTCCAGAAAAATGGGGGTAAAACTCAGCTTGCAACACCAGCTGTCAGAGCCCAGCTCTGTATGGCCATCCGCCCCTCGGCACATTCCCTGCTTCTCTGGCAGCACTTCTCAAAATGTTTGACAGAAATGCTCCATGCACAGTTCTACTCATCTTACCAGAAGTGCAGTCGACATAGTTTACTCACCAGCCCACAGCTCCAACAATGTCAGGCATCCTTACCTTCTGTGTTCTCTTCCAGGGCCCACAGAGATGAATGTTACTACTACAGTGAACGTGAACAGTTTGAGAGAGATGTGAGCAGTCACATTTTCTTTTCAACTACCCTGCTTGGCTGTCATTCAATACTTGTTTATCTGTAATGCAGATAGAGATTAGTGAACTGGTATAACCCTTTAAAAGATTAATGCACTCCAGAGAGAATTAGGAAATAAGTTACTTGAACACATGTTTAATTCTTGTACCCCCATTTATCAACAGAGTTGTTGAGGAAGAGAGAGCAAAGAGGATCAGAAGGGACTACAAGATCCTTTCTCCTTTCTTTCTTTTTTCTTGGGGGTGTGTGTGTTTCTTACTCAACTCCCACAAAACTTTTGCCCACACTTGTTATACCTGCACACTGCATGTGACAGCACTCTGAATGAACAGCCTGAGTCCACCACCCTATCACAGTGGAGTGAAACCGGTCAGACCCAGCCTCAGCCAAGAGCTTCTAGGAGGCAGTTCTTTGGTTCCCCATGTATGAATGTGTCCATGTTATGCTTTTCTGCAACTACCTTATAAGCAAAACAAAATCTTGCCTGAGAAAGGCACTCATTGAAACTTGCACAGCAACCAATTTACACAAAAAACGCATTTTGTCCACGAGTCCTATGCCTTGTTTTGTGTACGGTTACTTTTTAACTTGGATCTATTGCCCAGGTAGTCCCCAAACATGCACAACAGGTCCGTCATCCAAGGTGGTGAGGGGACATGCCTGAACGAAGAGTAGGGCTGAATTCTTTTTCACAACAGAGGGTAGTTTTAAGCCCAAAGATTAGGCCTGCACTGCTTTGCTTTCTGCTTCAGTCAGGCATGCCCAGTGTTCTATAGCTGCGATTTCTAGTCAAGGACTTTAGTATGAATGGAAGGTAACAGCTTTTGATCCTAAAGCAAGGCTCAGAGATCATCCACGGGAGTTCTGAAAGGGTCCAAAGAGCAAAATCTGCTGCCGTTCACCAGCTCCGTGTTCAAGGCATGGCACCAAGAACTGTGACTTAGGGCAAGACGTAGTGTTTTCCAGGAAAAACAACTAGACTGTAAAGTTATTTGGCCTTCAGACAGATGGGGAATTGGCAGAGTACACAAATTTCAACCATATCATAAAATGACAGCATCAAGAAGTTATGACCTGCTCCTGATTGCCACTAGTTTTGAACTACAGTCACTCAGCAGCTAATTGAATGTCTTTTCCATATATTCAACTCTATTATCTGTTTATGGGACAAATAGTGCTTTAGAGTATTTATAATTAACCTCAAGACCAAATACTTAACATATACTTAAAGCGCAGTCGTTATAGTTGCACAAAGTTCAGTTTGAGACTGTAGAGGAACAAATATTTGTGGTTTATTGTATGGCTTAAAACCAGTGCTTCCAGTGCTGTTCTACCCTTCATATTCTTCCCTCGTTGTTTCCTCTGACACTTTCACATTGCATATCCCAATTCATACAAACCATTATCGATGCTTACTGAATGCTGATAGAGACCAAACAGTAGATGTGTGCACAGTGAAAGAATGGGTGGTGCATTTCAGCAATGGTGACTGTCAGTCAACTCTGATGGTGTAGGTATTTTTGAGTGTGGCATGGAAGTTCTTCATCATCACTCATGAAAATGCAGTGTTGGTGGTAGTGACTGTGTTGAAATCTAGTATGCTGTAGCTGAGAATTTGCTCTATCAAGCTGTGTTATTATGCTGTTTGTATCTGTTACAGTTTGTACGGAAATAAATAGGTGGCACTACTTTCAGCATGGCCTTTTTTCTCTGTCTCTATTTTACAGAGTTAATATATTGTTGTACATTGATTTCATCACCATTAGATAAACCACACTGACTGCTTTTTGTTCCAAGACAACATGCAAGTTTTGCTACAGGTAAATACAGGTTCCCTGTTCAGTTTCCCTGTGAATAGTATTATAAAGTCTAATCTCAGTACCTTTGTTGAGTCAGTTAAAATCAAATCAAAGTATTTTATCTCATTTTTACTTGGAATACCTCAGCAATATTATATCAATATGCCCACTATTTGTCACAAGCATATTGAGCTTGCATTTGCACTGACAAAATTACTGCCAATATTTTATATTTTGCTCTACTTTTCTATATACAATCTGTACATATGCACACTACATGTACTATTGCATAATCAGGTCTTTGTAATTGGCCTTGTAAACAGTTTCCATGCTTTGTCTTGATGGGACTGCAGGTTTTCACAGTTTTTTACATCCAGATTTTTTCTTCCCTTTTTCTAGCTATTAAACTTCAATTAAAGGTTATAAATGTTCTGCAAGAGACTTGAGAAGTGTGGAAAAGAGCATAGAAAGACTGCATGAAGACAATTTATTCTTCATTTACTTATGTTATGCTTTTTTATATATTTTATTTATTTTATGCTTTTTCCTGAATAAAATTACTCAACATCTAGAAAAGAATATTTGTCCTTTATTCACTCGTAGCATAAAATCTGGACAGAGTAAGCAGAAGGTAGAATAGTTCCGTATTGCTTTCTGGGAAACAAGCTCTATGTGGACTTTCAGACTTTAATGTATTTTGTTAATCGATTGACTCCCCAAAAGATGCAATTAAGTGTTTATGACTAGTGTGTAATTCATCTCTTTTATCATATCTTTTGTATTTCTTGGGGGGTGGGGGCAAAATTATTTTATAGCCAAACAGAAAGATGAATTAAAGGAGTACCATAAACTTTGAATGGGGAATTGGAGAACATCAAGTTCCTGAAGGCCGTCATCAATTGAAAAATGAATTTTTTCAATAATTCAATAGATTGAAGTCCACCAGGATAAGTGGAAACTGAGATGAATCTTAAAAACTGGAAACATTCAACGTTCTTAAATAAACCTGGCCAAAGAATTTTGGCTAAGTCAATGATGTGGCAATAAAATCATTTTTATGATTTTATTTCATTCCACCCATTGAGGTGTCCCAGCAATTTCAGTGCCAAGGAGCCATTTGGACAGTGCCCTCTAAGCCCTCTATATGCCCTCTGGGAATGTTCAGCCTGGAGAAGAGGAGGCTCAGGGGAGACATTATTGCTCTTTATAACTTCCTGAAGGGAGGTTGTAGTGAGCTGGGGGTCAACCTCTTGTCTCGTGTCATTATTGATAGGACTAGAGGGAATGGTTTCACGCTGTGGCAGGCGAGATTCAGGCTGGACATTAGGTAACATTAATTCTCAGAAAGGGTGGTCAGGCACTGGAATGGACTGCCCAGGGAGGGGGTGGAGTCACCCACCCTGGGAGTATTCAAGGAAAGACTGGATGTTGAGTTGAGGGACATTGTTTAGTGGGAGCTATTGGTAATAGGTGAATGGTTGGACTGGATGATCTTTTAGGTCTTTTCCAACCTTGGTGATTCTATGATTCTATGATTCTATCATTCTCTCTGAGCTGACCATGGTAGAAGATTACTAAAATATGCCACTTCTGGTGCTTCAACAAGAGTGGTTTTGTAGTGCCACGTTGTCCCTAAGAGGGCAAAGGCACAACTGGAGACTTTACTGGTGAGGTGCAGTGTATGCAAGTAGAGCAGAGCACATTCTTTGGTGCTACTCTCTATGGCAGGGAAGACAGGGTCTGGAGCAAAGTCCTCACATTCCAAGGGGTGGCAGCATTCTGTTCTACCTACATGCTAATTCCTTTTACCTTCTACAGACACACAGGAGGCCTTATCAGATCAGTTGTATTTGTCAAGATAGTGAAAACATCCTGATGTCAGGTCTCTTTGTCCTGGTATCAGATATTAGTGCTTCTATCAGCAACAGTCCCATTTCAACAAGCTAGTGATATATTTAGATGTCCTACTTAGATGCAAAATATTTCCCACTGCTGCAAGTACCAATAAAACAGAAATTTAAAAGGTTATCCTGACCACAGGTAAGCAAAAAATCAGTCTATGCATTCAGCTTTGTATCTGGGATGGGCTTCCTTTCCCTATCTGAAAGCAGTAGCAGTGAGATCTGGGGTCACGAGCACCATGCCAGTGGGGACCCAGAGCTCTGCATCCTGCAGAGCTTCCATCAGCAGTGCAGAGATGTTGGTTTGGAGGTGTGGAGGCACTGCTGTTTTTTTATATTTTGGGTATTTGAGAAAGGGTGTGGAACCCAGCAGGCAGGCAACCATGCTTCTGTCAGTAAGCAAGGTGAGACATACTCAAGTACATACCTGTTGTTAGCTGCAGAGGTAATAACAGTTATGGTTCTCAGATTCACACACATGTTCGGGGTGTGTCATTTGGCCACACAAATTAAATGAACTGTTAAGTAATCATGTTTTGGTTTTTAATTTTATTTTTTATTTTTGGTTAAAATCATGAACAGATCATGGGCATCATGAACAGATTAAATCCTGACAGTGAGTCAGTGTTGGTATAAGTCACAGACTGATGGTAGCTTCCAACCACAGCAGCTCTAGGAAGTAAATCTGAATATCAGAGGGAGCGTTCACCAAAAAAAACTGTTCTGGCTATGACATGGGTATTTTCTCAAAATTTCAAGGAGCAACTTGTCAAATCTGACCAGAAGAACTGTAACAGGCAGTGCAGTGAAGCATGTCATTCAGTAGGCAACATCAGAACATGCAACACTAGGGCTACTTCATTTGGCTGTCTACAAGAGGGGTGTTATAAAAACCAGCGAATGCAAATGGCAATCATGGAGAATGGAATGTGTGGTTTACTATGGAAATTAACTAAAAGAATTCATAAAATTGCAAAGACGAAACTGAAGGAATTGAATAACTCCTTCAGATAAGTCGCATTTTCTGAATAAGTATTTTGCTACTTACATACTATATAATATATAGCAGATATTCATACATTTATTATTTCTACAACATAGTTGAAAATCATCATATTTGGTTCTTCCTGGACTTCAGGCATGTCCATCCTCGATGAACTCCAAAGAGTGACAAAACTCAAAGCCAGGCTACATTTCACTGTCAAGATCCCAGGTTAAATTGATAGGCAGGGTCTGTATTTTTTCCTTAAGAACTTTATCAAACCTTTCATTCTGTGCCACTGTCATCATGTTTTTCCAGTCTCCAACAGTGCCTGAGGAAAGAGGCAGCAAAGGGAGCTGAGAAGGAAGGCATCTCCCTGAAGCTGGACTCCTACCAGGGAGATCTATGCTTAGGAAGCTGTTCCAGGCTTCCTCAGCATCTTTGTGTTGCTGGACCTTCAAGCAGGGCTTTGTGTGCTCTTTGGAGGACACTTT